>NC_054055.1:121319742-121632398 GCF_017639655.2 Falco naumanni
CTACCGCAGCACAGGAAGAGGATGATGGAGGAAAAGTAGGTGGCAGAAGGGCACAAGAAGAAGGGAGAAGGACAAAAGAAGGTGGCAGAGCTTTGGCTTCAGTCAAGACAGCAAGGCTCCAGTCAGAACCATGGTGACTACCTCTATACCCTCACCTTCACCCTCTGTTTCACTTTCTGGTTTGTGTTGTGGTGGGTTTTTTTTCCCCTTTGTCTCATTCTCTTTCCTTCTAAGCTCTCCTGTTAGAGCCTGCCCAGCCCCTCGGTCGGTTCCCTTGCAGCCTGTCACGTCACCGTGCCCTTCAGCAGTTCATTCAGAACAGAATACATTTTGTACAAGGCCTCTCCAAAGGCGTGTCAGCTGTCAGTTCCACAGAGTTCACTCAGGATGACTGAAGCACTTGGGAAAACAAACAATGTCTTCAGCTCTGCTCTTAAAACGTGAATATGGAGTTTGTTGGTTCCAATAAAAATTACAGTAGCTTGTCCATAAAGACATAGCTGCAAGGGCACGCGTGACTCCAGCAATACAGAGAGGGCTTTGGTGAACCATGACTGGAACTTTGGCACTTTGGAGGCTCAGCTCCAACATGCTCTGTCACATACGGTTAGGGTTGAACCCTACCGAGAGGTACCTGAAAGCCTTGGATCTGCAAAAGTGGGTCAGGAATTCTGTAGCACTTTGTTGGGACGTAAGCTCCTGCACAGGGGCAGAGGACAGGAAGAGACAGAGGGGCGAGTGAGATAAAGCTACCCAAACTTCTCTTCCTAGCTGACAGAGGCTGGATTTACAGTAAATGCTTAATAACAGTCCTTTGTCTGCCTGCCCTTTATTTCTACCTGGCACTATTTCCACAGGGAATTTTGTACAACAGAGGAGGGCAAATGTTTAGATGGCAGGAGCCCAAGCTGTTAAGCTATGGATGAAGTAGTAAAAAACAGGTGGCTTTCCAGATGCCCACTACTTGCAAGAAGTTTCTTGCCTGCTCTATCCATACAACAAGCTGTTCCTAGCTCTGATTTTTGCCCATAGTTTCTCTCACAGACATGCATCCAGAGCACTCCTCCCTCTTTCTTACAACATTAGCTCAAATCCCGGCACCTGTCCCCAGAATGATGTTTTGTGCGGGCAACATTCTTTTGCCCAAAGTAAAGCTAGATCTAAAGCTGAGCCTAGAAAACACATGGAACAACCTGGAACTGGTCATTTCACTGTTTCAAAGGACATGGAGAACAGAGATTTTTAAGCCAGAGGGGGCTGTTGGAGCACATGATCCAACCTTTGGCACATTACACTCCACTATGTTCCATTTGGCCATCTCACCTTTCAAACCACGGGCTGCAAACACCACCCTGGTAACCAGCCAGGTCTCCCAGTGCCAACAGAGGGTGTGGGATAGGGTGTAAAACTGGAGTCCAGAGCTGGACCCCAGACTCAGGAAAAGGCTCTGTTGGCTTCTTTGGACGGTTGGCCCAGAAACAGCTGCCCACCTCCAGCCCGAGTACAAATGAGTACTTGCGGTTGTAAGATAGAGCAAACTGGGAGGTTTTGCATCCAAGAGGTCCCCAGTGCCATGATGATGGATGAGCTATAAGCAACAAACACAAGTAACATCAGTGTCAGCTAGTTTTGATCTGAATGGGGAACAAGGAGGACAAACACACATATGGTTGTATTTGGCAACCGATTCCAGCACGTCCTGGGAAAAGATAATTGGGGTGGAAGGGTCTGATTGCCAAGGGGACTAACATCCAGGAAGCTGATGTGGCTTGTCCATAGACTCTATCAAACTGCAAAGTTACCAACAGCAAATGGGTTAAGCTACTTGAGAGTGGGAGAAGAAAAAAAAGGGGAAGGATGGGACTGTGCTGCTGCTTCCTCTTTGCTGCTCCACTGAGCACAGGTACCACAGGCACTGCCGCCGCTCACCCTCACTCCAGCAGCGGCAAGAGAGCTCACTAGGAGTTTTATATCAACACGTGCACAAAAATCTACAAAGCAGGTTCTGCTGATAGAACAGATATATCACTTAAAGCTTTTTGCTGCAGCGTTGAACAAGCAATACCCAAACACCCTTCTATCCTTCAGCTTTCCCCGAGAAGAGCTATAACGAAACAAGAGACAAGATGGACACGGTACAGAGGAATTAAAAATTCTGGCAAAGCAAGGCAGGTGACTTGGGTATAAGCACCAGACAGAAGAATGAGAACAAAGGTGAAGTCCCTGATGGGAGAAACCCTGTAGGAAAAGAAAGCACAGCAATGTTTGTTTTTCTGGCAATTAGGTACCAGAGAAGACACTAAAAACGTTACCGCCAAACAAACCAAAACAAAGCAAAACCAAAATACCCCTGGCTTTTTCTATTGACAAACTTCAGTGTTGTCTGCAAAACACATAATACACAAAATATATGACTACAGACACCCAGATAAACTTCTGTGGTTTAGGACATGTCATGCTCACACTAGCATCCTGAAGATCACCGTGGAAAGAAAGGTTGACTCCACGTAGACAGAGAAGATTAGACTAAACTCCTTTCCTTCCCTCAAATCTCAGAAACCAATTTGCCTGGGAACTGCACTAGGGAAAATGTGATGTTTCCTTTGCCAAAGATAGCTGCGACTCACTTTTGGAACCTGAGGGCTCAACGCAACAGAGATCACAATGAACACGTTCAGGTCCCAGTGCATCTAGAGGTACAAGCATTACGATGCCTTTCAGATGCTTGGGCTGTTTGAAGTTAATGAGACCACTTAACCACTTCTAAATGCTTTAGACCTTAGAAAACCAAGGTCTAGAGTTCCAAGGTCAGCTGTGTCGTTTGACTGACCCGCACACAAACACGGTACAAACATTTCCACGAGACTGGTAATCCCAAAAGGCAGCACATACGTCCCCCTGCCATCGGCTGAGAACAGAGAACTGGGATTGCTGCAGCACACGGCAGCACCGAATGGAACCACACAGGTGCCAGAACGAATGGCAGCCGCTTCGGAGACATGGGAATACTCAAATGTGTTTCATGTAAGGCAAGACGAGGAGACAGACACACAAAGGCAGGAAACTAGCACACTCCATACTTTTTCTTAAGCCTCATCAGAGAACCATGTATTGCAGTCAATTATAGAAAGAAAGCAAAGGGAAAACAACAGCCCAGGGGTAAAAATACATGCATTAAACCTATTACTTCCCTGCAGGATGATGAGAAATATCTTTTGATGTGACTGTCACAAGACAGCTATGAAAACAAAGCATCTCTGCAGCTGTCAGGAAGGTTGAAAATAATGCCTGTGGATACTTCTTAACAGGGTATTTGAATACTGGGCTAAGACAAATGATGAAGTGTTTAACACCAAATCGAATTACACCAGTTGCACATCGGTTTGTCCAGATGGGAGGTCAGTTGCCCCCAGCCTCAGGACGTCTGGGCAGCAGCAGGAGGCTGGAGTGCCAGCCAAGGGCAGAGCCCGCAGCCCGGTGAGGGACCGGGCACTGGCGGGCACGGAGCCCCAGAGCACACCGTGTCCTGCTCTCTCAACAGGTGGCAGAAAAGGGGAAAGGTTAAAAAGAAACCTCCCAAAATTCCCATCACAATTTAAAAAACAGACAACTTTTTTTCCAAAACAAAGAATTCAAAGGGAAAATGCTCGTTCTTTTGGCCAACCACATTAATTTAGACCCATGGTATCATTTGGCTCCTGTGATTTCACCATAGGCTGGACCGAGCTGAAAAGAGATTTACGGCTCAAAGTCTCAAAAAAAGCAGGTCTTGGAAACACCATGCGCTTTTCTGTTTTTTTACACTGACCAGACTGCTTCCCATTCGACAGGGCGAAGTTCTCTGTTGGACAGAAAACGTGGCACATCTCTTCAGTATCTGTTCAAGTATCCAGATGGGAAAACATTGCCCTGTCGCCCGACCACGGGCATGCAGATCTCGATCTCATGCCTCCGCCCTCATAAATCTTTGGTGATCTTCCAAATTGTGAATATGCAAATAAGACCTATTTTTCACCCAGTGAACACACTGCATAGGCTGCTGTGCTGTCTTCATTAAACCAGTGTAAAAATCTGTGGGGGGAAACCACGCTGCAATTGGTCTAGATTACAATAAAACACAGTTATTACCTCTATGCTCTAAAACATAGAGAAGTCTTCTTTGAAAACATGCAATATAGAAAAGAGAAGGAGAGAAAAGGAAAAAAAAAAAAAAAAAAAAAAAAGCCTAACACTTTGAATTGTGGCTTTCATTAAACTTGGAAGACCTCATCTAGGTCAAGCCTAAGAGAATGTCGTAAATCAACTCTGACAGGACACTGGAACTCAAGTAATTGCTATTCTCTCACTGCATATTGTCCATATTTCATTTCTAAAACTATTAAGTTTGAGCCCAACACAGGTTTGAGTTTTGTGACGAAGTGAGGATTATGATCTTCTCACTAGCTCTTATCCCTCAAGTTACTCGCTTTCCCTCCGCCCCTCCATGCATTCAGCTACTGATGGCTATAAGGAGAACGAGCTTGCCCGAGATGCTGCCTCGTAGCAGAGGTCCCAGACTGTTTGGACCATGGACCATTTCCAAGTTTTTCTTTCAGAGCATGACATAGCCTCACCACCAACTATTTTAAATTGCAAATCCAAATCAATCTACCGAGGAAGGATAAAAATATTATTTTCTTCATGGCTTACTAAGTGTAGGAAATTCCTGCTCATAGTTACTTGCTACCAGCTTTCCTCCCCTCTTGATGCAAAAGTGGAATAAAATGCTAATTAGGTTTTGGTGATGCTGGGGCTAGAAAGCTCCGATTAAGGGGATAGGAGAGAGGGGGAAAGCTGAGCCATTGAGAGCAGACAGTGCAGGAAACAGCCACGGAAAGGAGGGAGGGTGGCTCTCATTTAACAGCTGAGCCAAGGGAGAACCCTCAGCACCTTGGGGCCCAGAGGCCAAGATCAGTACGGAAGCAGCTCCCAAAGCCCAGCGCATCTCTTACCAGGCGCACTGAAACGCTGTCCAAGAAGCAGCAAAACTCATTACCAGCCAGGCGAGGGGGTTTCAGAAGGTTACTATCCCACCAGCAGGACAAGCATCTCCCACCTCTCCAGATATTTCAATTCTGAGCTGCAGATTATTTCATTGCCTTTGGAGGTCTGAACCCATGTGAGAAAACGAGTATAGCAAAAATGAGAAATCGCTTATTTCATTTTGCCAACATAACAACCTCCAACACTCGCAGTTATGAAATTGCCTTTATCTTCAACAATATCTCAGAATTCAGCTCTCTTAATAAAACAATTACTTTCCTACCATCAAGCAATATTTTTCAAATGTCCCCATTTCATTAAAAATATAAATAAGGTAGTATCCATTCATACAAGCCACACACTTAAATTGATAAAAAATATCTCGTCTTTAAGATGGGAGGAAGAGTTGCAGGTGAGTTAATTGTCTATCAACTAGACTTCATTCAACCAGCTCTGAGCATTTAAAAAAAAAAAAAAAAAGGTTGGAATTATCAATCAACATTAATAAGTCTTTAAAATTAATAAAAATTAATTCTCCCTGTATTGGCAATATAATCAAGTTATCAGTAACTCTTCTACTGAAACGAAGCTTTCTATATTTTCTTTTGGACTGAAACGGAACACAAAATAGACGATGCAGAAAATTTAGTAAGCAATTGGGTTTTCCAATTTCTCCCTCATTTCGTTTACAAAAAAGGCTGGGTACAAAGGAATTATGCTGCTTTATGAATGTTGAGTTACAGCTATGCCTTTTATTTTTTTTTATAGTCTCCTAAGAGCACCTGGCAAGTAAGTGATGAATTGGCCTTTTAAGTACAGCAAAACACTGGCTTTTTTGTCACATCATTCTGAATACAACCTAACATGCTCATGTAACAACTCAAGTTGACAGAATTTGTCTCATAAATCCAAATGGACCTTTGATCAGATTATGAGTATGAGAAGTATATTTAAGTATAAGCAGCCTCAATAAATGAATGGAAATAATAACAAGAAAAGAAATTATTCCACTGATACGGAATACAGAAAACAGAAGCAGGATTTCATCCCCAAATTCTAGCATATTTGTAATATCTCTTAGCCTTTCAGACTGAAGCTTCACCTCTCATTTCCATGCCAAGGCTCCCTGCTAGCCATTCCTTCTTTCCAGAACCTGCAGGATTCCTCACACCTTATCCCCAGCCTCATCAATGACTGGGCTCCGTTTCAGAACTCTGCCTCCTCCTTTTCATACTCGCTCTCATAAAGCAGCAGCATCTACTTTTGGCAACAATAATCAGTTTGCTATTGGATACATAAACCGTGGTTCTTTCCATGCATAAATTAGAAAACACAGATAGTAAGACAATGGCAAAATATTTAGACAAAAAATTAAATGGAGTGTTAGAAAAACACGTACTGAACTTCTTGCCTTATTCCAGTGTGATTATCCAAACACCGGCAAAGAGCAAATCCACACTTCCCTAAATAGTGCTTTGCTTAATGCTGTATACAGTTACTGATCCTCTTCTAAACATGCCAGTATTGAGGGATTTGGGGCCATTTGAGTCTTAATCCGTACCATTCTCTGGGAATAAAACAGAAGGTAACCGACTGTGGTGGCAACACAGAGAACATATTTATGAGGAAAACCAGCATTTTTTCAGATTCATCATCTAAATAGCTACGGAAATACATGGCACATTGGAATATATGACGACAGTAAAGAGTTTTATTCTAAGCAGTTTACAGTTGAAGAATTTCCCTGGATGCTCAGCACACTTGGAAAATAAAAGTCATGCTAAGAGTTTCAAGGTCAAGCTCAGAGAGTCCAGGCACCGTGCCGGGGTTGTGGGACAGGCTGTACCCAGCCCCGGGTCCCCACTACAGGGAGAACCACAAAGTGTTACCACCTGGGTAAGGTCAGGCGCTGCTCCAGGTGAAACCTGCTGTCAGTTTCACCTCCCAAACACAGGCCAGGCAGCTTCTTGCCCTTGGTTTTGTACGGCCCAGCAGACGGGGCCGAACGCCGCAGTGGCAGGCAGAGGAGTACGTTAAGATGATGAAGACCCAGTAAAAGAGCAAATATGATCTCCAGACACTGACTGAGTAACTGTGATCAAATTACTCACCGAATCAAGGTGCCTGTGAAAATAATACATGCTGCACCACACAGCAAAGGCGGAGCATCCCACATACCTGGCAATCAGCTCAACCTCGGGCTATGTTTTAAAGACAGAAAGGTCAGTCGCTCATCTGGCTCGGTGCTGAAATCAATGGAGCAATCCTGATTGACGCCAGCTGAGGGTCCTGCTGATGAAGACAGGGAAGTTTTCTGATTTACTCTTACCTGGGGACCTGCCCTAAGAACTAGTCTGTTACAATTTAATGACATTGGATATGCATATTCTGTTACTACCATACAACATTAAACTGATGGCATCGCTCTCCCACTTGGCCACTCAAACTGTGCTGGAGGACACTGTAACAATGCAGTGCCTTTCAGACTGCAGGGCTCAACACGCTGTTAATTGCAGTTGCTGCTATTAAAATATTATGTCCGAAATTAATGCATTACACCTTTCAGACTAATGTTCTCTAAATCAGACTGAATTTATCCAGGGGTATTTTTAGGCAAAAATACATCCTCACAAGCAATGTAATGATCAGCACTTTTCCCCCAGATGCTCTAATATGGAATAAAGCCTATGCAGTAATTAATATTTATGAAGTGAATGAGTTCCTGTTAAACCCTAAATCACAAATATATGGGATTTGAACTATAAAAATGCAAACCTAAACCAATATAATAAAAAGACATGTACATGCATATTAATTTGAACTTTGGTCAAGTTGTTATAAATTGTTTTAGTAAACTCAAAATTAATAATCAGGCAGTTCTAAAAACTTATGGATTGATCAGTGTGATTTCTAGATTAGCCATACACAACAGAGGAAGTTTCATTTTAGTACATTAGGGCACCTTTGAAACCTGATCAGCAGAAACTTGATCTTACGTCCTTCCGTTGCCAACGCTACCTCGTTCCCACTCTCACATCAGTGCTTTCCCCCGTTGGAATTCAGAGAAAGCATTATGCACAGAAGGAAGCTCTTTGCAAGATGAACTGATATGTGATTCCGCCTGTGTCCTAGGAGGAGGTAGTTTTACCCATTATTAAAAATGGAAACAACATACACTGTTCCTGGAACATTCTGCATATGTCAAGCGGTTGAAGAAGAGTAAATTGCATTTTTTTTAATGCAGTGCTTTTTATCATCACATCTTGAGTTGCTTTATAAAAATTGCTGTTCTACGTATAAGCCGTTAATAAAAAATTAAAGGATTACAGATCGTATGGTGACTGATGCTGAAACATTTTCAGCATCAGAAAGAAGTTATGTGATTTAACAACAAGAGACTTTTATTTAAGAGCTCTTACATGAATTCAACAGGCTAACTTCAGGCACCCAAGCCTGAAAATGTTTGCTTTCATAAGGGCATGAAAGGATTCAAAAGAAATGTGAACTAATTCAAGCTAAACCCAGTAATCTCCTCAAAACATCGTTAGCACTTGTTCCTTGCCCTTCCCAGACAGCACGATGCAGAGCACCATGTGCAATGCCAGCGATGTCTGGTGGAAGTACGGGGCTGGCAGCCCAAAGCCAAGGTGTCCTGCTCTTGCCTGGAGCTTGGCTCGGCAGGACTGTGGCCAAGGGAAGCAGCAGCAGCAGCAGCAGCAGCAGCGCACGCTAAGGTGCTGGGAAGCAGGAAGCTTAAGCTAGCGGGTAATATGCTCTCCATAATAAATCCCAGCATCTCTTCTAAGGCTCGCTGCAAAGACTCCAGGCATGGTAACCCACAGAACACCAGCTTATTTTACCCACACCAACAACTTGCCATCATATTTTATCACATCTTGTTCACCAGTGCTGGAGGCATTCTACTAGAGGATATTATCTACCTAATCATCTAGTCTGTTTAATATCCATTTTTCTCCCTCTTCCTACTAAAAATATAAGCCTTTTTGACTTTGCATCTCTTCTATCTTTTGAGCATCAAGAAAAGCAGACTCGCTTGACAAAGTTGCAGGTAGAGTAGAATTTTAAACTGAACAAAGAACACATCAGCAAGCTACAAGTAAATAATTTAGCTCTGGGCCTAAGGCGTTACCTTTTATTCAAAGAGGCATAATTGATAAAGAATGCTAGCGGAGTCATTTACAAAATGTTAACTCTGCAATAGCAGAACATCCTGTTACAAAGCAAGATAATTATTTTACATACCAAAACCTCAAAGGTAAATAGATGAATGCAAAGAATCTTAAATGATGTTAGCAGATTAATGGGCAGATGAAGGATATTGGAGGCAACAAACTTTCAGGCCAAAAAAAAAAAATGCTCCATGTTATTAAAAGTGCATCTTTATGTTAAAATATTTAAATAATAATTAATAAATAATTTTATTTTAAAAAAACACCACAAAAATAACAAAACAGATCTTTGCTGCACTGGAGAACCTCACTGGGATCCTGTTTAAGATCTTCATTCATGATCTGGATGACGGGGCAGAGCACACCCTTAGCGAGTTTGCAGGTGACACCAAGCTGGGAGGAATGGTGATACGCCAGAGGCTTGAGCTACCATCCAGAGGGACCTCAAGAAGCTGAAGGAACAGGCTGACAGGAACCTTATGCAGTTTAGCAAGGAGAAGTACAAAGTCCTGCACCTGAGGAGGGACAATGCCATGCACCAGTGTGGGCTGGGGCCACCCAGCTGCAAAGCACCTTGGCAGAAAAGGACCTTGGGTTCTGGTGAACAGCAGGTGGAACGAGAGCCAGCAGCGTGCACTTGCAGCAAAGGTGGCCGATGGGATCCTGGGCTGCATTAGGCAAAGTATTGCCAGCAGGCTGTGGAAGGTGACCCTTCGAGCTACTTGGCACTGGTGAGGCCACCCTGGAGCGCTGCGTCCAGCTCCAGGCTCCCCAGCACAAGAGAGAGATGGAGGCACTGGAGAAAGTCCAGCAAAGGGCCACAAAAAATAATGAAGGTGCTGGAACACCTCTCCTGCGAGGAAAGGCTGAGCGAGCCGGGACTGTTCAGCCTGGAGAAGAGAAGGCTCAGGGGATCTCATCAATGTGTACAAATGCCTGAAGGGAGGGAGCAAAGAGAACGAGCCAGGGTCTTTTCATGGTGTCCCGTCACAGGACCAGAGGTGACGGGCACAAGAGGTTCCCTCCGAACATCAGGAAACACTTTTTCCTGTGAGGGCGACCAAGCCCTGGCACAGGTTGCCCAGAGAGGTGGTGGAGTCTCCATCCCTGGAGGTACTGAAAAGCCATCTGGCCATGGACCTGGGCCACCAGCTGTACGTGGCTCTGCTTGAGCAGAGAGTAGGAGGACAAGATGACCTCCAGAGGCCCCTTCCAACCTCAACCCTTCTGTGATTCAGTGATACAGATCTCACTCCTCCTCCATATAGGAAAGCAGCTCTATTCTAGGCATGTGTCCAATTAATAGCCTGCACTGAAAGCTACATTACTTGTGTCTCTCATCTACGTCTCCCCTGATTCCCCAGTTGCAGAAGACAATGTGGTGTTTCTTGCTTGCAGTTTCTTTTCAGTGGTTGTCTTTAAATTAGTAAAGTAGACAATTACTAAATATGTTCTGCTTCCCTCCCCCTTTTCTGTCCCAGCCGGGAAACTCGGTAGCCTGATTCTCCCACTGGAAATGCTCCTGGGCACCTTCACAAAGTAGCTAAATAAGCATCAGGTCTGTAAGGTGCTATTTAGAGACAAAAGTTTTCTTTGCAATACTCATAGCTCTGCACTGCTATGCGCCTGTCGGTACTGCTGAAAAAGAACTCTGCAGATCCGAGATACATCAACACTTGTCTGTCTAAAAAATAGGATGTTTACTCTGCCAGGAACCGCACGGCTGACCAGGAATTAATTTGGAATCATTTCCTGGACTAGGCTGAGGAAAAAGACAAGCAGTACTAATGTATAGAAGCATAATTAATCACAGTTAATTGAATCTCTATTTATTTATTTATTTATTTTAATGTGGTTTATAGCTCTCAGTTAAAGATAATACGTGAGTTAGCTTTTTTTTTATTTCTTTCTGTTCAGACATTTTCTTCCTATTTACTCCTTCACGGTGGTGTTTCCATAATGTAAGCCCTTAATTTCAGTCTGCTAAATGCACGTGAAGAAGATCTCTTCTGTAGTTGTTCCGTGATAAAGCAGAAATAAACTTAAAAGACACACCAATATACTCCTATGAGAACCTGCTCTGTTGCATTGTTGAGGGTGATGAAAAGCAGCAGGGCTTGGCATAGAAGTAACTGCGGAGGAGGTCAGCCCATGCCTCTCACAATTATTCTTGACATCAGAGAGATGCCAGGGAAGCAGGGAGAGTGTGAAGGGGGACACAGGAGCTCTATTTCACTACCCTAATCTAATAAGGATGCATCTACCAGGGACATAATTTAGAGCTTCTCACCAAGAGCAACAAGGAGCTCGGGGGCCATCTGTCAGTGCTGGTTAACAGCTCTCCCGGGCTGTCTCTCACACAGCACAGCGTCTGGCCAACTGGCCTTTATTTTTTTGCCTAAGTAATCTCATCAAAATCTTTCTATTGTTCTCTACAAAAACACTGCTGGTCTGTCACTGAAACTGGACAATCTCATTGAACCTCAAACCTAAATAGAAAAATGGAGAAGAACTTAATTTTCAACATCAGCTGTCACGTAAGTTTAAAACTACCCTTCTGTAAGTGGAGATTCATGACCAAAGCACCCAACCACATGTGGCTTTTCCACCCCCTCACTACTCTCTCCCCATGAGAGCGATGCACTAAGACACAGTTCCTACCCAGCCTGTCCACAAAGACAAAACGTGCCACGGCGTGGTGGATCAGCTCAGCGATAAGCCCAGAGATACCCAAGGCTAACAATCACTATTGGATACAGCAGCACAGGCACCTCAGCTGTGCCTTCTGTCACGGCAAGGAGCTAAAAGATCAGCATTTTCATGGTAGGATGGTTGAATTCCAAAGCAGAGCGTTAATTGCCAGTGGTCTTTATGGTGCCTGCTAATGAAATACCGCTCTGGAGCACCAACGCACGGGTTAAGGCTTTACCGCAGGCTGGCGCACCGGAGCTACGCGTGTGCTCTGTAGGCGAATGAATGTACCACCCGGAGCTCGGCCCGAAGGGAAGAAAGCCCTTCTGCATGGGCCTGACTCCAGCCGCCGGAGATGAATGAGGCCCATCACATCACAGCTAAATTCAAGAACCCTGCACCAAGCTCAGATAACCAGGGTTGGCACGAGGAGGTGCACAGATGGGAGGAATCCTCCCCCACCATCTGGAAGATTTGCTACACCTGTAGCAGCAGCTGCTTTGCCGCACACAAAAATACACATATCCTCCCCTGCAGAACAAAGGAAATAAAGGTCTCGGCAACGGCAAAACTCCCAGGTTTATATATTGTTGGTGCCTTTTCCCTTCCTGTGAATCTGATCCTATGACGGAGCATAAATCCCTGCCTTCCTATAACTAAGCTCTTTGAGAACTGAGCTGCTGCGCAGGTGGAGAATTATCCCAGGGAGGAGGGAGAAGTACAAAGTGACCTCTGCACTGAACAAAGCTTGGCAGATAATGAAAACACCCAGCCACGCAAATTGCAGGTATTTTCTTAAACCCAGAAAATGTTATTTCATGCATCCAAATTGATCTGATTTTAAAACATTAAAGAAATCTTCTTCAATGTTTTGGTTTAATACTGCCAAAAATATCAATATGATATAAAATATGCATTATGAAATACATATATACACACATTGACAGGAGTATATTAAAATTGAAAGTTGAGATAGTTTCTCATATAGAAAGTCAAATCATAAAGAAAGCATAACCAAAATATTCTGGTTTGAATCACTTTGCATTTTTCAGGTGACAGATTAATAAACCGATACTCATACATCCTCACTGTCAAAAACAGATTTCTCCAACAAAAACTCATTCATCAACAAGTTTGGGCCAAGCCCACTATGGAGCATCACGCTAGATTAAACCCTGTGACAGCAGCACCTCCTGTTTAAAAACAAAATGAGCCAAAACTACACAAAAAAAACCCCAAACTAAGAAGTAACTTTCAACAAAAATTACTTTGAGGAAAGTTAGTGCAAACAGTTAAAAAGCCTAACCAGTTAGTGCCCTGCCGCTGGGCCAGGATGACCACCCTGCTCTGCTCCTCCATGCCTTAACACACAGCAGACGCAAGAGCTCTTGCAGCACTTTGAAAGAAACCCAGTTGCTTTTCATTGTATGCCCCACGCCAAGAACAGAACACTTCTGCGCAATTTGGGAATTGCTAGAAAATGACTGGCACCAAGTCAGAATGACACAGAAAGCAACAACAATTATGGACAGAGAGCTCGTGAAAGTACCACAGAGACAACAAAACGTGTACCAGTTATTGTCACTCATGTTCCTAAACAGCTGTTCATCACCGAGGATTACTCGAGCTGTGACAGCATCAGACAGAGATTGACAGCTGTCTGTTTTGTAACCAAAAGCAGAAAGCCAGCATGTGTTTTGGTAGCTTCCAGCTGAGAGGAGTGAACAACCCAGCCAAGGGGCGTACAGCCGTTACTGAACAGATGATGATTGACTGAAGCTCTGTGAAAGCCCTGAGCAAGCCCGTGCTGCCCTCGGGATGCCTCATTTAATTTTAAAATGGAAATACAGATTAAGCTTCCTAAAATATTGGTAAAACTGGGCTGAACTTGAGAACAAGTTTGGACTGAGTTATCGCTTCAAATCTGGACTGTGTTTAGGCTCGTCAGGGCTGCATAGATTTTCAGATTAAACAAATCCAAATTTACCTTTGGAGTTTTACATTGATCCCCCCCCCCATTTGTTTCACCTGAGTTTTACAAGGAGTTGGAATAAAGACCAAACAAGAGGAGCTGTTTATAAATTTACATCAATACCCACATCACTTCACTGAGAAAACACTGGCAGCTTTGGCACAACTAAAAGTCACCCTCCCACGCACCAGGGACGCAGTCACTCATGCTCTCCTTTTCAGAACAATAATATCCAGAGACTGGCCTAACACGAAGCAAATTTGGAAAAATTGTTAATCAACACGTATTTAAGTATTATTGCAAACCTCATTTGAGGTGGAGCTTAGCAAGGCTCATTTCCTCTCATGGTTGCTATCCCCACTGGAAGGGACTGGGAACCTTCCTCTACTAGAAGCCGTTCTCCCACTTTGTCTCCCACGACTGGGAGGAAGCCTGAGCAGATCAGTCACACAAGGATTACAATAATGACTATTCCGCACCTTCCCCAACCTTCAGCACACTTGTTCTGTTCCTTGCGGGACAGTCTGAACATCTGCTGGAGGGAGGAGAGACATTTCTTTGCATTTGGTGGGTTTATTTTGCGACTAACCTTAACTCCAATCAGCCTTGCGTTTGTATTTAGTTTTGGCATAATTGTAATACCTCCTGACGACTAATAGGTACTCTAGGTACATCCTTGTCCCTATTGTGGGATTACCACAGACACGAGTGTAAATTTTTTTAAACCAACAAGTCTTTGTGCTCAAGCATAATTTACACTTGAAAAAAATATTGGTCAAGAATCACACCTTCAGACACCCCTGTTCTTTTATGGTACCCTGCCCCATCTCCCAACAAAAGTGAGTTTCAGACTCTAGAAGATAACGCATCCTTTGCTAAATCTGTCATCCACTGGGGCCACTCTTCTTGGTGACAATCTTGGAACCATCCAGCTGAAACATGGTACTTGGTGTTGTTACTGAGGCGGTTAGAAAGATCATCCGAGCTGTAATCTATAAGGCTGGTGGACTGATAAACATTCGCCATCAGCAACATCCTGGTTGATGCGTTCAGTGTTGCCACTGGAGGTCGAGCTGCCGCCACATGTTCAGCAGTTCTTTATGATTCAGATTTTCTGAGTTACAGCGAAGAAAGGAGAAAACAGGCACGAGCTGCCACACAGTAGACTTCCAGTGCTGGGAAAAAGATTTCACCATGAGAGCTGTCAGACGCTGGGAAACTGTACCCAAGGAAGTTGTGGAACCTCCACCCTTGGAGATGTTCAAAACTCGACCAATGTCCTGACAAACTGAGCAGACCGGCCCTGCTTTGAGCAGGGATTCAATGAAATGTCCTCCAGAGGTCCCATTCAACCCGCGTTAGAGCACAGTTCTGTGAAAGCACTCTGTGAAATGTCTTGTGCTGAAAGAAACAGCAGCAAAACTAAGAGAAAAGCCAAAACTCTCGCAATTTATTACTTTTTAGTGAGTTTGTAATTAACCCCTCCCAAAAGGTTTCAAGAACGTGTAGAAACATATCACCCGCCACACTGAAATAGGGGTCCTCTTCAGCAGGTGCCACCAACAAGTCATGTCCTATTACAGTAACTTTTGCTCTTGAGGTTGCACTCTTGCGTTAAGCCCTGAGCACTGTCTCAAGTAAACGCCTAGCACATCTGAGCAAGCAGATTAGAGCCCAGTGGGGTTAAATCTTACAGGATGTCCTTAGTATGCTGGTCCTTAATTTTGAATGGACACCGAGTCATCTACTCTAGCCCCGGTCAAATGGCATGGCAGTACATGACAGTTAACCCTGCAGGGAACCGAGGGCTCCTTCTGACAGAAGGTGCTACCTGCCAGCCAGGAGATCCAGGCACAGACCCGGCCGCCACAGGACTCAAAGGAAACTGGCAGATTCATTCTCAGTTCTGATTAAAACACCGAGCAAACCGCGGTACCCTAACAACCCTTCTGGTTGAAGTAACTTACTCAAATATGAACTTGACCACAAAAAGGAGCGTTCCCAGGTGTATGGGAATCCTGGTTTGGAATGTGTGTTGGGAAGAAGTGCTTCCTAAGCTCAAGCCCATGTTTTTATTTTCATTGATTTATACATAAAATTTTATTGATTGTGATAATATTTATTCATTTAATTTCAACATGCCAAGTGCGAACTGCACTAACTGCAACTCACTTGACATTTTAAAAATACAACTTTTTCACCTTTGTAATGCTTGCCTTCATTAGTTACATGTGCAATTAGTGAACATAAGATGCTTTAGTAGAGTCCATACACCAAATTGCTTGAGTGATATTATCCATGTATTCTTGCAAAATGGCTATTCCATTTGGTCACTGAACATCAGGGAAAGCACAAGTTTTATTTCTACATAAATTCTTCTTTTATTTCTAACATAATAACACTTATTGCAATCTGTGTTGTTTATGGAGATGCCTGTGACACAAGAAACCACCTTTTGTTCTTTCCTGTACAAAGTCAAGACCGACAATTATCTGCATTAAGAAGAGAATACAGCCGTTCTATTTTAAGGAAAAAAACACACCTTTCTTTAAAAGTCACTGTATTAAATAATGCAGTGTTTGTGACTATAACTCTTTCCCTATGCATTATTTTCATTTGGACATCATTGAGTTTCTTGGTAATTACAATCCATTGTACATCCATTTACTCCACAATGGTGGCACAGGTAATTTATAAAAATCAAATCTAAAATGCTATGGATAGTAGTCAAGGCAGACATGAATCATGTTTCACACAGTTGGAGAATTTGTTATGATTAATTAATTAAAGATTTTCAGTCAGACTTTTCTTGCTTTCATAACTTAATGAGTAAAGCACAAATTAAACATGAAGGTTCAAAGACAGTGATTTTCTGAGAAAGGTCTTCCACCAATAATTCAGGAAAAGAGGCGCAAGGTATTTTGCAGTCTCAGAGTAGATAACAGAACATAATATCCTGGAGAGTAACACTTGCTGTTTTCACATTTGGAGCTTTTGGAAGAGGTTTGAGTGTACTGTCAACAAAGGGCTTGATTCTGGTTTCACCAATATCAGCTTAAAAACAGATAAAAATAAATAAATAAATAAACAAACAACAAAAAAAAAAAAAACCCAAAAAACAACAGAGGCATTACAGGGAGATTTCTTCAGATTTTTGCATAAAGTCCCTTCCCCAGCAATACACTTGCTCCAATACAGACGACTAGCAGGTTCTGACAGACATGCACCATGCACCCTGCTGTGCCGCGCTGCCACACACTCATCACGGCTGCCAACACGGGGCCACAGGAGAAAGCAGAGTATGTATTCTGCTCCAGTACCAGATCCGATAGCATGGGGATCTGTAGGAGCATCAATAAACTCATAATTTCAATTCAGAAATAGCTTTGTTTTGCATTGTTTAAATAAATCCATTTAATGTTATGAAACCTCGCACACACTGTAATCAGCATTTCTTGAAACACTGTGAAAAGAAGCCTGGCTTGAATTTTTGAGTGCATGCACTGATCTTAGCAGCTGGTGGGTAAAACCAAATAACTCATGCTTCTGAAAGTTTCTCAGAAAAGTAGTTACTGAGGTTAATGTTTCATTAATCACCTTGTACGTCAGAGGTGTGGTTTTTTGGTTTTTTTTTTCTCCTAGCCATCAAGCAGGATTTCTGAGGAAAATAATGAAGTCAAGTGTTAAAACCTACATCACTGTCAATGGCTTGCTAAAACATATGAATGTATAGGCTGATAAATGAAGGAAGAGGAAAGATCAGGAAAGATGGAAACAACACTCAAAATGGCACGGTGCTAATGAGCACCAAGCGTTGTTAGAGGATGCCAGTCATCCAGCCATCTGCTGAAGACAGACAAAAGAACAAACAAGGTTAAAGGGAACAGAAAACTTTGAAAATTAATGGTTCACTCAATTATCATCTGAAGTTTTTTACTGCAGGAAGTACTTTGTTTAGATTCTGTGGAGACCCTAGATGCCAAACTTCACTTTGACTCTCGAGGACCACATTTCAGGTAACTACCAAAACAGGACACAAGAAGCGTATGAAGCTGTTTTCCAGCCTCTTGTTATGGATGAAGAAAGAAGTGCAGAGTGACTATGATGCCACAAAAGAACATTACTGCTAAAACACTTTTTTAAAAAGACTCCAGAATAACCAGGTCTCAAGGATAGAATAAGAAGGGTAAAAAGACAAATAAAGCTGTCTAAATAAGTTATTTTTATATATATAATATATTTTATAAAAGTTGATTCATAGATTCACATTTACTTTTTTTTTTTTAAAGCTTACACCAAGTTACCTTTATCTTTTCTTACAGGTACCTCAAAAGACAAAATAATTTGAGTTATACTGGGGTTTGGTTGTTTATAACCAAGAAGACCGGAAAAATTTTATTACTGTTTCAGCTTCTTTTACACTGAAAATTAAACATCTGCTCAACCCCAGTCTTCTGGAAAAGTCCCTGGCATATTAGTCCAACCATAACATTATGAACACCAAGAACTAAAGAACTAATACTTCCAGAAATTCAGGGAAGAGGACAACAGTAAACAGCAGCACAGTTAGAAGGTAGGTGGGTGGCCTTGCAGGGTAAAAGTTCCAGCTTGTTTTCTTGCAATTTTGGATGCAAGTCCTTTAAAATTTCCTGCTCATCATACAGCAAAAAAGATTTTCTAATAAAAACTACCCTTTTAAATCTGTAATAGTCACATATAACCAAAACAAAAAAATGGCAATAGGTTTATTCCTGGAGTTTTAGTTCTTAATCAAGAGGTTTTAGTTGTCTGAACAGCAAAATAAACCCATTGCCATATTTTTCAATTAAATTCACCAGTCAGCTAGAAGGCCTCACTGAGCGAGCTGCTAAGCACGAGTGGGTGACAAATTATGCTGAAGAATGGACCAGAAGTTACAAGTTGTCACGTCAAAAGGATAGCCTTTATAGCAAGAAACGCTCTTGTGAAGAATCTAAGGGCCTCCAACTCAGATTTAGCTCTAGAAAGCTACACTGTTAGTAAATTCCAAGCTGAAATATGAAAATAATGTGGCATCATTATTATTAAATACTTCTCTGACACAGAGTAGTACACGCGTGGCAGAAGGTCCTTAGCTGCACAAGCTCGTGCTCTTACAAAAAGCCCCCTGAAGCCAGCAGCCCTCCAGCCCCGTCCGTGTGCTGGGGCAACTGGTGCAGCACTTAGCAGGGCACCCCTCTGCCCCTCCCCCCCCCCCCCCCCCCCCCCCCCCCAGTGCCTCTGCCTTCCCCACGATGCCTTCTGGGGTTCTCTTTACGTTTGCCAGCCACATCCTCTCATATCCCATTTGGCACCTTGCCTCAGCTACTCGCACTGGAAAAACAAGGAGACAGCTGGCTGGTGGGTTCAGAGAGCCTCCTGCTCTAGTTAGGGAAAATAACTGTTCTTCTCCACAAAGCACATTTTTCATTTTTTAATACTGGGCTATAGCGTTCACAATGACCTCGCCTCCTGCTGACAAACATTATTTCAGAAACGACCTCCACCAGAGAACAGCCTGCAGAGGCACAGAACGGTGCCCCTGGGTTTCCAACACCATACGATAATCCAGATTTCCCCAAGATCCCAAGTCGATGTAAGGTCGGTACCGTGGTGGGTTATTGCCCCTGATTGCCTCCAGTCTGTAGTACTCAATGCGCTGCATCTCCAGTCCTTGCTTTTACATTATGCTCGATGTATATTTTATCAGAAACTTATTGGAGTCTCCTTGTTAGAGCCTCAGCTGCCTTCTCTCAGACGAGGCTTGGCACGCTGTAAGGGAGCAAGGCTGCTCTCCATCATTTTGTTGAAGGGGAAAAGAAACTATATTGGAATTTATTTCTGTCTCTCTAACTTAGGAATATTTTTCTCACCCTTTTGCTATATCAGGAAGGCAAAAAATAATCGTGTCAATTCAGGCTAGCAACCATCATGAATAGGCTGATCGCCAACGCACGGGGAGGAAGCAGCAAACACGCATCCCCAGGCTGAAGTGATTCATCTTTTGCCTTGTGCCTTAAGTGGCCTCTCACAAAGTGTTTTTTTGCAGCCCCTGTGTTTTACAAGCTGCAGTATACAAACCAGAAGCTCTGTCCCCCATCTTGCAGAGGGCTTGCTGGGTGAGCTGTGAGGTGAAGGGGCACGCTCCAAGTTCCACTGAGCCAAAGAGGAGGAAGAAAAAGGAAGCAGGTAGGGAAACATGCACGGAAAGGAAGATATCGGGGAGAAAAGAGTGTAAGGGGGAGAGGGGAGAAGGAAACACAACAGAAGGTAAAAACACATTTCTACTGCAAGAGCAATGTCTTACTGTGATTAATAAAGGAACAAGAGCAGGTGTGCTCACTACACTACAATTCAACATAAATGTTCAGGTCTATCATAAAGCCACAAGAGCAGCTCTGCTCACTATACTACAATTCAACATAAATGTTCAAGTTATCTCATAGAAACAGAAAGTATGTGGCCCATATAATTTTTTCCCTCTCACCCAAGAGGAACAAAGGACTACACTGGCCACATTCACCGCTATGTTTCAGAACTTGTACGGGCAATGCCACTGTCTCTTTTCCAGAGGCGAGACCTCTGTGTCTGTCTGAGCTCAATCAGGTAAAGGAACGTGTCTCCATGCTTCATCCATAACCTTATAAGCTAATCTCTGCTAGGAAAACAGAAAACAAGCAACCAAGAAGTCTCAGAATCAGTATCATCCTTTCACTGCTCCCTTCACACACAGCACCCAGGTCACAGAAAACTTCTGTTAGCGTTGCCAGTTCAGCTCCTTCAAGAGCACATTATAATACCATCCCTCATTATCAGACACCAGCTTTTCTATCCTGCACATGTGGGAGGTTTATAATTGCCCACATTTTGATGAACTTTTATAGTCACAATAAAAGGCACATCTCTGGCGCGTGGTCAGTTTTCTCTGCTGAATGCCAAGTACCTACTCCGTTAAAGTATCAAAGTGCCACAACTTGTAAGTGAAATTTACATAGTTATTATATTTCTTTAACAAGCATAAAGCAATGCACTTTCCTCTAACCTTGTTACAGAAAACGATTGAATCATGTTATCTGAAATCTGCACACAGCACACACACATGCAAACAGCCCAAGGCACACACTCAGCCTGAAATATTTCACTGCTGGTTTAAGTTTGGCAAAGTTATAAGCAACTGAAAATGGAATTCCATCACGGAAAGCATCAGCCTTCCTTGACTGTAGGCATCACTACTCTCTATCTAGTCCACTTGTAAAAATCTTCTGAACGAACACCACGGCTGGACCTCTCAGTGTTTCTTTGCTTATCTACTCAGGTACTTCCAAAATCCACGGACACATCAAGCCCTGGCTTACACATCTCGAGCCTGGGTCTGGGGTCGTGCCAGCCCAGTGCCCCAGCGCAGCGCGCCCCCCGGCCGCGGCTTGTGCAGGCAGAACAGCGCTTCCGAGAAAGAAACGCTTTGGTCACACCATGTTTTGGCTGGCTCAGCTGCAACACAATTTCACAAAGATAGGGAATGTTACCAGACTAAAACCAAGTCGCATAATTAAAGCTTCTAAACATTTCATAATGTGAAACCTGTGAGAGGAGTTACCCCTACCACCTCCCAGCCCAGCACCCGACCACAGCATCAGTGGGCATGGCAGCAGGTGCCGGCTCCTCGCTCCCGGAGGTGCCACGTTCCAGCTAGTCCGTGCCGCTCTCAGAGCCACGGCACACACCGTCCCAGCCCTGGGCAGAGGCCTGCCATTAGCCCCGTCAGCACGAGGGGCTCACGGCATTCAGGCTGCTTCCTTACACCCCTGTTCCCCCTCTCTTATGACAATGGCATCATGAGTTCCAGACAGCCCAGTGCTCTGACAGTTACATGTCCACAAGAATTAAAAAAAAAAAAAAAAAAAAAAAAGCAGAGAAAACTAAAAGCAGAAACAGTGTTCTTTTTGCTCCCCCCCAATCCAGTAGCCTAATTTATACGCAGAATGCAGGCAACAAGCCTACACTATGCAAAATAATAGCATGGATTAAATTCAGAATTAGGGGAATCCATAGGTCTTGTGTGCGCACACTTCTTGTATATTTGAGTTAGCTCTAAACAGGAATGATTTATTATTAGCATTACCAGTGTTGTGTGACACTTCTTTTTCTTTCCTGTATTGTGAAATAGTTCTAATACACAGTGCAGTGGGATTTGTCTACACTGCTTTTTTACAGAACCCACATTATTCGGGGAAGCAGAGCTTACAAGGTGCAGGAGGAGAGAATACTGCCTGGCAAAGAGTCTTCACATGGTTCCTTCAAGAAAGTACTACCTGTAGCAAACTCCAGGTGCTGCCTCTGATACAGAGCAGATACATAACACCATGACTTTCACCTGCTTCTTGAATCATGCAACATCTTTTATGGTACAGCCTGAAGGGGAGCTTTCATACAACTACTGGAGGATCTGGCCTGGCATACAGTCAAGTATCCGGTTTTTACATGCTTACCTCCCAAAACACATTTACCAAATAAAGGACAGTGCAGCCTGCTACAGGCACAGATCTGACATGGTTACAAGTTCACACAGCCCTTTCTCCTACTCTGGAAGAGAAAAATATAATCCAGGAGAAAGGTCTGTTCGGCAATCAAGTACAGGGAGCTCAAGCTGCTGTAATACCTACTGCCTCAGTAACATGGATTGATGAATAATATGGGAGAAGGAAAAAGGGAAAACATCCTTCAAACGTTCTAAAACCAAGAAAAGGGGAAGATATTGGCTAGCTGATTGCTTTTGCTATTTCAGAGGCTGCTATTTTGATGCTTTAGTAGTGATGGAGAAGTATGTAGGATCCATGTACTAGGAATAAACAGATAGTAATACACCTGAGTATTCACAGTGCTATCACACCTCTCTCACAATTTTGCTGATGTCTTGTCTAAAACTGTCAAGCTCTGTATTAGCACTGACCTATCTTATTTCTCTGTCTTCTGTTTTTCAGTAATGGGCACGTTCTGTACCTGGAAGACTTTGTTATAATAATGGATAATATTTAACATGCAGCTTAAACGATGACACGAAATAAAGTTAGTATTTTCCTGCCTTCAGAAGATAGAAATACTTTGTTTGGAAATTAATAGCTAGTAAATTGTTCTACAAAAATACAGCTTTGCAGCAATTTTCATTTTCTGTGTACTCAATACTGGGGAAGAAATTCTGGCCTTGCTGACACTCAAACCAAAATTTCCACTGAATTCAGTGGGGCCAGGATTTGGTCCACACAATTTTACAAAGTCATGATTTACAAACATATGCTCATGGATTCAACATTCAGGTTTTAGCATCTCAACAAACAAACAGAACAGGGAAGTCTGGCTGGTATAGATTTAATTTCCCAGAAAAGAAAAGAAAACAAATCAAATCAGCAAGCAATGTGAACCTAAGTAGAAAACTGGAAGAGAGAGGGTGGGAAAGGCAGATGTTCTGTAGCAGCACTGGGCCAAGCCCTGGCTTGTAGGCACCGCTACACAAAGGACCTCAGTACCTTACCTTTGGGTACTGTATGCCCTAAAACGATTTGCTGCCACCGGTCAGGTGCTCAGCACCCTACAAACACCACGGACCTCACAACCAGAGTATCCAGCTGGGCTGCGAAAACATTTTCTTCTTTATCTGGAACACTAATTTCTCACCGTAGTGACGGAAGGTATTTCTTCCTCCTATGGAAAGTCTTCAGATTTCTTTCTGTGAGTTGGTTAGACATTCCCTGTGCTAGAAAGAGGCAAAACCTGCCAAATCTTGGAGCCATATATAAATATGCCATATCATATCCACAAAAGAAGCACCAATCTATGCTTACAAATATGTACCTAGTTTATGCTAATTAAAACAACTTCCATATACAAAATTGAAAGAAGACCTACTGCTTGGAAGTGCCCTTATGTTTAGGGAACTTGCCAGGGACAATGGGAGACTGCGATTCTTCACCCTGCCTGCTCCAATCTAGTCCTCCAGGGAAATTTTCCAGTTGGGTTTTCCACACTCCAGTTGAGCACTCCAGCCCGTAACACTGGCTGTTACCTGCATTTCCTCCACTCCCCTTCCCTGCTCATAGCGCTCTGCTTACCCCTTTGCCACCGCTAAGGTGACACACGTGAGTCTGCTGCTCACTGTGTCACAGCGTTCTGAAATACAGCTAGTCACAAAACTGACGGTGCCTTCTGACGGGGTTTAACCCTGGCTGGTGACCAAGCCCCACGCAGCCGCTCGCTCTCCCACGGTGGGATGGGGGAGATAGAAGACTGTAAGTGAGAAAACTCGTGGGCTGGGATAAGGACAGTTCGACGGGCAAAGCCAAAGTGGCGTGCCCAAGCAGAGCCACCCGAGGAATCCCTTCCCCCTGCCACGGCAGGCAGGGGCTCAGCCCCCCCCAGGGCAGCAGGGCTCAGGGGCTGGGGAAGGCAAACGCCATCGCTCCCGGCGTGTCCCCCCTCCTGCTTCCCCAGCTTTATATATACCGAGCATGATGTCCCATGGTATGGAATATCAGACTAGTTTGGGTCAGCTGTCCTGGCTGAGCCCCCTCCCAGGTTCCCGTGCCCCCCCAGCCCTCTTGTTGGTAAAGCCCAAGAGACTGAAAAGTCCTTGACTTCATACAAACATCATCCAGCAACAACCAAACCCACCAGTGTGCTATCAGCACCACCCTCACACCAAACGCAAGCCTCGGTGCTGCACCAGCTACTAAGAAGAAAATCAGCTCTATCCCAGCTGAAACCAGGACATCTTCCTACACAGCAGCAGGTGGCTGCCTGCAGATGCTCCCCTGGCCACCAAGTGCTGCAGTTTCGTATTTGGCAGCAGTGCCGGGCAAGGAGCCATTTCCTCTCCTTGGTTGCCTGTCCTTACCCCTGCTACTCCCTGCTTCTGCCCTGCTGCACAAAGAGACTACAGAGCTTACCCAGGTGAAAAACGACATTTTTTTTTGCTGGTTTGATTTTCAGTTCAGAGGACGTAACATGAACACATGAAGAAGCCACCAAGAAACTACTTAAATCCACATCCTTGCTGTTAACTGTCCACAACATCACATCCAAAGGGGCTGGGTTTGTGAGCGGCTGCAGGTCACCAAAAAGGATGGTCCAGTCCCCTACTTTGTGCCACTACTAGCAGTCACGACGTACAGTCAGTTGGATCTGGGGATTGACTGACTCCACAGACCTACCAGAGGGGTGTACACCACATTCTTTCCATAAGGATTTAGATTGTCTTAAACCAGGCATGATATATTATCCCAAATCCTTTTCTGGACTTAGCTCATCCTTACCTGTCTCCTCGCAGCTGAGCTGCAATATCATTAGAGCTCCAGGCCTGAGAGAACAAGAGTGGCAGAAACAGAGATTTGGCTTATATGGGATAATTAGTCAATTTAATAGATAAACAGCTGTAATCTTCTATAATCACCTCTTTCTTACCTGGTTAGAATAAAAAGAAATGCAAAGAATCTCTGCATAACCCAACATTTTTTAAAAAACAATTTTCATAAAAGATTTTATGCCAGTTACAAAATAGATATTTTCTGAGTACCTAGAATCCTGGCATACCAAACAAAATATGTTAATTGCTAAAAATCAGCTGTCACGTTTTACTCTAGGTCTTTTAGTATAAATGGTTGCCTAGCTTTCTTGCAGGCATATGATTATATTTTTCCTCTTCTAATAACTGTTGTTAATATTTGTATGCATTGCCCTACACATGCAAATAAGCAGATCAACTTTTAACAGCACAGTTAATAACATCACTTCCAAAGGCATCACCTGCAATGTCTAGACCCATCCCAAAGGACCCTACAAAACTTTCGCTTTTGTTTTCCAGGGTGGGGGTTACACATTGCACCACCTTGTTAAGCTCTGGTGAGTTGTTTGTGCATTGTGCTGCATCGTTAAAGAACGCCCTTCTCCAGGCTCTCTAGAGGAGAGGTACAAAGCACATCGCTCTAAACAGCACTTCAGTCGGTACCCACTTGCACCACCCCCTGTCTCGCCATTCTTTTTGTCAGCAAGCTCTTCCACTTTCTCTTCCTTTCTCTGCTAGCTGTGGCGCGTCTTCGTGAGCCTTCATTCTACCCCTTTCTCCACCAGACACGCACAGACCTCCCCGCTGCCAGAGGTAAGCCCCATTTTGCAGCGTTCTTCAATGGGTTTCACTGCAAAACAGCACCTGCACTCAGCTCCAGAGAGCCTCGAGGTTACGAGTGAAACGCTGGCAAAGCACTCGCCATACCTCAAAATATATGCAGCAAACTCACAGATTCCCCTGACAAGAGGCAGTTTGTGTAGTTTCCCCAAAGGACTAGAGGATCAAGACTTTAAACAGGTGAGTCTCTAGGCCACTACCTGAAATAAAACTAAATGCTATTTTTGCATTTCTCTCCTGTAGCATCAAAGACTTGCTACTAGTTGACTTTTGGTTTCTGAGGGGGAAACTTCCTGGGAACTCCTGCCAAATCCATTCTAGGCCACCAGTCTCGGTGCTATCTCCCGATCTGCCACGTGGCCAGGGAGAGAGGCTGCTAATGACCACCACAGGCAGCCAAAACCTGAGAAGTGCATGCTTGAGCTCCTGCCAGCCACGGAAACCAGACAGTTTCCTCATCTGGCTTTTCCCATAACCAACTAAAAGCTTTGAGAAAATACACTGGGTCATTTTCTAGGAACTAAGGTATGTGGTTCCCAAGGCTGTCGAGGGGATTCTTCCTGCTCTCTCTTTCTTGTCAGACACCATGGTGTTAAAAATAATTGTAACTTTATTGAGGCTTTTTAAGACATCATTAAAAAATTTTTCTTAGGTAAAAGAACCTTACTCAGAAAACATAAAGGCAGAGATGCTGAGGCAGGCTGCACTTGAGCAGCAAGGCAGCAAAGCAGCGGGGAAGCGTGGGGTTTGGGAAGAGCTACGTGCTGGCCCTGTTCCCATGTCCCTTCCTGAACATCACCCCTGGGCTGCCACTGTCACGGGCAGCATTCTAAGGCAGGTGGGAAACTCAGGCTAACTAAAGCGCACGTTTATGTTTTCATACGGTCTTTAGCTTTGCCATCACTGAGCATCTCAGAATGTTTCATACATTTGTGCCTGTTTTGAAAGGAGGTGCTATTATACTCTGATTTTACAAAAGTAAGAACGGAGCTCAGGGAGTCCAGGGATTACCTGAAGGTTACCCCAAAGGTTTATTGCACACCAGGATCCATGCTCCAGAGGGCTTTCCTACAGCTACTGTGAGCTACTGCTCCCTCAGCCGGGGCTGCCCTGTCCCTGCTGTATCAAGCGAGATATTCTTAACAGGAGGAAACAACATGCAAGGCAACATTAATCATACACCATGTCAATAAAGAGCAAGCAGTCTCATGCTCTATACACTTCAATCTTTACTGTTTTTTTCAAGGCAGAAGGGGTTGAATTTGAGAGGATGAGGGAAGGAACGAGGAAGAGAGTCTGCAGCCCCCCTCCCCCCCCAGCCTGCACCAGCATCCTTGTTATCTACAAATCTTTTTGAAAAAGCAGGTCTCCTGCAGCCCACCTACAGGATGAAAACCTAAATTATTCAGTTAGTTGAAGTGACAGTTAGTTGAAGTCTTCATCCCAATTCCACAGAGCAGACCTGAAATGCTTTGCCTTATGATCAAGATAAGTCTAAGGAATGCACCACTTGAAGAAACATGCTCTTGACATACTTTCTTTAGCTGCACTCCATTCCTTCACCACCTCTCAGCAAAGCCATACTCTCTGGTCTGACGTAAAGCCAGAAAGAAGATTCCTTTTACTTTTCATTTGGCCTCCTCTTCAAGGGGTGTTACAATACAGTCCAGCTAAGGGTCCCAGTCAGTTTGGAACGAACCGGCATCTCCATTAGCGAGCGGTGGGCTCCTGCTCCGCGCCTGGTCAAGCTGCGTGGTGAGACCATGGTTTAAGACCCCTGTGTCCTTTATCAGGGAAGATGGAAGAGAGCACGCACATGTACGCTCACCTAAGCACCATTAGCATGCACTTAAAGACAACTAACACATTCCTCTGAAAGCTGAGGGCTGACCCAAGAAAAGAATAAAGATTTAGTTGTCTTAATCAATCACAGGATGACCATGCACCAACAGTATGATACAGGCATGGAAAAAGGTGAATATTTGCATTGTGTGGCAGATAGCACCGACAATATCTCGTCTCAACTTCTGTACGGAGTTTAGCATCAACTCTGTTTAACAGAAACAGAAATAAACACTGTTTTCTGTGGGCCACTATACACCTAAAGAATGAGATTTATTTTATTTTACTTATTTTTTTTAAGAGAGAGGATAAAACACAGTAGCTTCTGTAAGTTCAGCAGAATAAAGGCTAAGAAGAAATATAATTGTTTTCTGTAAATATATCACAGAGGTAAACACACAGAGAAAAACAGCTACTTATTTTAAAGAACAGTATCAGTACAAGTAGAAATATAAATACATTTGGCCATATATAAATTCAGGTTGGAAATTGGAGAAAAGATTTTCAATCACCAAAATAATGAGGTTCTGCAGCAACTTCCTAAAAATCATAGTGCAATTTGTCAGTTTTGAGAAAGGACATGATTAATTTATTAAAAGTATGATACGATTTGTCTGCATGCAATCGGAGGGAATAGTCTTGATGATGATGTTATTTTCCTACTACTGTCTTATAATTAAGCTAGCTGGATCCTGCCTGGATTCCGTTACTGCCGCTATCAGGGGATTCCTTTAGGACGCAAAGAAAGCCACTAACCAAGCTTTTTATAAATGCTCACAAATTACACTCATGGATTGCTTCTTCATTTTGGGGGACCCATTCTAGAGTCCCTGGGTTCTAATCTGCAGCTGTGAGGAGCAATTACAGCTGCAACTGAAGTCACAAGAAGCTTGGCTTTGAGCACACAGAATACCCTGTGATGCTAAGCACCCACAATATATAGGCTCTAATTACCTCAGGAAGATATAAAAAAAAAGTGGCTACACCTAGCTTCATACCTGGGCATCCAAGTTCTACATTACTACAACGGAGATGAACCTCCACTCCTCAAAAAATGCTCCGTAACACAGTGTTTGCACAGCACACATAGAAGGTGATGGCTTGAAAAAGCCTAAGGGAACAAATGAATAGTGTCGTTGTGAGAACAGCCTTTGCCCAGCATGCAGTGAATCAGGCTTAGTCTGCCTGTGAATAGCAAAAGGGAAAAAAACCTTGAATTTCTTTCAGTGTGCACAACTCTTCTGTGCACTGAACAGGCAGAATCTAGGGGGAAACCCAGTATGTGATCATGTAATTAGAGACTATATCGTGATGATGATTAAATACCAACATGAATGAGCTGGCTGCTGTTACCATGTAGGGCTGAATGCAAATTATTTTTCTTTTCAAATTCTGCCTCCACTAACTGGGGAGAAGAATGGGAAACACCAGTTCCCTTTCTTCTGTATTCCACAAGGCTTTGATTTCCCTTTGTAACTCTCACACTCCCTTCTCTTTTACTGTCCTTGGCTATCTTATCTTTCTGTTTTTGAGAAATAATGCCTTCAAGAGATGTAGCTTAAACTTTATCTTGTAATTGTGTGTGCTCAGCATTTAACAGGGTAAAAAAAGAAAGGGGTTAGTATACTGTGTGAACACTGTTGCACTTACCAAAATAACTGTGAAGTGCTATCATT
This sequence comes from Falco naumanni, assembly GCF_017639655.2. Classification (NCBI taxonomy): domain Eukaryota; kingdom Metazoa; phylum Chordata; class Aves; order Falconiformes; family Falconidae; genus Falco; species Falco naumanni. The sequence continues at coordinate 121,349,329 of NC_054055.1, forward strand.
TGTTCTCTTTAACCTTTATTAAAAAAAAAAACAAAAAAACATTAGAAATAAATCTATATAAAAGCCATTTTCATGGCATGAGATTCAAAGAGCTTTTAGTTGACAACTGGGTTGCCTGCAGGCTGGACAAATTGTGTATGGGTTTTTATTTTATTTATAAATTTAATTCTTTAAGAGCTAGTGTATATGGCTGAGAGTATGCCAGGTTTAGGCTAAGAAAGTAAAAATCTCCCTGAAAAGTGTTTCTCATTTAACACAATCGATTGCAGGAGGGAGGGAAGATCCCGCATGGTGCCTCTTTGTCAACAACAACAAAGACAATGACCACATACACACACACACACACGGCCAGATCTAGGCTTTTTCATCTTTCCATGCCTGCTGCTCATTTATTTTAAATGTTTCACTTAGATGCCAGTTCAAGTCCGAGTGATGAAATAACGATCTCACTTTCAGAGATGCTGAATGCATGACTCTTGGTGGCCTCATGCTGGCTGTTGGTACTCAGTACCCCCTGAAACCCAACATTAAAACACCAGCCCGCTCTGTAATGTATGAAGTACACAACCAAAGAAACAAAGACATTCATTTTTATTCAGTCAATTTGGAAGATGATGATGTGCTATTTTGTTTTGTCACAAATATCTGCTTTAAAAAAAAAAAAGAAAAAAATCAATTTCACCCCAGTGTTGAGTATATCAATCTGTTTTCAAATAGATTTGTCCAAACAGGCTTCTTAGAGACAGCTGAACATGTTTTCAATGTTTATTTATTTTTTATAGTATGAATTAGCCTATTACAATGTAAAGGGTTTTGCAAGAAAAATCATTCTGTCATATAAATTGTTCAGGTTTTAATTAAAAATCCATTTTCAAGGACTTAGTTCAATAAAACCTGAGCCAGAGAAAAATAAATGGAGAAAGAGCACAGAATAAAATGCATACAGGCAAACCTCAACCAAAAATAAAAGCTGATAAACCCTCCTCTTAACTCCACCAAAACGACCAAGGGCACAAAGGTTTACTCCTCAGAGTGAACTGCAAGAAATAAAAGCAGGTGCTTCGGCAGGAGCGTGCAGGGGACACAGATGAGGGAAGGAATGCTTGATGGGGAGTCACAGAATGGATGACAAAAATAATGAATCATCTTTATCAAGCAGAGGAACCTGTGCTTTGGATGGTGGTACCGCACCATGACTGAGAGTGGAAAGTACAACTAATTAGCATTAATTTTTCACTCTCCATATCAAAAATAGTCCAAACCAAGTCTAATGATGCTTCCATTGTCCCCACAGAAGAGACAAGCTGAGTAAGGAAGAGCAAGGAAGTCCAAGGGAAAGGAATAAGCTCCCAACCTCAGGACCCTTCACAGGGATTGCTCCCGGCTAGTCTCTTTTTCTTCTCCTCAGTACATGAGGAAAAGGCAGCTAATGTGAACTGCAAGTAGAAACACAGTGACCAGAATAGTAATTTGTCAGGCACGAGGCAAGTTGTGAGCTAGCGACTAAGTTCATCCCACTAGTTTATGTGTCTCATAACATGGGAAAATTAAACCTTTTTTTCTTTGCTTTCCCTCCTCTACCTCTGTCTACTCATTTGTCTTGCACCTTGTTCCTGGGGATTTTTTTCTTCTGCAATCACAAAGACGCTTCCACTACTCCCCATTCCCCAGCACCTGTTACGGACCATAAAGATATCTGTGCTACAAATTGACAAATCTGTCTGTTCAGTGATCACTGCTACTGCCTAGTGAGCTGGGGTAATAAATCATTTTAGCAGATGAATTTGTCATCCAATACTGTAACAGTATAAGAGCAGCAAAGGCAACAGCCTCCAGGCAAAGGAACAGTAAGTAGCAAAAGCTAAATTAAAATCTAAAAAGGAAATTTGCAACAAAAAGGAGGATATTAGAAAGAAACAATTCAGAGAGCACATAATCAGTTTAATCCCGAAACCTGGTATGGCTGCAGTTCGCCTGACCCACATATTTTGGCTCATTCTCGCCACTCGTACTTGGAACAGCTGAAACCAAAGGCGAGCTGGGAGCGTAACAGACTTGCTCCCTCTTTCTGCCATTTGGTGGGCTAGAGTCAGTACTGGTTTCTACTTCCAGGAGTTTAGCCCTGGTGAAGCACCGAGTCAGTCATTTTCATGTTCTCATATGTCAAGTGATGGGTTGATGCTCTGAACCACAGCGAAACTCTGGCTAGCGTGCCCAGCAGTGGTTTGGCATCGCCTTCAGCCTTATTACAGCTCGGCAGCCCTCCAGGCACTGCGACCCAGCTGGCACCCCACACTGCGCTGCACCCCGCGTGCCCCACACGATGAACTGGTGGGAGCAGTTGCTTTTAAAGATGACATTTCTCATGCATGCGAGTTTCAGAAGAGGTCTCTGGCTGACCTTTTTCCACTGCTTAGCTCTTTGAAGCAGAGAAGCAGCTAGTAACTCCAAATGAAAGGCGGCATCAAACACAAAATGATGTACAATAAAAGTTTCTCTAAACCCGAACCTACAAAGCACAGAAATGCAGTTGCTACAGTTGCTCAGAGAGTCAACGGCCAACCCAGGAAAAGAGCAAGCCCAACATACTAAGCCATTTTGTCTAAAATTAGGAAGTCAGAAAAATAGTGAGCTATGAATAGTTAAATCTCATCAGAAAACACAGAACTGCCACATTTCCTACTGCCCCTCTCAGTCAGTACCTAATCAGACAGAAAAAAAAACAACCAACAACCAACTGTCAAAGCCTAAGATAGGAAACAGAGCCAAATTATTTCTGTGTATTAAGATGTCCTAAATTTTCTCCTAGTCATCGCTGGAAAAGCCACAGTCAGGACTAGCATACACAAGAAAAGCCTCATGGAAAAGCAGAAAACACAAGCAGCCTTTCTCTGCATATATAGTGTGGCATCAAGTCTACAGCACAACTGCCTGATGATCCACATCAGACTTCAATTCCCGTGACAAGCCTCAGCTGTAAGGCTGTTCCAGAGGTGTTGCAATGAAGAAGAGACACCACAGACACGTCCGTCAACGTGCCAGCATCTATGCAAACGCACTTGTCATCCATACTGCCTACAGTGGTAGGACAAAGCAAAAACGCACATGGCAGAAACACACGAAGGGCATAGGGAGCTGGGCACGCCGTGGAAGGCTCCCCAGTAACAGCAGTCTCTGCCTCCTGCGGCCAGGGGCGCGGCAGGCGAGGCGCACAGCGTGGCTGGAGCAGCAGTTCCTCCTGGGAGCGCGTGGTCAGCCATCAGCATCGCCTCAGACGGGAGGGTGCGTGAGGCGCTCCGACTGCGGGCTGGCTGACAGGCCAGCTAATTAGCCACCTAGATCACTCCACAGTACCTTCTTTAGATAGTCATGAAAGAGAAACAGTGCCAGCTGCTGTAATTAACTGAATTCCTGTTGCTACATTTATTGGATTGGTCTCTGATGCCTTTAGAAGTAGACTAGAAACAATTTAACCAACAAAGGAATATTACACAGGCTATGCCTTTAAAATACACTTCATATGAAGGTGGATATCGATTTTACTGGACAGAGATATGTATCTTGATAGGTAATTACGTCAGCACCACTCTCAGACTTTCTGCTTTTTTGGAAGTACCTTGTGCTTGTGCAGGAAAGCTCACAAAAAGCATACAACCCCCAAGTATTTAAGTCTATATATAGAAGTTACCCTCAGACACCGGACCACAGAAAACACCCATGTATTACCCAGTGACCACCGGTTAACCGCTCATGGCCTGAGCTCCTGTTCAACCCATGCACACCAGGAGGCAACCACACTGTAAAGCAGCACAATTCGCGCATGCCTGTCAGGCAGCATAGGCGACACGTCTGGGGTCTGTACCCGGCCGCACACAGCGGTAGTTACCACAGCTCAGGGGCAGCCTTAAGGAAGCAAAGGACAGGGCGAAGTGCCCATATTCTGCTCCTGAAACTCTGATTGCAGGCTACCACGAGCACAGAGCAACTCAGAGTCAAGCACGTCATCTAAGCCCCCGTATGTCCCCATGCGTCTGCTCCCACCTGTGGTAAACGTTCACAAAACGCACCCCGGTGCAGTTATGCTTGTTGCTGGCAATAACCCGCAGTAGCTAATGAAATCACAGAAACTCAGTCAGGTCTCAGCCCAAGCACTGGCCAGGACTGCTGCTTCTGCTGGGAAGGAACTTCATATGTGCATATCCCAACAAGTTTTAATCTCCTCACTGGGTAACGTCAGCAGCTAACACGAGAAGTTAGGTAGAGCAGTAAGTTCTGTGGCTAGATCAAGACCAGACTTTGAGCTCCACTGCTTACAGTATCTGACCTCGCTAATTCTGACCCACGGCATACACTGTAACCATGGCAGTGAGAGGAGTACAGATAAACCCTCAGCTTCTGCGATAGGGCAATAACGGAGCTTTCTCTCCTTTTATTTAAATATTTTGAGACTCACAAAATTTGGGAAGTACTCCTATGCTATTGCTCAAGATTACTGCTCTGACAAAGAAATTTTAGCTCTCCCATCATCAAAGTGCTAAAATACATTATACCTCAGAAAAAGAGATGAGAAACACAGCTGTAAAAGAAATAAAGAATACAAGAAATATACAAACAAGTCTCACTGTATTTTAACTGCTTGGACAGGAAAAACAAAACAAAACCAAAGTTACTGGCCTCTGTCTGTCCCCAAAACACATTGAAATATTTTCTGCACAGCATCCACCATATTCAAGCACTGAAGGATATCATTAACAAAAAGACTAAGAAAAATCACCAAAAGCGCTACTAGGCTATATAAGTGAGCAGTAGAATAATTTCCTAAAATGATTACCCACTAATGATAGCTTTGAGGTGATAAAACGCTAAGTCAGTGCCAGATCACACTCTGGAATAACATGTTAATATTTACTCTACCTAGGTAACTGGAACAATCACACCATTTATGATAATGACAATATAAACAACCTTATGTCTCTAGACTAAATACTCCCTGTAGTTAGAAACGGGGGTTTTTATTCCACTTGCAGAAATGTTGAAAATGTATGCAAGGTACATCTGTGCTCTTGACATTACTTATCTAAAAAACAGCATGCAGTATTTTACACAATTTTGACAGATACTAGACCACATCGCTGCACAATCATGTGATGATCCGATCTGTGTCCCACTTCGGAATTCATGAGGGTAGGCAGCTGTGGGCCTCCCTATCTTCCAGGAACCATATAAGCATAAAAGATAATCAGAGCTTTCATTTATTTATTTTTTTTAAAGTTTCTATCCAATTTTCTGTCAGAGATAACCTTGAAAATGTAAAGGAAACAAAAATGATAGACAGATTGCTAGGTTTGAAAGGACTGAGAGCTATGTTCAGTTCCAACAGAAGAACTAGAAGTGAGAAACCTAAAAAATACACCCCCCCCCTTCCACACAGCTCAATTAAACTTGAGGTATATATATAAAAAAATCTATGCACGACCCCCCTCCAACCCTCCCTGTCCAGATGACCTAAGCGAGCTGAGCAGGGAGCTCCTCAGCTGGCTGAATGGAAGCAACTGCAGGAGGTCAGGACCTGTGTCTCATGGCGATGAGCAGAGCGCACGCCAATCTCCCTCCAGCCAGCGGTTAGACACGCAGCTGTCCTGCAGCCCCCTCCCAGTCTCAGTTACTACACTGTTTCTCATGGTTTATCCCCCTTCTCCTTGAAGAGTTGCTCTATTTTCTTGACATCACCCAGCCTGAAAAATATTTCCCTTTTGTCTTCGTATTTATGTGTCATGGAGAAAACTGGGGAGAGTGACAGAAAGCTATCTTCAAGTACATAAAGTGATGTTATAAAAAGAACAGGAATCAATTATTCCCCTTAATTAATGAGGACAGAAAAGGAAGTAATGAACTTAAGCAGCATCAGGGGAAATTTAGGTCAAATACAGTTACTGTGTGAAGTCTCACACAGTAAGAAGAAGAGTTAGGCAAATGAACCAACCATCAAGGGGACTTAAAGAGTCCTCATCAGTGGAGCATAGCCAAGGTCAGAAATCTCCCTGGAGGACAACTGAGGAAAAATGAAGCCATTCCTATTCCCTCAGTGGGAAAATGGACAAGAGGTTAAACTCAAAGGCCTCTTTGAACATTCACAATTCTCCTTTCTTCTTTTGTTCTTCTTTCCTCCTTATCAACATCTTCCACTATTTTTTAATGTGTTCCACATTGGATAGCCAATGTTCTTTCAAAGCTCCACAGGAATATTATATTTATTATGTATATTTCACATAGTAGTAACCAATTTATATTTTAAATAATATTACTATTACAGAAACTATTTCTTTTCCAAGCCCCATGGCTTTCTGCCATGTCAGGACTTCCAACAGCAAAGCCATCCCAGAGTCTGCAGCAGCGGCTCTTTCCCGAGGCACAGTTCTCATTCCAGAGGGCAAACACACCAAGACAAGCCATACTAGAACAGCCCTTTGCAAAGCCCACCTCTCACTGGCTTTCTCCTTTTTTTTGTTCATGTTACCCATGCAATGTAAACTTCGAAGTCAGTAAAGTTTTTCTTCCAAACTTGATTTTTTCGTTTGTTTTGTTTTTAAAGGGGAAGTCCAGCCATGCTTTTTTATTGCTATTGTTACTTCTCCTTTTTTGAGAACAGAGTAAACCAAAGTGAATCTGATGGGGGGGAAAGGCCATACTTTCTATTTCTGTTTTTATGAGGATTTCTAAGGAGTTCTCATCTGTGGTTTTGCTTCCTGCTTAAAGCACAACATTTAAAAGTAAAAGCACTAGGAATAATTTTCAAAAAGGAGTAAACAAAAAAAAGGATTCCTTTCAATTTTAGGCAACCCACTTGCACCTGACTTTCATTTACAAGGTTTTGACAAGTAGATAGATATTACTTCGATTTTAAGAGTTTAAAATATTTTATAAATAATAAAGCAAACATTCCCAATCATAACAACAAAAACTAGAGTCTTGCAAATTTCTCCCAAATTATGCCTATCTTTTCCCACTTATCCACACAGAGAGGCTTTTTACATATACAAGTATATGGAGATGAATTGATAGACGGAAATAGCCTATTTTCTTGTGGACAAAAAGCTGTCAGGAAGAGGGGAAAAAAAAGAAAAAAAACCTTCTAAACATTTCAATTTAGTAATCAAAATGCTCTACCGCCATTTCTCCAGATATCAGGCATATTTCAGCATTTTTGCAAAACGCAGGATGCAGAAGAAACAGGGCTTGAGATTTCTAAATTTCCATCGGAACTATTATTCACAGTAAGGTAAGGAGAGCTGCACCTCACCGTAACCTGCACACCCGAGGAGAGCTGCACCTCACCGTAACCTGCACACCCGAGGAGAGCTGCACCTCACCGTAACCCGCACACCCGCTGGGGCCATGGCCACCCTGGTGAAAATGTGCCTCACATTAAGATAGGCGTCTGCAATCCTTAAGATGGGCTGTACGGTGGAGATCCCTCATTCTCCCCATACCTACAGATGGAATCTAAGGGTAACTAGCACTTACAAGATTTCTGAAGTTAACTAAGAAAAATTTCGGGTTTGTTTGAGTTCCAAATGACTTTAGGACCTCACCGCTCTAAAGCCTGTATTCATGATCAGTGAGGAACTGGTTGGTCCTAGGGAGCTTACTGTCTAAACAGACAGGTCAGTGAAGACAAAGAAACAGAGTGATGGTGTAACTTTGAAAAATCAAAATAGGATGAGGACAAGACAGGTTGTCCTCTCAGTCCTGCGTCTTCTTCCTTAGAGCAAACCAGTGGTCATAGCAAAGATGCATGTATCCTGCTTACTTCCATCCTGGAATCTGCAAATTTAAGTGCTAAAGATGTAATCATCTTATCTCTTTAGGTTAGTCTACTGCATAATCTACAGTTAGAGAGCTATGATTGCAGCTATTCTAGTCTATTAGCAGTTACTTCCCTTTTAACTTCAATTTAGCTAGAGAAAAGAGCAGCATAAGGGGCAGGAATCCACTAACTATGAGACATACCTCTGCTGACACAGTCCACAATGAAAACCTCACTGACACATTTTCACTGCTACTGTTGTCGATGTCATCAAGGTTAGGCTATCCATCACCCCGTCCATGACGTCACGCACTCAGCTGGCACCTAGGTATACTTACAGGCAGAACCACACCTTACCCGTATTGGCACAACGCCACAAAGCCAGCCTAATGGTTGAAAGACCATAGGATTGTGTCACAGTTGCCGGCCTGACTGTTGGAGAAGGAAATTAAGCACAACACTAAATAAGCCTACACTGATCATAAACAAAGATCAAGGTAAGTGATGAGATGATCACATGACTTTGAATGCAACACTCCATTCACTCCATTGCAATAGCTTGCTTGCAGAATACCTTGCATTCACAGTAAGATCAATGCAAAAAAAAACCCCTTAAGTGCCAATACCAAACTCTGAATGAACAAATCACAAGTAGTGAGCAATGTACTGCCTAGTAAAATGCCACAGGGTCCATACATGATTAGTACTCTCCCTAAAGAAAGGTTATGCTGATAAACCTTTCTTTTCCCTGTAGATAGAAATTGTAAATGTGGTGAGACATTTTATGATCTATGATATCTAACAATTTTCTTCTCCTGTTCCAGTACTGTAAAAATCCATGTCCAAATCCAGTAGGGCAAAGGAGCTAAAATTGCAGAGACCCCCATTAAGTCCAGGAAAATTAAGATCCCCGAAGTGGACTTTAAAGCCCAAGTTCAAATTCAATTGCTAAACATTTTTGATATACTGTTGTATACCAACCAGATACTTTATTCCAGCAAGATTTGCCTTTCTTCTTAGAGATGACCCCAAACCATCTTCTATTGTTGGAACAAGGCACTGTGTGCATACTTTCATTTTGTTCAGCTTCATTTCCCCTGGGCGTATTTCAATTTTTCTTCCAGAAATTTTCAGTATTCATTATAACTTCCTAAAAACAAAATACCCCAATTTATTTCAGCTAATTCCTTTCAATGTTCTCCCCAAAGCATATCCTTTTAGCTGCAACATTGATAGGAGCTGCCATAGAAAACATGTAGTCAGTAATAAAGAGCTCACAGATTGCAGGCTGTTTTTATTTACCTTGTACTACAAAACACAAGTTCCAGCAAGGCTTAACATACTAATCATTCCCCAGAAACAACACAACTCAACGCTGTTTAGAACTGTTTCAAGACTCTTGGTACCCTCTCCCATCAACTCAGTGCAAAGGTATTTTCCTTTCTGCTCACAAGTCTTTTCTCTGGAACCCACTCAACAGTATGGTTGAACTGAATTGCTTTAAAAGACTAAACTTGGACTCAAGCAGAAAAAAGATAATAATGACTACTTTGGAGTCCTTTTTGTTTGCCTGTCATTGGAACAGAAGCCTAAACTCTTGGGCTCATGAAGCAAAGCTTTGCTCCATAAAGGAGTATCAGAAATCCATTCTAAAAGAAAAACAAAACAAAACAAGAAAATATTATATATAGTTATAGGAATCCTGTAGCCAGACAATTCCAGAATTTCAATTTCAAATTCCTTGTAAAATATGGAGAAGCATGGTGAGACAATCACCTCATCACCCCTCCACCCCCCACCAATTCCATATTTAATAAAGGGCTCCATCAGGCAGAAACTTCCCCTCTTACCTCCCAGCTCACGAGCTTAGAAAGCAAGTATATGAGTCAGAAAGCCCTCAAAAAAGTCCCCATTGGAAGGAAGACCTTTCCAATGTTCATGTTGACATTAGAAAAATCCAGCTTGAGAAAACACAAATTGGAAAGCCACTGAGCAGCTCCACGTTGAAGGCTTTGTGCAATCAGGAACGGGGTGCGAAAAGCATGAGCATCACGTAACACCATGCCACCCGTTCAGGTTAGCCATGTAGAAAAGGGCAAAGGCTTTTGAAAAAGGAAGACAGAATGGGAAATTTAAAGTAAATCTGGGAAGGAGACAAGGATAGGCAAAAGGGGGAAAACAGATGGGCTGTGACCAGAGGTTGAAGAAGATTCTCTAGGGGGAAAATGCAGCTGCACAGAGAATTGAAAACCAGTGTGTGTCAGAGAGCTGAGAAGAACCAACGGGAGAACCCGCAGGGGAAAATCCATGCTGACTGCAGCAGATCTCTCTGCCTGCCACGACGGAGAGGTGCTACCCTGTGAAAAGCCAATTTAGGCATCAGGGAGTGTCAGAAAGGATCAAACAAACTACCCAAATGAGTTCAGAAACAGGGGTGAAGGGATGAGCAGGCTGCGCCAGCCCAGCCACTGTACAGCAGAGAAAGAAATCCAAGTCTGTTTCTATGCCAGTTACTGCTTTCTTGGAACAAAAAGGAAATCTGTAAAGGAAAAAGGAATCACTTAGACTGTGATAGCAGCAGCAAAGTGCTACACCTGGGCAAATTATAAGCAGCAGTAAAAAGCCACCACCAGGCTGGAAATTTTTTAATCGATTCAGAGTGTATCCATGTTGAAACACATTGGAGAGGGAAAGATTCCAGGGCCTAACACTGCTTTGGAAAATTAAGATATCTGGGAGCTTTTGCACCTTCCCAGTTGTGTGAATACATCTTCCTCCGGTGTGACTTATAGTTACAATTTAAAATTAGCGCTCAGTATGTTTCTGTGCAATACCACAACTGGTAGTTATGGAGATGGTTATGATGCAAAGAAAGGTTCAACTCTTGCTTTTGGACAGCATCAGTCAGCAAACTTTTTTGAAGACAAATCTAAAAAGCCTATTTTTATGCATATATCCCCAGTACTTACAGTGTGATTTGTACCCCAACTTTTATTTCAAGGTTCCCTGTGATGTGCCCAGTTTGCTTTGAGAAAGCCCGGCTGGCCGTCTGCTCTGCACGACAGCACGGGGTTAACCAGCCTGGCCAAGAGGCAGCGGATTTGTTCCCAGTCAGGACATCGAGCTGACAAGGCCACAACATTATTATTACTTGCCCCAACTCATTCAAAGCTAGGTAAGCTGGGGTGTCTCTGCATGATTTAAAGGCAAGCAAAGAATTAGTTTGCCTGAAGGAAAAATATTTCATGAAGTTTTCAAAGGAGGCAGAAAGAATATTTCCACATTTGAACTTGGAGCTTAATTCCTTCACATGCTAGGCAGGGAGACTGCCATTTGGAAATCTGAATTTGATGGCTTATTTTCCGAACACTTACTGCAGGAGAATGATAACTACCCCTTTTAAACTTATGGAGCTATATATAGAGAACTGAAGATATTACTATTTCTAATATAGAGAAGTATGTATTATAGATATTTTTTTAAAATATACATATCTTCCTAGCTTTACTTCACCTAGAGTTAAAATAATTGATTCAACCTACTGTTCTAAAAATTCCCCTCGGCATTCCACACTGTTGTTGGTTTAATAGTCTCTACAATACATCCTGTCTTCATCTCACTTGCTTTCCGTCATATGTTTGTGTAAATAACAACAACAAAACTAAACAGTTACAATCATTTTCACTACTTGAATTAAAAGTATTTATTGCAAAACATATGGTTGATCTGCCTCAGAAACAAAAGAGCTCAGACTTTTCCAACCATACATTAACATCACCATCATTCCACCTCTATTCAACACCACTATGAGTAGAAGTTTTCGTAACATGCAGTCTTAGCACTTAAAAGAGTTTCTAACGCACTGAAAGAAGAAAGCTAAATTTCTCAGCAGTTTCAAAACCTGGTGATATTAGAAGTTCAAACATTTTGGTTTTTCTGATTTATTTTGGTGTTATTTTGGTGGAGGGTTTTTTTCCCTCTGCTTCAGCAAACTTAGGTCATAACTGTCTGGCTTAGATTTTGACTCCTGCTTTCGTAAGGTAATTTATTGTATGGAAAATAAAATTCCTAGTGAAGCAACGCTGCTCCTTCTTCTACAGTAGAAAATATGTTGTCTATCTTGCCTTCAATGAGTTTGTTATAAACTATAGATCTGTGCTGAAATGCAAAAGGAAGGAAAAAATATCAAAAGACATCTGGGATCTGAACAGTGATGAAACTTACTTTCACCTCAGGTTTAAAATTGCAGCTTTAAAATTCACAATTTGTTCTAAGAACAATATTAAATATTTAAAGTGCACTTTGTTCTACCATCGGATCAGAAAAGAGCAACAAAGCACTTTATCAGGCAACATAACCCCCATTAATACTTTTTCCTCTGATTTTAAAGATGTATTTCATATCACTCAATGGACAGAGAAACAGTGATGGAAAGTGCTGTCATTCTGCCAAAAGCACATACAGAACAAGACAAGTGAGAGCAATTAAATTTCTGATCAGGATAATAATTTAACTGTAGATCTGGAGACTATAATCATCTGGAACATTTGAGCAGTATAAAATACTACAAGGACTACGTTCCATAAATTATCATACATGGCTTATCACCTGAAGGCACCTCACCTGAAGGTATGTAGTGGCTTCCTACCGCTCCCCCAGAGATGCTACATCTTCTAACGGCAAAGACTATAAAAGCCTAGAAGGTCACAGACCGTATGAAGAACTGTTTGTGTATCCGTTCAGAGCAATATGGGGACAATTCCCAAATGCAAGGTCATCACTCTTACTAGCTTCCTTCAGCAGGGTAGTGCCTTTATTGCCAACACTCTCGATTTCTCAAAGGAAAAAGGAACCCGATGCTTCGAGCAATCCCTTGCCCCGTTCGCATACATCGCGACTAGACCTCGGCCTCCTCACGACACACTGCACTGACGTTTCAGCGTGATGCAGGTAAGGTAAGGTGGGTGTCCCTTACGTGGTCACTCTGCGTCATGCCCACAACAACTCAAAGATTCAGCACAGTATTCAAGAACACCCACAAAAGGCCAGTCCTTGAGAATTAAAAAGCACCTTTTTACTGACATTCCAGTATGTCACAGGCCTTTCTGCTGGCTTAGGAAAGGGTGGTAAATGATCATTTCTTTAGCCAAGAGAGAAGAAGCAGGGCTGCTTGTTAACACGTCAGGTGCAGCTGCTTTATCACAGCCATTCTGAGGTAAATAATTTGGGGTGACATTTATCACACTGCATTTTAGCATTCTAAAAGCCAGGTGTGTAATCCAATCTATTCATTTAGTTCCATTTCAGAGGCAGTGAAGAAACCCAGGCCCCTCCAGCAAAGTGGGGGTGAGACAAGGCCTCCCTACATCCAGAGCAGCCGGACGGATTGTCCTCCGCTAGCAGATACTTCATCTGGGCAGGCTCAACGCCTTCCCGATTGCTAGAGGTAGGCAAGATGAATCCAACCATCAGAAGGATATTGCCAAAGTTATTTATACTCCATGTTCTCATGGAAATCTAATTTATTAAACCTTTTTTGTTTGACCTGAGAGAAACAAATGGAATTTAGGGATGAAAATTTGTTTTCAAAGCTTGCACACGCTCACTCTGTGCACAAACAGTCCAACGGCAAGATGAGGCCGATGGCAGTGCCACTTCTCAAAGGCACATGGCGAGGATAAGGCTGCCGGCGGCTGCAGCAGCCTTTACACGGGAAGGCACCGTGCTTGCACAAGGCAGCAAGCAGCATTGTTAGAGCTGCGCTCACACATCACGGGGTATTTTAGGGTTTGTTCACAGGGACACATGCAACCTGGCAGACGGGACCTGACGTGCCCGCCAAGCTGTGCTAGCCACATGATGCTTGCCATGGCTGCGGCAGGGAGGCAGAGCGCGCGGCTGCAGCCACCGCCGAGCAGCGGTTGCCACGGTTCGAGAGGCAGCCATGCAGCTAATGCGTGCACCACACTCGGCTGCGCCAGCCGACGGCCCGGCATCATCCCACCACGCAGGTACCTTCATATCAGTTTTAAAGGACGGCTTCCTTGTGCACAACAGTGCTGCCACAGCATGGAGGCAGCTCATCATTTGAACTTGAGAGCTGTGAGGTTTTTGGCAGGAGATCTAACCAGGCACACTGCTGAGGGAAAGTAGACATCCCTTATTTTGATCTATTGTATGGAACAGCTTTTCCAATTAAACAGCTTTTTTTGAAGCTTGGCTATTTCCACTTCACAAAACCATTCCACCAAGCTTGTATGGACAAGACCTCCACCAGATCTTGCCAAAAGCGTGATGTTTTTCTGCTCTATTACACCACATACAGACCCCAATCCAAACTCAATGGAAGGCAGCACCTCGCTGCATTTTTCATCATAATACTGTGTGACAAATGCACTTATCCTGACTTCTGAGTAACAAGGCTTATTCCAAATTTAAAAAAAAATTACTGTCACTACAATTTACATTTAACAGTGTCTTTCTTGGCTAGCGCTGGGAAAATACTGCAAGGAGAATTCACAAGCATTAATTTGACTAAACACATGCATTTGCTTTGACAGCATTCACAAGGGTCATTGTTTGCCTTGCTCTGATACTCATTCTGTTTTTTCTTTGTTTGTGAACTTTCTTGTGGGAAAGCTATACCTGGGCAAATGGATAGGAAGGTTTGTGAAAACCCTTTGTACGGTCATGAAGCCTCTCAGTGTTCTCCCTTCTGTCAAAAGGTTCATAGATTCACAGAACGGTTTGGGTTGAAGGGACCTTAAAGTCACCCAGCCCAAACCCCCTGCCAGGGGCAGGGACCCCTCCCCCCAGCCCCGGCTGCTCCCAGCCCCGTCCAGCCTGGCCTTGGGCACTGCCAGGGACGGGGCACCCACAGCTGCTCCGGGCAGCCTGGGCCAGCGCCTCATCACCCTCACAGGGAAGATTTCTTCCTAATATCTAATCTAAATCTACCCTCTTTCACCTTAAAACCATTCCCTCTTATCCTATCACTACCTGCCCCTGTAAAAAGCCCCTCCCCAGCCTTCTTGTCAGCCCCTTTAGGTACTGGCAGGCTGCTATGAGGTCCCCCTGGAGCCTTCTTTTCTCCAGGCTGAGCAACCCCAACTGTCCCAGCCTGTCCCCACAGCAGGGGGGCTCCAGCCCCCTCAGCATCTTTGTGGTCTTCTCTAGACTCGCTCCAACAGGTCCATGCCCTTCTTATGCTGTGGGCCCCAGAGCTGAACACAGCACTGCAGGATGGGGGAATCAGCAGAACAGAGCAGAGGGGCAGAGCCCCCTCCCTCGCCCTGCCGGCCATGCTGCTTTGGATGCAGCCTGGGATTTGGGGCTTTCTGGGCTGAAGGCACACGTGGCCGTGTCATGCTGAGCTTCTCAGGGCTGCTCTGAACCCATTCTCTGCTCAGCCTGTATTTGTGCTTGGGATGGCCCTGACCCATGTGTAGGACCTTACACTTGGCCTTGTTGAACTTCCTGAAGTTCACACGGGCCCATCTCTCCAGCCTGTCAAGGTCCCTCTGGATGGTATCCCTTCCCTCCAGTGTGTTGGCTGCACCACACAGCTTGGCATCATTGGCAGACTTGCTGAGGGTACACTCAGTCCCACTGCCCATGTCACCAACAACAAAGGTACTAAACAGCACCAGTCCCAGTACGGACCCTTAAGAAACACCACTCGTCACTGGCCTCCACTTGGACAAGAGCTGTTGGCAACAACTCTTAGTGCAACCACCCAGCCAACTCCTTATCCAGTGAGTGTTCCACCCCTCAGATCCATGTCTCTCCCGTTAAGAGACAAGGATGTTGTGCAGGACAGTGTTAAATTCTTCGCACAAGTCACGGTAGATGACAGCAGTTGCTCCTCCCTTGTCCACCAGTGCTGTAACCCCATCACAGAAGGCCACCAGATTTATCAGGCACCACTTGCCTTTAGTGAAGCCATACTGGCCTTCATGAATCACCTCCTTATTTTCCTTGTACCTTAGCACAGGAGGATTTGCTCCATGGGCACAGAGGTGAGCCTGACTGGCCTGTAGTTTTCTCTTTTTAAAAATGAGAAGTTCCCCTTTTCCAGTCAGCGGGAACTTCACTGGACTGCCACAGCTTCTCAAAGATGATGGACAGTGGCTTGGCCACTTCATCCGCCAGGTCCCTCAGAACTCAGGGTGTTCAGACATCACATCAGCAAATACAAACAATCTCACATGACAAAAATAAAGATCATTGAATAGTTACACAAGCTTGTAGAAGAAAACAGAATAACCCCTTCATAAAGCACTACTTAGCCATTTTTCTGAAAAAGCTCTAAAATAAAGTTCCAATCTGCTTTAGTTAAGCACAAATTATTGGACTCAGTATGGGAGAAATTACATGAATTCCTACTGTATCTGCATCATAAAAAAGATTAGAGTAGATGATCTAATAGTCCCTTCTGGCCTAAAAACCTATGAATAAAAAGGAAAAGCTGCTGCACTATTCACATTTTCAGCAAATATACCAAATAACCCATAGAAAATGGGTTCTTTCCCCCTCAGTCAAAAGCACACTAAAAAAGAAGATTCAGGTTTCTTGAGTTCCACTGTAAAAACACTCCTTGTATGTCCATAACTTCCCAAAGAGAGAGAGAAAAAAAAAAAAAAAAAAAAAGACCCAAAAAGGCACTCACACAAAGCATTCGCTGAGCAGTTTTGAATAATGAACAAATTAGTGGGGATAAAAAGTCTGTTTGCAGATAATTCATGAACAGAAAAGAGGACGACATTGATCAAATAAATTATTCGCTGTAAATAGTTCACTCTGCTCTGGCTTCAACACACGTTACCAATTAAATCAAACAGAGCCCAATCCCACAGCAATTATTTAGGAAGTACAATCTGGCCAATTGAATGCAGATCCAGATTGCTTAAACTGTTTTTTTGTTGATATGTCACATTCCCTCACCACCTCCACCCCCACTCCCACCCCCCTGAGATAGGCTACTCTTGCCTACCTACACCTACCATACCACTCAGCATTTCTCAGCTTTTTTAGCATACTTTCAAGTTTGTAAAAACTATTATTTTCCCAGCTACAATTGCCCTTAGTAAAGGATTTTCTAATCCTTCATTAGTACTTATTATGGAAGCAGGTATCAGAGGACAAAGATCTTGATGCTGTAGGTAAATTCATTTCCAGCTTCTTGTTTAACCTTCTGCTTATTTTTTTTCCCCTAAAATGAAATTGTACATTTAGTTTCATATCCTCTAAATCAGTCTGCCTTTTCCATAGTTCAAGCACTTACTGGTATTAATACTGGGTTTCGTTTCATTGAGTCCAATAAATTCTAAATAATAATTTCTGCTGGCTTCATTTTAGTCTCCAACTTAAAGACCGATTAATTCACAGCCTTGTGGTCTTTGTCTCAAGTCTTACTACTTACATTCTGTAGCTCAGGCCCCTTTTCCACAAGCTGAATTAATCTGGTTTGCAGTCTATTTCTCGCAATAAATATGAGCCACTTCACTTGTTACCCCTTAATATATTGTTTATTGCCCCTTCCATATTATGTTAAACAGGATAGCAACAGAAGCAATCCAGACTTGTGGGCACGAGCACAAATGCCTTTACAGCCTCAGGTAGCTTTTTTCAACCAGCAGAGAGATGCACAGCCACCAGCCCCCGCGGACTCCCACCCACCGAACCGGGTGAAAGCGTCAGCGAGGCTCTGCAAATTACTGAAAACTCTGTCAGGCTCCAAGACAGGTTTTTCCCTGATATAAGCACTAACGACCTCCATGAAGAAAGCTTTCCCCACCTGTATGGATCCCACCTGATCTTCACAGGTAGAAAGGCTCAAGGTTCCCTCAGCCAAAAGGAATGACTTCATTCTGTAAACTACTACTAAAACAAATTAACTAAAATACGTGAAACTAAGTATTCCAGACACCCAGAAAATATCTGCTCAGTTCTAGTCTGTTGTTTTGGTCACTTATGACATCATCTATATTATTCTGACAACTTGTGGCTCAAGGTCAGCTCTTTGACTGTCTATGGAGCTTCACCAAAAGCTCCCAGCTGGCTGAGGCCCATAAGACGACCTGGTTCTGAAGCACAGGGCTTCAGTATTTTGTTCATACCATCCCTCTGCCCCAGCAGGCAGCACAGACAATTCACTAATCTGAGATACTTAGCTTTAAGACCTCAACAACAGCCAAAGGCAAATCTACTTGTCATTTCTGTTAGGACACGAAAGGGCAATAATATTGGAATGAAAAAGTAAGTGTATAGGTCTATATTATCCTCAGTTAAAGACCTACATTTCTTAGCAAAAATTGGGAAGCCTGTCAACTTCATCACTACTGAAGTGCAGAATCTCTCATTTCTTTACCTTTTGCTGTAGCAAAGAAAAGTTAGTTATATGGGCATACATATTAGTATGGACATCGATTTCAGGATATGGTTTTATCAGCCATGTGGAAAGCTTGCATATCTCCTTTCTGTCACTGTGGAATGACAAGCAGAATATGTTTTGTAGCCAGGTAACTTTTACCACAAATTCTCATGTTTTATAGATACTTTTATTTCTCATATTCTGCCAGTTGGGCTTCACCATCATGCTGGGTATTTTCTAATTCACCTCCCCACCTTCATACAGATCTTTGGTCCCTCTGCCTTTTATTACTTGTGAATGTTCTTCTTTCTGAGGTGTCTGTCATCCTGTGATGCAATTGCTTGCACTCTTGGATGAACACTTTCTAGGAGTTACATTTCTGCACTGGGTAAGTAGAACCAATTCTCTGGAGCAGTAAGAAGTGCTAATCAAAACCAGGTACATTTACAGGCCAAGTGATTTTGCCCTGAATTCCTTCCAGTGCAAACAATCAAGGCTTTGCCTTGGTAATAGCTGTAGCATCACAGGCAGTATGACTTGACTTGGGCTGTTCTGCATAAAAATGCCATATTTATACTGCTACCTATCTTTCAAGAATATTTTATTTGTTGTAGTTATATTTGAAAATAAACCTTTAAAAGATTTCTTCCTATGAGTACACTTCTGTAAAAGTTCATCTACATATATATACACACACAAGAACTATGTAATAAGAAATATGCAATATACTTTGGAAACTGATTCCTTCTTTTACTCTGCTTACTAACAGAAGAATCCAGTTTCCACATATTACTGTGGATTACTATATTAGTTCTAAGAGCATTCTTCTTTACGCTACAGCCTGTTGGGGTTGAAGGAATTTTTAAACTAACAAAAATAACTTATGTTGACACTACGCTAGTGAATAAGTAGATAAGCAGATGAGAAGATGCCCGAGGAGCTACAAGTGCTCTGCTGCAGTAACAGCTGCACTCAGCAAAACAATGGTACAGATACCAGCCAGGCAAATGCAAAATTCTAACCAGGTTAGGTTTTCCAGTCAAGATTCAAGTGGTAAAGCCTGCAACAGGTTGAATGTTTTACTGCTAAGCCCTTTAGCACATAACACCCAGAAATCAGTGCAACAACTCCCATGTATAAGTCTTTGGTGAATTCTAGAGACAGTGACAGCATTTTCCTGAACTAAACCCCAGGAGAGGACAAAGGGGAAAGTACATGCAGGGAGAAGCTGGGCAGCACGGAGGAAGCATCTTCCAAAGTACAAGGGATAGCATGACAAAAATCAAGATACTTGGAAGAAATAGGCTCAAGGCTGCACAGTCTCACAGCACAGAGCTGGGGATTATTTTGCCATACAAAATTAAACCTGAAAGGTCAGTGGGACTCAACAGCTATTCAAGCTGACAATAAAGATGCCCTGTGCTTAATACAGTGGAGAAAGCAAAAGAAGTAGAGAAATGAAGTGGTCAGAAAAGGTGGCCAGACAGACAAGTCAAACAGAAGCACAGCAGACAGACTTGAGATGACACGGTTAGGGGACAGCAAGAGGAGACAGCTGTAATTAGTTTGTACATAGATAAGGACAGGGACAAATGCTTTGATAGTACAGGCTGAAACGTTATATCCATGGATCTCAAAGCACATTACCAACTCATTAATTAAGCCAGCTCCACTCCCTTGGCAGCTGGGAACCATAACTCAACAGTTATCACAAGAGTCACTAAAGGGTGGCACAGAGCGGTTCAGTGACTTTGCAAGGTCACCGAGCTGGGAGCAGAACCCAGGCAGTACAAATCCTCTGACGGCTGCTCCCAGCACCAGCCTGTCCTCTGTGCTTCTGGGACAAGGGAATTCACTTTGTGAATCCAACTGTAGTGGTGATCATTCTAGCAATAAAAAGCATTAGAGAACATTATTTGAATGTTCAGCTCCAAGAAATTTAACACAAAAAGGTGGTTTTATACAGTTCCTTAGTAAAGGAGACTTTTCACCTCATACCAAACCGGAGGGAGGGCTAGAAGTTGACCAGTCAATAGCATCCTCTACAAGTGAAACAAATGTTAATGTAATTGAGAGACAGAACCTGTAAGATGTTCAGCGCACTCAGCCATTCATCTCAGAGGATCAGGCTTTAGCACTTGAAGAAAAGTCTCATTTGCTTGATGAGAACCTCACAAAATAATTAACAGAATTGTTGTCTTCTGGGACAACAAGCTTTTACCATTTCCCAAATTATAGTATGAAACAAACCTTTTGTTTTATATCAATGAGATAGTAACTCGCTGTGTAGCAACCTTTTGAATCAGATCTTGTAGATCAACAGATCCTTTTAAAGTCATAATCAAAGTCATGAACAAACACACAAATCAATTATACTTCAGAAATAAAGCCTGTTTCTTCGGATGCAGTTTACTCCAAGGACTAACCTGGACTCACAAGTTTGCATTTATTCAAGAATGGAACCTAAAGCGACAGAAGCAAAATAAAATGGGATTATATGTGATTTATAAACATGGAAATAATTCAGCTGTAATCATCCATTTTCTTCAAGCCCAAGCTTGATAAATAGTTTCAGGAAAAAATGCCAAACTATTTGAAGCTTTTTATTTGCAGAAAACTGTCTTTATCGGGCCACTCTTTCTCTTGCAAGTTGTCACTACAAGTCCTGCAAGTAACACAGTACAGCGAGGAAGACATTTGAACTCTCTGGACAGGAGAAGGTTCTCTCTGTCCCCATGAGGAAGGTTAAGGTTGAGTTGGTTTGGGTTGGATTCTTTTTTGTTGTTGTGGGAGGTGGGGGAAGATATTTGTTAAAGCATGAGAGTTTATGCCTCACCCAAATTTATAGGATTTTTTTCTAAACTCCTATCCCTAACATTGCAGTAATGCGTATTCCTAGTTTTATATAAGTGGTCTACACACCATTTCTGTGTTTCTTTTGTTTCTTTTTCCTTTTTTCTTTTTTGAAAATCTGTCTCTCCTCCTCCCCAGCTAAATAGTGTATCAGTAAGTTCCAGAGACCAGCTGGATAAAATGTTTGTTTGGTTTTGGGGGTTTTTGGGGTGTTTATTTTTTTGTTTGTTTTCTTTTTAAATTTTAAAATGCTGCTCCTTACAGTTTCATGGTACATTCTCCTTATACACAGGTTTTTTTGGGGAGGAATAGTTTTCAATTTAATTTTAAGCAGCACACCCAGAAGTTATTTCTCTTCTTTACAATACATATTTTGTAGCACTGAAGGGTCATTTCCACTTCACCCCAGAAAAAAAAAACACCTCCAAACCCTGTGTTGACCAAAACCATTCAAATAAATTATGCACTTTGAATAACTTCTGGGGGAAGTCTTCAAAAAACCAGCCTTCAGATCTGGTCCTGTTTCTAATCTTTCACAAGGTTAAAAGGATGAATGTGTTCTTAAGTTATGTGTGAAGCTGAAAGGCAACATCGCCTTTCCTTATAAAACTTGAAAAATTACTATTTGATTAGTATATGCAGTTCTGATTACTGGATCCAATGTAGATCAATATACACCAGCAGCTCAGCCACATCCAAGTTATCTTAACGGCACATGTAATCACAAAAGCAAGCAATTGCTTTTTTAGCAATATATATCTAACAGCATTCTGGCATAAAATATAAAATAATTCAGTAGAGAACATTACAAAAATACGGTCGTTTCCTACTTATAACTGTATTTCACTGGCTGGGGGTCTGTTGTGGAAGAAAATTAACTCTATCCCAGCCAAAACCACCAGAGGGTCCTGGAAGCCATAAAAGTATCTGAGAGATAAGCAAACCCAAACCAAAACATGAACAAAATATTTCCTGTTGTATTTAGGAAATTGTTTCTGCTTCTTTGTCAGTAAAACAACACACAATTTAATTTATCAAAACATGGCAGGACTGACACACTCTCAATCCTCAAGGTTCAATATAGCCAATACATTTTTGTCACATATCCCCATTTGGTAGTCTTGAAAATATTCTATCATAACCTACTTTTTCAAAAGCCAGTTTTCAAAAGTGCCCCTTCCTCCCTACAGGAAAGTAGATAAAAGTTTATTCCAATCTAGACACATCACAAGGCCCCACCAATCTCAAAAAGACATAAACATGTGTCTAAAAAGTTAAGTGCATGTTTAAAATCCTTCACAGAATCCGTTTCTATGAATGACTGCATCCAACATCAGAAGATGTCCTCTGCATTGAGTACATGGCTGATGTATAGGAAGCAGCACGCTCCATTTAGTGCTGGAATACAGCCTGTCCTGGTACCTAACCTGCATCTATTTTTTCTCAAGATCACTACTCCAGCATTCTGCTCTTCTTCAAACACTTCAAATGCATTAATCAACCTGTCAGACTCACTTTAACACTTTGGCCAGGACACTTCTAATCTTAACTCTGGCCTACAACACTTTTAAGGTATCTAATACACTACACAGAGCTTTTTAAAACATTGTTGTTTTATGGTTTTGCACTTTCCATTGTGTTATAAACAATGGCCATTAATCATGCCAATCAAGTTTGTGAGTATGATCCTCATAGCTTTTCTCCAATTTGTTTGCAGACTGTTTCAGCATTTATTACCATGCAGTACAAATACAAGTGATTTTAAATCCCTATGCAACAGGAAAGCCCATTTCAACTTCTGGATTTGTCCCAAAATGGAGAGAGAAAAAAAGGGGGACAGAAGAAAACTTGTTTCTTTAAACCAGTGAGTCTGAAAACCGTGCCAAAGCAAACTGAGTTTTCCATACGGGGATAGGAACGAGGCGCCCCTACACTTGTCCTGTGGGCTTGATCCTTGGGCCACTCCACACACCCCAGAATGCATGGAGGTGACACTGCCTGGGAGGGGAGCTGGGGCAAGGAGGCACAGAATAAGGACCACAACCACTGCTCTAGGTGGTGGAATGTCCCAGTAGGAAAATTAATTTCATTTTTTTGTTAAAAGAATAAAAGTCTCTATTCAGATTAAATAAAGCAAAGAGTACAGTATTTTGTTTCAGTTTTCTCAGAAATTTTTTAAAGCTCAGCAAAATGTAAAATCTAATTGCTTTCCATGAAGGGGATTTTTACAGTGGAGACTGAAAAGTATTTGTGCCACCTAAAGAGCACACAAAACCCAGCACAGAATTTTGACATCACCATGCACCTCTTGATAACCACAAAACCTCCCTGGACTTCCACTGCAGGCTAACAGAGAAAGCACACTAAGGATCTTCTTCATATTCACAAGACATTCTGCAAATCCAGGGGATCCTGCCTGAACAAACTCAGGACAAGGAGGCAGCAGAGCCTCACACCTGTGCTTGGAGATATGGCTGGGAGCTGAGAACAGACAGACTTTTACAGGTGACTGATGCCATGCAATGCCTAGCCTAGGATGCTCAGCCATGACTGGAATGTTGGAGATCAGTACTGAGTAATTTCTTAGCGATATCAGGCTCCTTTCAGATGTCTCAGTTCAGCATCTGAAACACAGGGCATCCAACACCCTGTAACCACTCATAAAAGCCTTGGCTAATGGCCCAAGGCTTCCTCCCCAAAACTGCCTTCTCAGGTACTCATATATGATTACTAGAAGCAGTAGCAGAAGTCTATAGTGGTCTGCAAAAGACTTCATACATGAGTGTAAAGGCATAAGAGGCAAAAAGAACAGTGCAATAACCAGAGGGATGTGACACAAGAGCTCAGGGATACCAGCACTGTCAGGCTCAAATGTGCTTACATCAAACCAACTTCCTATGTTAGTTTTGGACTTAAAGAAAACTGACAGCCCAGGAACTGAGCCACAAAAACAAGTCTGTGAGGCAAGATTTTTCATTTTGAATTTCACCCACCTTTATTTTTTATTTACCAGCTTACAATATGCCTGCTGTTTTATCTGGACACACTACATTTATATTCGGCCTAACCTTTCTTTTACATTCTCATCCTTCATTTCCAATTACATGCTAAATAAACTCTGCCTTGCATGAGAACACTGAAAGTGGCAGCTGAAAGACTGTTTTTTCCCTATGAGATGTAAGGCATGAAAGTGATGATACAAGTCCTCCTGGATGTTTCCATGAAAAGGAATTTACTAATGCAGTAGTATGGACAGATCAGATAAGGCTATGTCTCCAGAGGGGCATGTCCTGAATCCCGGGATCCCTCACAGACTGAGTGAAATGCTACTGTCAGGATGATGCTTCAATAATTCCCAGTTTAACGCATGCATTGCTCAAGGCCACCTGAGTATTTTGTAGGGATAACAACATATTTGCCTTCATGCCTTTCCAGAGGCACTCTACAGGCACCCTATTCCAGTAGTTCTGCAGCATCCAATTTGGCTCTGCTGCTCAAGACAATGAACCTGCAGGGACAGTTCCAAGAGCTGTTACACAGATGCTGGCATGAGCCTGCAGCTGTGGTCACCACGGGAAGGCAGCAGTCCTGGTAAGGATGAGCTGATCTGCAGCCAGCGTACAGCAAAGGGCCAGCATGGGCGGTTGGTGCTCAGGGAGCTTTGACACTCACAGTTTCAGTTTGGCTCCTGCTTGTAAGTCAGAAAGAACTGTGAATACAACGGGAGACACCAGTGACATTAACACCAACAAAACAGATTCTGGCATTGCACCCAAGGGCTACCACCACACTGTTCAGCCAAACCTCATTTAAGCAAGCTAAGGTGTTAAGTGCAGCATTAGGCAGCCTCACAGCACTCTGTCTGGCGGCTAAAGCAAACACCACTGCAGCTTCCCTGTTGTCTTGACCCAGTTTAAAAAACAACTCAGTGGTGTATACCTGAGGTTTAATCAAACCTCTGCACTACAGGGTGGACACGTCCCTCCGTATCTGGAGACACCTTCCCGACGGTGCAGCCCTCTCAGCCACGCAGTTTTACACCGCGTATCTGGGTTCCTCTTGCTCTGCCCAGAAGGTTAGTCCCACTCAGACCTCACCGCTAAGCACACTCATGCTCACGAGCCTGGACAGACATGTAGAAGTATCTCATTACAAACACTAGACATGTAGATCCTAATAGTGGTAAAGCAAACTATGTCAGAAATTTTGCATGTAGTTTGCTTAACACACACACACAGTGTTATACAGTACATCTCCTGACAGTCACACATACTTTTCTTTATTCTGGACTTTTTTTTAATACTTTGTAAAACAGATCACAGAAGTCTCTCCTTTTATCCAATTTTCCTTGCAGAAAGATAAAAGGAATTTGTTATACCATGAATGAAGTACAATTGGTTTTGGCAAGACGGTATTTGGGAGGCACAGCAGGACGCATAAGTCAAGGCAGAGATTTCCACAGGATTTCTGTGCGCTCTTTAATTATCTGAGCTACAACTATTGGCAACAGCTTACCTGGTCTAAACCATATAAAGCCTAGAAATCAGAAAGCATAAGCGTAATCCCAACATTAATTAGTTGATACATATCCTGGATGTTTTCATCACCTGTACTAACATCTATGTATCGGTAGTTTACCAATGTGACAAAACACTGACAAAGTCAATGTGTCTACTCACAGAAAGTTACATTTTCTCATGACACATCCATAAAGTAAATTCAATCAAGTAACATTAGTCATTCAGTCTGTCATCTTAGTTAACAATGAAGTGCAGGATAAATTCTGTGGAATAGAAAAAGTTTCTTAGAACACATTGCATATAGAGTACTTCCATGCTTCAAGTTGTGGAAGCTTTGAGTTTTGAAAGTCTAATAATTCATGCAGTCAGTGGGCCTTTTTTTTTTTTTTTTTTAAATCCAAACAGAAATGTATTGCAAACGTTTTATGCACAAATGCTAGAATTGTTAAATTGAATGTCATATTTACTCATTTTTTGAATTATGGTACCATTCAACAGCCCCAGGCAAGTATCATACCACGCTTTGTTAGGGACTATGCAAATAAAACAAAAAACGCATTCCCTTGATACAAGTATACATACGTGGGAGATTTTCTGTGGATAAAAGGCAATAACCAAATTTCACAGAATACGTGCATTTAGATATTCAAACTGTCTCTTAAGCATTCAGATCAGCTCAATGAAGTCTTGGCCTGAAGGCAACAAAAAAAGTTAGCAAGTTAAACAAAAGCAGTATCTCATCCTTTTTTGGCCCTAATGCTACTTTTCACTTCAAAATACAGCTCTAGAATGTCTTACAGAGCCACCCCAGGTGAGAAGATTAAGGCTGTTGAGTATTCTCAATCACAGAATATCCCAGAGTTAAGCCTTGGGAAACTATTAAAATGGCATCTGCACAGAGTCTAAGAAACTTCTTGGAACAACAACTGCTTCTCCAACAGACTTCCAACCACGTTAGCGAACGAGGGCAAAACTTTCACCCCAACACTTAAATGAACCTGAACAAAAGCTGGAGGATGGGTAAAAAGCATGTCATGGGCAGTACAGATGTAGCCCATCCTACACACCTTAGCGTACCCTGGTTTCATGCACTTGCACAAACCCAGTCAGCAAATCTGGCGAAAGTGTGCAAGTAAATAGACTACAATGTATTACTGAACACATTTATCAACTATCCATTGGTATAATGTGAGTAACAAGTAGTAAAGAAAACATAAAACATTGTTTTTGTTTGTTTACATTCATCATGTTAGTTCACTCTTGTGTACTGTCAAGGAGGAACAGAATTTGCCATTTTAGTTTCCCACCTTTTGTAATTAGACCCACCTTTTAAGCCTGTAGCAGTTTAACCCACATCACTTGGTGACTGTGTTAAAACAACAACACAGAAAGAGATTTTCAAAGATATCTAGATAACCAGGAATGAAAAAAAGTAACATAGGAATTTTTCAACAGCATTTAAAGCAGATGAGTTACCTGAAAACCTGGATTTAGGACACAGCTCTGTGTGTATGTGCTATACACCCAGACAAACTTACAGCAGTCAAGACTTGCCCCTGACACAAAAGCCAAATAGCCTCTTCAGTAGCATAAGACACCAAAATTCATTATCCCCAATTTGCTTTCCATCTCATAGCTCCAGCTGACTCAAAAAAGAGTTTTAGCAATCCTAACAGGCACCTATCTGAATCTTCACGTAACTCCATATTTGTAAAATTCTCCCCCTTAAAACCTAAGAAATAGAAACCTATGCTTAGGGATTTTAGCTCAGGTATTTTAGAAAAAGATGTATTTTTTGTTTACATTATCCAGCAATAAATGTAACCTCAAATTTCTACAAATAACTTGCTTAGTTAGAGATTTTGCAAATACAACTGTTAAAAAAAATATTGTAGCACAATGGGTTGAGATGCTATGAAACCCGATTTAAAATATTTTTCATATGCCATTTAAGTTGTAGCCTCACGGTTTTACTTGCTAAGGAAAAGAACATCATTCTCTGTCCGTATAGATACTTCTAGCTGCAAGTGTTGAAAAGGCAAAAAAAAAATACTAAATAGAATATAGGAAATAAAGTCAACATAGTATTATCTATCTAAATAACCAACTATACTAATATTTATTGAAGTGTTGGTCAAACCTGGAAAATAACCTTCATAATTTAGTCTATTTTAGGAAATTGAATTACAGAGAGAGAGATGTGATATAATTACAAACAATAAAAAAAATTCCAAATAAACCCCATACTTGGCAACAAGTTATGTGTAAGGCTTTACTTCTCTAAAATTCTAAAATAAAAGGGAAAAAAAAGAAAAAGAAAAGAAAGATTTACTAGATTCAAACTCTGAAGAAGAAAGACTTTATGAAGAGCAATAAGTGCAAGAACATAAGATTGGTGATCTCAATGCTGTACATCTGTTGGCCCCATGGTGAACTCTTTTGGGGAACCGAAAATAAGGAGAATATGCATAATCTTGAATATCGATATTCCCAGTGAGCCAATATATGTACTTAGAGGATTTAAGATTCACATCAAAAATTAATAAATTACAAGATTCTTCCAAAAGTCTGTACAATTGCCAGAACATTAGTTCTGTGGAACTGTGAAGGTGCACGCACAGCCTTTGCTTTGCAAGGACTGGGATCCAAATTTATGCTTCCACTCTTGTTTCCTCTTTGCAACCCATCAGTTCTGTGGTGCCTGGGGTTGGTTCAGTATCCTAAAAATCAGATTCTTGAGATCTCAGTGCTTAGATATGAATTTGAAAGTCCAGCAGTAAGTCCATAGATGTAGTAGGCTTTCTAGCCAATGTCCTAATAAATGTTCTTTGATTTCTCCTTTGTGCGTAACATAACACATTGCAAAAAACAAACCCATTTTAAATCCACCTGTGTAAAATACACATTGCAAAGGCCAAAGCTCAATACACATTGCCTAGCCTGTTTTCTCTTGTACAGATTCAAAGCTCACTCTGAGATCTAAATAAGGATTGCCAGCATAACCTGGATCCCCAGGTGGGAGGAGCTGCTGGATGATTAAAACACACAGATTGCAGTGGTAAGTCTCAGACCCAGGCAGAAGCTTTATGAAGTCCAGAAGCAGAATGTCTGCATCTTTGTGATAACTGCAAGATAATAGACCCAAGAATCTCCTTCTTTCCTACGTTAGCAACAGAGATTGCAATGGTCATCTCAGCTACAATTATCTTTGCCACAGCGTTCCCTTATTACATCAACTTAAAGGGATGAATGGATGCCACTCAAAAACACTCTTGCAAATCAAGGCTATGCCAGTAGCTTCAAACTCTACTTGCTCCATACTTCATCAGTCGGCATTGCTTGTCATCACTGTTGTCATTTGCTTCCAGTTTCCTTCAACCCTCCACATTACAAGAGCAGTCAGGAGCATTGCTAGCTTTGGTAATTTATGAATATGACTCTCTATTACTGACAGCAGCCAATAATACTATTCAATGGCAGTATGTTGCCATGGTAAAGCAAGAGTATCCAAATGTCTTATACACAATAAAGGCATTAATATGCAGCTATTGCCACTTGCACCTCTTAATCCTGACAGAGAAAGTAACACTGCTAAAAGCAAATACACTTTATTCCAAAAGAGTGACAGATATTTTAAGAGACAGGAGTGTCAGAAGAGTAACTGGAACTCCAGTAGCAGATGATATGTATATGCAATTTTTGCAGTGATTGCTATACCTCAAAGTTAAAGACCTTTTCTTTTATGTATAATATATACAGTATGTACTATATAAAAATACAGTCTACCTGGTTTAGTCTCATGTAAATAAACGTTAAAGCAATAATGAATAGTAATAGAAGACACTGGATTTTTTTATTATTATGCATTTTATTATGCAGATTTTATAATGATCACATTTCAGTGGTGGTATATGGCAAGGCGGGGTACAATACTCCATACATGAAAAAACAAAGAACTCAACTATGAAATTCTATTCAAAATCTGGTACCAAGCAGAGATTACTTTTTTCCTTCCTCAGTGCCATTTTCATGCTCTACTCAGAAAGCACACATTTAAAAAAACATAATAAATCTGTTTCACCAAATACTTTGTTCCACTGCTGGTAAAATGAGACATACATACAGAACTAACAAATGCATTGAGGGGGGGAATTAAATCCAGGCATTAATAGCAGCTGAATCTACTTCAATTTGCAGCAATTCTTCTTATACGCTGATATTCAAACCCAACAGTTTGCCCTCTTGCTCTGCCTCAATAACAAGGCACTTTCAAAGATAATTACATACACTTAACACATTTCTTTAAATACCAGTCTCTCCTTTATTTATCTGCCATTATTTGATTATATTAGACCTCTGTTTTTTACATCACTTTTTACTGCAACATTCCCTAGCAGAGTAAGATGTTTTCCTGTGATCTCTTACTCTAAGAGCTTGCCTACAAACATACTGACTTAGGGATAACTGTGGTTCAGAAAGAACTAGGATTCAAGATTTGAGTATTGAGGACTGTCTTACTTTTTAAGAATCTGACTGAAAGCAGAAAGAACTAATCTGGAACAAAGAACCAGCAATTTGTCTCTCACAGTGTCAGTGAGTCTTACAATTCAGAGTAAGAGAGCCCTTCCACAGAGATAATCCAAAACAGGTATTTTGTTTTCCATTCACATCCTTGACAATTAAACCCTTTTCAACACCTTTGTTTAACAAAAAAAAAAAAAAAAAAAAAAAAGTGGTGGATGTTGGATGTGAGAGGGGCAAAACACATAAAAATTAAATATGACACTCAAATTTAATAGTATTGGGACACTAATAACTATGTATGAGTTATCCATTACATAAAATTTGATGTATGGCTTTTATAATAGAATACAAAGAAAGAATGTAAATGAAAAGCATAGCTGTCTGAACTCTCAGCAAAATAATGACACTCCAAAATCTCCTCAAAGGTTTTCCTTTTACATAGATTTTCATGTTCTCAACCCCCCCCAAAAAATGCCTGAAATATATTTTGAAATCTCATGCTTTGTGATCAGAGTTAAAAATAATATCACCACATTTAAAATCATCCACACATAGACCTGAAATACTTCAAAAGCTATTAATATCAATAACAGTGAGTGTTTTGTAAGCTTTCAAAGAAAATCCATAAACCCTTGATTTTAGTTACGACTATATATCTGAAGGACATTTTAAACCCATATGAAAATATTCTATTTACAGGATAACCTTTATCATACTTTACCCTAGAGAACAATCTGATAAATGGTGTTCTACTGGTGACAGTGGTAGTGGTTAAGTAATCTTTCATTTCCAAGTTTTTCTAGAAGTAAAAACAAACTAAACCTTCTCTTTTTCTGTCTTTTCATCATTCAGATGTGCAACCAGTTTTCTAAATGCATTTACGCCAAAAGTCAACATATGACTCAGCAATTGTTATTGCTGTTGATAGTGGAATAGAAAATATTTTAAGTTTCATTTTAGACTGACTGATTTTCAATTATTCCAGCTCCAAGCCATTGCTTTTGCTCTCAAAAAATATATCAAGGGGGGAAAGTACAGCTACTATCATTATACAATAAAAACAAATTTGACTGACAACACTAAAAATTAAGTCTTCTAGAGATTTTTTAAATATTTTATCTGTGAACACCAAAACCCTTAAATGACACAGGCAAAACATGCTTAAGTGGCATGGCTTTCCAGCTTCGTGAAGTGCTGTTAACATCAGTTAAAACAGCTTTTTGTCATGAAAATTGATACTGTATCTAGTATTTCTAATACACCAATTCTGTATTTTAGACCTCAGCGCCAGCAACTGCAGCGATTAAATAAAACGCTTAAATGAATGTCTGCCTGCAGATTTTTGTTTTCTCATTTTGTTCAACTGACAACATAGCTGGTGCTGACAATTAATAGAAAGGGAAAAAAAAAGGAATGAATCAAGTTAAAGACTCTGACAAAGTACCTAGAGCACGGCCTTCAAGAACATGTACAACTGCATTATTTATCGCAGTCTGCAAGTTCAGCTCTTGCTTTGTGTAGGACAACACAGGCTTTCTCCTCCACCACTGCAAGTGCTTTTATTTTCATCAAAATCTGTGAATCCACACAGATAAAACGCTGGCTTTCATTTCAAGAATAATAAATGTCTTATCTCGCTGTCCTTTTGTCTTAAAAAACTAACTTATTGCCTTCTTTACTGGAACCACATGCTGGTTCTTAACCCAAACAAGGTGGAGGCCCTTGCGGTGGTCATGGTCGGGCAGCAAGGCCTGTCCTCCGGCCGCGGGCTCCAGCGCCCAGCCCCGCCGGCAGCAGGAGGGCCCGGGGACACCGCCATCTCTCAGCAGGGCCTGACAGACCCCAAACCGCAGCCACCTCCCCCCCTGCAGGGCTCTGGCATGGGACCCAACCTCCCTCACCACACCAAGAGCCCGAGGGCTGCAGGGCCCCCCCAGCTGGCAGCAGGGCTCGGGCCAGGCCACCCGGGCAGCGGCAGGGCTCCGTGAGGGTCCTGAAGCCGCTCAGGGCAGGGACACCCCCTTCACGGGGCAGGTCTCGTGGGCCCTGCTGAGATAAAAAGGCAGCCGCAGGCCTGGGGACTGGTGGCAGAGCGGAGAGACCCAGCCTGCCAGTGCCCTCAGGGCCCAGCACCCAGAGACCCTGAATAACTCGGCAACACATCTGTGCTACCCATGGCAAGTTCCAGCAGCGCATATCAGCTTTCCCAAAGGGGCCTGGCCCGGGCTGTCACCAGCCGCCATCTTCCCACGAGGAAGCCCTGAGCCACTCGCCAGACACTATCTCCACCCATACCCCCAGCTTATCCAGCTCATCTACCCCCTTCCCTTCCTCAGTAGTGCTCTCTCCTGATTTACTTTGACCCTGACAGTTGAGAAATCATTTCTTAAGAGGTAACAAACGCTCCGTGAGCCTTGCTGCCAACGGTTCCCCCGCAGCAGCTCCTGAAGGCAAGGCCAGGCCTCCACTGGGCCCCTCTTCCCAGCGGCGCTCCACGCTTCAGCTTTTTTTGAGAATATTGTCACATCCTTCACACACAGCCCTTGGGAAACAGACATTCCATATATCAAGTGATGCTGCTTGAATGTATCCCCAAAGATTTTGATGGGAAGATCTAGCCTTCAATGATTTTTGAGAAAAAATTTCAAAATGGCCTTTTCATAATAATTAGTTTTTCACCATAATTAGTTTTGAAAAGCATCTGCCTTCACTGATATTTTTTCCCCCAATCAAAAGGCCAAGCACCTGAAATCCAAAAGTATTTAGACTTTTAAAGGCCACCCAAATGTTTCCCAGGAATGAGTCCTGAATACCTTGTGCTGCCGTTCACATTTCTGACAGACTTCATTGTCTGTCATTAACTGCTGACTGATCATAATTTTTAATAGGAGAGAGATGAGCTGCCTCTCATGGGTTGGAAAGCCCATTTAGAGACCCCAATATAGAGGGAAAGGTTGAAGAATTAGTAGGAATGTGCTCTGGATCTGTTATTTCACTGGCGTGTAATCTGTAGAATTATTCAAGTCTTTTTTTTTTTAATTCTCTGCAATGTTTCCCCCCACTTTTATCACAAGAAAACATCTGTTTTATTTACATGGCTGAATTTGCTGTAGTCTCAAATTTTCATGCAAGTTAGTTGTTGTATTTTAATGAAAATTACCTTTTTCATTTCCCACTCAAGACTACAGCTTTCCTCCGAGATTGCCAATAACAAATGTCTCCTGCAGTGACAAGAAAATGAACTGGAGTGCCTGGGAACTACACTTGCAGGTATTACAACATTTCAAAATTGGATTCATTCAAAATCAGAACAGATGCACAAGTTTAGAGATTACCTGAAACAAAAATACTTTTAAAAATCCACTATAATCTTTTATATTTCGCTTCATTACATTAAACTTTAATGAATGTTTCTGTGTAAAAATTTAACACACAAAATAATGAATTTATGAACAAACAGTATTTTATCATTAATATTTACTGATCACCAGCATAGCTCTCTCCTTATACTACCAAATAAAACAGAAATACTCAGTGTTAATACCCAGCCATAAAAAGCAGAACATTTCTGTTATAGTTCTAACAATAAGTGCAAAGAAATTTAGTTTTATTTTGTTCCTTATATAAAAAAAATATATATTTGAAGTTTCTAGCTACTTTTTTTTTTCCGCCATAAAATGGTTTCATTGCAGGTCAATCAAAATGAGTTTTTGCTTTTGGCCTCATTGCAGTGTTTTATCTCCCTTTCAGCTGTTCAATCTGAACATAAACCTGCTAGGTCATCTTGATTTACTATTAAGCACTATATTATTTGTATTAAAAAGGGAAATGATGAAGTCACAATAATAATCTTTGTCATTCTTCAACAGCAACTGGGAGAGAGAGAGGCATGCCCTAAACCAGTCTGGATTAATTAAATTATCTTTTTTTCCAAAACAGAAGGATTTCATCAGAACAAGTTAGCTTAATTTCAGCTAGTGTGAAAACAGAAATATAACTGTTTCCTCTGTTTCATGGTCAGAAATTGTTCTCCCAGTTTGACCAGCTAATGCCTGCAGAACGAGAACTGTGATCTTATGCTTATATTTCTCCACTTTATAAGTGCTGTTTGATATTTTCAAAGCCATGTAGGGGATTAGAATATGCATTAATTTTCGTTTTAAATATAGCCTATAGCTCTTCAAAAACCTTAAAAATGTTAGCTATTTTCTATAAGAAAACACAAAATCGTGTCTGCAACTACATGTACATATTCAAAAGAGCTGTCTGATTTAATTTTTTTGCCTTTGAAAAATGAAGCACAGTTATTGAAAAGAAACTGGCATATATTAGATTTTTTTCTTTTGTCTGTAGCTGAAGATGTAAAACAGTCTTTTGCTTTTGGTGAACTTCATTCTGACATCACTTAATTAATCTCTTTTCCTTGAGTCCTCATAAGTAACTACCATTTACTTTGTTTAAAAGTAAGAGTATACATGTATTTGCTTCCTATATGCAGAGGGCTATCCAATCGAGATTTAACCACCATGTAAGCTTGCAGTAGATGTAACTAGATATAGTGACAGAGGTAACTGCCAACATAACACTTTTAAAATGTTAAATAGTATGCCTGAGAAAAAATATCCACGAGACTACAGAAGATTAGCAGTTAGGTTGACATTGTCTCCATATTTTCTAAAACCTTCAAGATGATGTCAGAGTTGCACTGATTTACCTTGGGTAGCGTAAGGAAACATGCTTACTTCCAGCTCAGATATATGTAACCTGAGCAGCCAGTTAGAAGCCATTTAGGGCCAGCTGATAGGACCGACACCTAAAAAATTATGAAGGAATCTGCTACCTCACAAACTTAGAATGCAACATGCACTTTGTAATCAAATACCCAGGCCCACATGCTTACCTCACAGTAAATCTGTCATTACACACACACAGGCCAACTGCCACATGAAAGAGGACTTCTACAGCTGCACCTCAACAGGGCACAGGTAGAAAGCAGCCACACAAGGGTAGTAGTATTTCTTTTACATGATTGTCCTCCTAAATTTTCAAATCAGCATTTCAGATGTCTCATTGGAGGCTCTCCATTTAAGCTACAGCAGCAAATTTCATGGTCACACTTTTACGTTGACTCACTCCACTCCCTTGATGGCTTCTCCAACACACTCCCAGAGCTGCAGGAGACCTCAATCTGCAAGGCTGATTTGGAACCAGATTCCCTAGAGCTGCAACTGTGCAAGTCTAGGTTTTGATGGGTGCTTCTTTTTCTAATTAGAACTTTTCAGGTATTAAAATCAAAACAATTTCACTGATTTCCAAAAGGACTCATTTCAGAGTAGTTGTGCAAGGCAGCACAAAGAATAAGGACAGGGAAATGAAGAGTCCTAACCAGATTCAAGCAGAAGACAACCGCATGCAATTGCAAGGATTTATGATGGCCAGGAAATGACAGGAAAATCTGAAACACACAGTCAATTTTACACTCCATTTGAGAAAATCAGAAACAAAATCCTGATTCAAACTCCTTTATTTCTAGTAACACTTCGGTGATAACTTCAAGCATATAAATGAGCCTAATTTTAACAAAGAACTCCATAAAGCAAAGACATCCTCTGGGGGGGTTGTTTTTTTTTTTGTTTGGGTTTTCAGTCTCCCAGCAAAACCTGGCCTCCATAGACCCTGGACCTGGCTCTACTTAGCTTGCACAACATGAAGAAATCACTGCCCAAAACAGCAGAAGAACTTATTGTTCAGTTGGTCCACAACTAAGATCTTTTCCACTGTGAAACTGAACACTGCACATTTATTTTTGTTCTGGATTGGAATAAAAAAATTGAAAACACTACAACAGATCACTCATGGAGGTAACAGATCTGAAAACTTTTAAAACAGTTGAGGCAACATCTGCCCGTAATGGCAACGTTTTACCTTGCCTTAGAGTAAAGAGATTAGAACAAGATGAACACAAGCTTAAGTGCAAACTATATGTGCATGTGATATAAAATATAGCAATAGCCGATATTAAAATTTCAAGTCAAAAGAAAAGGAATCAGAGTTGTCAAAACAATGTTTCAACTTTTTTCCTATCAAAATTTGTCAGAATAATCCATTTTCTCCAACTTTTCAACTTCAATAAGAGTACAGTTTTGAAGAAAAACTGTCCAAAAAAAAAAATCAGACAACTCTTGTGAAGATTATTACACAGCACAGTTCACACCTGTAACATTTTCCCTGCCAGCCAAAGTGCAAATTCCCCCACCAATGCACATTCAATAATACCGTGGCAATTTATAAAAAGAAAGTAATTATAATCAGAGGAAAAGAGCATATGGCTGGATCTCAACAAAGGGATTAACATCTCCCATCTCAAAAATATCATTACCAAGAGATTCAAGTTGAAGGAAGATAAAGCACAGTTGTAATTAGGGATCCTGTGTATCCCAAGTATTTTAATACAAAGGCAAATGCATAACAGTTATGCATTCATTTAGTTAAAACTTACTAAAATAAACTGGCTACAAGCAAACAGTAGGAATCTGAAACTCAGGGACAGAAAGAGTGCGAAGTTAGAAGGGTCCTCCAAGTTAAGCGTTTGAAAGATGAGTTTAAAGGGAAATTGCATCCGCAAGCAAGCCAAACCCCACTTTGCATGAACCATAAAGCCACCAGCGGGGAAGCA
The DNA here is from genome assembly GCF_017639655.2 of Falco naumanni. Lineage (NCBI taxonomy): Eukaryota > Metazoa > Chordata > Aves > Falconiformes > Falconidae > Falco > Falco naumanni. Next base: position 121,386,081 of record NC_054055.1, read on the forward strand.
GCCTTGGGGCTGCAGGGACTGTGTGCCTGCTCGCAGGGAGCAGCTAGCACCAGGGAGGTAGCCCAGTTGGTCAGGACAGACACGGCTACAGGATGCTCATAGCAACTGTGTGGCCACACTTCACATGCACTGGGTGTACCCACACAGACAGTGCACTGTAAAGAGCCACACCAGCTTACTGTACAATACATCCTCCCTGTACAGAAAAACTTAAACAGTGATTGGGTATCAAAGGACCAAAGGTTACACAATTACTAAGTCAGTTAGAAAAATTTGTTTCCTAGAATATAGCTTAGCCCACTTCTGCAGTATCCACACTGCCCTGTAATTCCAGCATTCCTCCAAAACTGCCCATTCTCATTCTCCTGGACTACACATAGCCTCAGCTGTCTAAAAAGTAATTATTCAATGACAGGTTTTTAAACAGTATCCCAAACATTTCTAAAAATTCATTTCACTCTATAGCAGGTATCACTATTACTTGTTTGTAATAACCACAGCAGAAAAGACTCAGAAAAATTTTGATCCCATTTTAAGTCAACACACATCCTTCCTTTGACTTTAGTGGACATTGGACTAATCTTCAGTGTATTCCAGTAAAACAGCAACTTTGCTTAGGAATATGAGTGCACACATATATTTCAGAAGAGTACTGGTGATATTTAGGACTTGGCATGAGCTAAAATCTCCTTAGGGACAACACATTCCCTTCCTTGTGGACTGCTACCAGCTATCATTCCCCTGACTTACAGTCGTCTGCAAAGTCCACCCCTCTTAATGCTCCCTAATATTTTTGTTTTATTTTCTTTTCCCTTCTGCCCTGTTTGTGGTTAAAATTGACTTAACAGTATTGATTTTCTTACAGCTGAATCTGCTGGTTTAAAGAAGCTTCAAAAAACGTTATTCTACTACATCCCCATGCTTATTTTGGATACACCTGTTTCTGAATACACTAAAGGCTACAGAGGGGAGAAGCTTCTACTTTGCAGCTTGGCAAAAGGTGTTATCTCCACGCTACTCCCAATAAAGAAAATCAGTGTATTACAGGGAGTCCGATTTGGTGCGTTTAGAACAATTTTAGAATTCCCATAATTTGGTGGGAGCCATCTGCAAGCTACTGACACCACATTTAAGAATTGCATCGCTAAACAAGAATATGAAAGAGTTCTTTTGCCATATATACTAAGATACAGTCACAGAACGTCCGTTCCAGTAGTACTGAACCATAAGCTGAACTTTTGACATCCACAAAGTCAAAAGCAACCTGCACAAGTTAAGATGTTAAGTGGACTTAATGAATTCTCCCATCTAAGCAGCATGGCTATCATTATCAATACGTTTTTACAGGACACCTTCAAATGACACCTGCACGATTATCCATCCAATGCCTTTAAATCTGTGATTATCACAAGCCCTTTACTTCACTCTCAAGGCCTGTGTACTGCTATGCACAGGTAATGGTGGAAGGATCAAGACATGGAGTACAGTTCAAAATTCAGAGGAAACAGTACTTATTCATCCAGTTGCAAAAGCCCAGGCCCCTCCCGGGCCCCTGGAAAGCCCTGCTTTCCTGTTGGACTGAAAGTGGACTGACCCATGCTCCAGTGAGTACCTTACATGGGGTGAGGAAGTGGCCCGAGCTGAGCTCCTGTGTTGTTCCTGGATTGACATTATGTCACCAATCCCTTCCTCTTACATGGCTGGACATAATTTTTTGCAACTAAGTGTGTAACTGCTCAGGAGAGGGATGGAAACTTCATGTGCTACATGCTATGAGCTGGGCCATTCTAACCCTTTCTCATGTTTCTAAGGAACAGTGCAGAAATTATACAGAAAATTATCTGATGGAAGAAAAAGGATGGCATTAGGAAATGAAAATACATTGACTCCAGAATTCTTGGGGCTCATCCTGAGATTAGTAGGTTCCTCATTGGACACTCATCTTCCTACTGACTCTTGCATCTTTTTTCAAGCCCATAGTTATTCTCTTGTGAATGAGAAATAACTAAATCCCTATAAGGCTACTCAATACCACCCTAAGCATCTACTATGTAACTGCTCTCAGATTCTTCTTAATGTTAGAATCGTGTGTGTTTAAGCAATGTAAGTACCGCAAAGTTCACTGAAACATGGCTCTATTCACTTTTTCTCCTGAGGAAGCAGATTTAAACAAACAAACAGCTGAGTGTTGGCAACAAAGGGTTAATATGTTTGCTTTTAGAGACTTGGATGAGAAGCAAGAGAGGACTCAGCAGAAAGACCCAAAGAATGTTTTTAAATATGCACTGAAAATATACTCAGAACTCTGTAAAAATAGATATGGGAATCCACACGTAAGAAAGAGGGAATAAGAAAAATAAATTGTTGTTGGAGTACTTGTGTAATTCAGAATATGAACATGTGAAAAAGCAGAAATTCAACTAATCACATTACAAGTAGCATTTCACTTTGGTGTCTACAGTTCAGAGGGATATTTAATTTTCATTTTGGATTACTTTTTTTCCCCACATGTCAATGCTGGAGATTTTAATGTGTTATGACATAAAGTATACAGAGATGGGTAATTTGTGTGCTGGTATATATGTTATGGGTGATTCATATCAGGAAACATTTCCAAAATGGTAGAATTTACTATGATAAACTTCCAGTGGAGGCCACATTAAATTGAAATGCAATGGCAGGACTACACTGTAGTTGAAACCACACTCACTGAATGGATAGAAGGCTGTGCTTCTGTAGTAGCTGTATGAAGTCTGCAATAATGAAGACACTGAATGGGAAATCCCAGGCAATATCTAAAGATTAGATTGTAGCCTCATCACAAGAGAAGAAATGATCAGCACAAAAGCAAGCATTTTGAGAGACATATCAATGTCTTTCCTTTTTACAGATCCAACTAAATGCAATCTGGAAAGATAATGCACAGCACTGACATTAAAGTTGGGATAATATGATAAAAAAAAAAAAGGGCACGGGGGGGACGGGGAAGGCAGAAATCACACAGTACTACCTGATAGGCACAAAGCAGGTAGTGTAATTTTACACATAACAATGAGCAACAGAAGGAACTTCACTTCTCATCCCCATCAAAACAGAAATCTATTGTCAAGGAACAGAATTGATCATTCTCATATTCAGTCTCATATTTAAGCTACAGGGAAAAAAATTACCTTATGGATTTATCCAGCTTAGACCCTTACCATGGCTCACTCTAGAAGGAGTTACGACCTTTCAGGTGAGCCATGAATGAGAGGAAGGCAATGAGAACACAAGAACCACAAAAAAAACATGATTCCAACCTACAGCAAGTCTGTAAGAAATAAATATTCCTCCAAGGGCCAATGCATACTATGCAGTAGAACAAACCAAAATTAACTTATCCAACAAGTGTAGATTATTGTAATTTTTTGTAAATACATTTGTAATGTAAAATTAAATTAAAAATGCAGTCTGAATTTCACATATGTATTAAATAAAGAAACAATGGGTTACACTGATTACAAAGAAGCTTTCTGCAAGACTATGACGTCTGAGGTTGACTGTTCATTGCAACAGATGAGTGAAGTTGCATCATCTTGTCTCCATTCTCCCATTGAACCAAACACATAACCAAGCCCTTTGCCTCACAGAATGATTACTACCAATGCATCACAACTGTTTCTGGCCTCAGTAAGAGGCATTTTGGCACTCAGGGGTGTAGAGATGTGACCAATATTTAATCTTCTGGTGTGGTTTTGTTTTGGCTTTTTTTTCCTAGAGTAGCCAAGCAAGTAATGTGCATACCTTGCCATTGCAATTTCTAGTCCTTGGCAATTTTTAAAAGCCATCAGAATTGCCGTTTGACAACAAGGACCTCAAAGCACACATCAGCCATCTGGTTAAATTCAGGTTCAACTGCCCAACTGCTCATGGGAAGAACAAACCAGTGAGGAACGAATAGAGTTGAAAAAAATTCATGCCAAAATTCAAATAAATATTCCTGGAGAATGTCCTGCCCTCCTCTGCTACTTCTAATGTCAAGTAATTATCAGCTTCCAAGTGCTGCTGGCCATCATCATTTTCACTTCTGAAAGCAATTGATAGCATTTAGTAAGAATTGCTTTGATTGAGAAGTGATACGATAATAGTTGATGATCTTACACTCCGCCAGGCTTGTCTAAGCAGATAAGAAGGTGCAGAATGAAAGTGGTGTCACAGGGTACTAGAAAAATCTACACCAGCTTGAGATAAGTACGTTGCTGTGCCCAAATGCACTCTTACACGTTTTTCGAAGAATCTCTCAACAAAGTAAGGCTGAGAAATGAGTGAAAGGTCCTCACTGAGACAGTTCATGGTTAGAAATCCCTGCAACTACTAGTCAGTCTATAAATTGCACCATCATCCTCTACCACCAAGCATTAGCAACACACACCTCAAGCCCAGAGTAGTCTGCTGTAGCGTACTTCAAGTTACAAAAGTTGACCCAATTTCTATACTGCCAACACGCTCTAATCGCTGCAGGCTTATTTATGCTAATTTCAGTGGATGGCACAAGTCTCTCGCAAGCACACCAATGCCTTACAGAGGTAGGATTGGCCCCGATGTTTTCCAGGACCCAATAAATACTCATAGTGAAGAGTCTTAATGAAAAAAAAATTGTACCCATCTAGGAAAAGTGGTTTTGCAGAAATATCCACATATTACTTTCACAGAAATCCTTGGTAAAATATTCGTACCACCTGTGCTGAAGAAAACAGAGATCTTTATATGCACGCTGTTGTCTGCATTGGCAGAAAGGAGTTGAATTGCTCTTGATAAAATACAGTGCTAGATCAACCCATTTATGGCGGGGACCTAAGTGTCACTATCTTCCCCTAAATAAGAAAGCTTACGTAATATCTTCTTTGAATGGAGGAAAAGTTATGAGCATAATAACTACAATCTGTCTTTTTCCATTCTCTTTGCAGTGATTTACAGAAGTCTTGCGATTTTACCTGCTCTGTAGGGAATTCCTGCTGGGCAGATTCCTTTTTTTTCACTTGATTTGCTTGTTACCCTACTCTTGTCTGGCACCACAACACGTAACTTATGACAACACAGAACTTTCCATGTCAATGCAAGCTGACAATTTACACAACTTTACTCACTTGGGAACCTGTAATTTGCTTTGCTACGTGCCCCCTGAAACTGTGGTTTGGAAAACAGCCTTTCAAACACAAACAAACTGGAGAATTAAATCACATTGCTAATGTATACGCTATTTGAATATGAAATTATCACTGAATGGAAAAAGGACTTATCTACAACAAGCAAAGACTCAAATATAATGTGCTAATAATACTTTTCATGGGAGAAAATATGAGTGGAAATAAACACCCTATGGATTTACAGTTAGTGATGAGCTTAGCTCATTTGAATTAAGAATGGGGTATAATACAATTAAAATTAATAGGAAGCTGGTACAAGACTATTTTTCTTTTAATAATACTTGGAACTGTATTGCCATTCGAATTCCCAGAGCCTTTTCAGCTTGAAAAGTCACTCAAATAATAGCTTTATTCTGAGTAAACCAGTGCAGTTCGATACTATAAATACATCTGCTTAGACACATGGGCTGATTCTGCCAAGTCGTCTGCACATGTTTACATTTTACAGACACAAATACTTTGACTCCACAGACCTTAAAAATTAAGCACCTGCCTACATATAGACAACTTTGCTTGACTCTTCTACAGAGCTTATTAATATTCATTTTCACATCCTTAGTGAGAAGGAGGTGACACAAATGGGCCTCAGCACATGTGCTGAATTTTACATAAATAACCCAGGTATCTTCATTGTTAATATTCATGTGCATAAAGTTAAGTACATAGATGTCTGTCAGATGGGGACCTCTGTGATTGGCTTTTGACTGGATCTGTTTGTATTTAACTTTTGAACATTGGCATACTTGTGCCAATGCTCTGTGGAAATTTATCTTAGAAGTGTGTGATCCATATTGGTGCACAACAATGAGGTGCATGTTTTGGAGATAATTAGTGTCTCTCCAAATTAAATGATTTATTTTACAAAACACATGGTTTAAGTGAAGACCAAGACTAAAAGTGTACCAAGATTAGTTGTAAAACTGGTCTTTTATTTTCACAAAGAAAATTAATCCTGCATAATACTAATGCAAATCAACCTAAAGTTCAACCACTTAACATAGTGTAGATGACATCCTGAAAGTATGTAAAATAAATCCAACAACTCCTCCTCGCCTTCACCACCCCACCACCCCCCAAAAAATAAATAAATCTGTAGTTATCTGAGGATACTCTGAGGACATGAGGACATCTCCACAGGACATGAATACATTTAAACCTGCAAAACATCAACACAGTACATACTTTATCACAACCAATACACTGATCTAAGATCGCTCAACTATCCTTTCCTTTTTTTTTCTGCTGTAGCCTAGTAATACTTTCTTTGACAAGAAAAAGGAGTCAAACTTCTTTTGCTGCATAAGAAACTAAACTGTACTTGAGCCAGAGCTAAAGAACAACAAAAGGGACCCAAAATCCTCATTCCATCTCATAGTAGCAATTTAGTTTGCTCAATACCCTGTCAAATCCATTTGACATGAAATTCCAAGCCACTAAAAAGTGTCATTTACTCTAATTTATTTCTATTTTTATATTACTCACTGTTTTGATCCATCTTTATTGTACCTGGAAGGTAAGCTACACCACATCATTGTTAAAGGAAGAATAACAACTTCGGGAAGTGTTTTAATGAATCACATTTCATGTTGAAAGGAAACATTGTCATCTTCCAAATTCCACGCACACACAAAATCAACACAGATTATGTCCCTTTTGCAAGTTTCGTAGAATATAAAACCTGAACCTAGCTACACTACACAGATGTAATGTTTTCCCCCCTCCCAACACATTTCTAAGAGGTTGAAAACATAGCTAAAGGCAATCAACCCCCAAAAGGTCAGATTTCTTTTTTTCAGGGTTAAAGGCAAAAACATGCCCACCTGGCACAAATCATTATAAATAACAAGTAAGACATCCATAAGGGAGAATACTTTCAAGAGGCATTTTTTTCTAATGTAAAGACACAGATTACAGAGCTTAAATGTCCCACGTGAAAGCTCCTGTCCTTACAACAATATTCTGAAGTTATTATAGTCTGCAGCTGGGTGGCTGCAAATGGAGAAGAAAACAATCATCACAGCCGAGCTGCTGCATGACACCTTCTCATCTCCTGCAGCCTCCTAGTCTGAGACAAACATACAGAGACAAGAAGCCCGATAGTTACATGGCCTTATGGTAAAGAAAACAATTATTTGGTAAGTACAACCCTTTTCTGTTAAAATGTCACACTGCTCTTCCTCCCCATCCCCAGGACAGTCTCTGAGCTCTCTTCAGTGCTGCAAGAAATGCCTCAAGACTTCTGAATGTATCAAACATTTTGCTTCCCTCACTTGCCTTTCTCAGTGTATCAAAAATATTAATACACAAACATCATTAGCCCAAGTTTGTGCTGCCGCCTATGTGTGGCAACACATACTCTCCTCTAAGAAAACATGGGAAATCCCAGAGCAGCTATAACAAGTCTGGGATACCTACAGAGAGCAAGCAGCTCAAGGTAGCTGCAAAAGCCTCTCAGCCCTTAAAGTGCTACACAGAAAGGAACTAGTTTGGGAATCTTAATGTGAACCTTATTCATTACATGATCACAAATACCTACCCCCACATAACAACACAGCACAGGCAAGAAGGCACACGTTGTTCCTTTTTTAGGGCTGTCATTTCATAGAACATGCCCTGTTCATATGTATATAAACATGCCCTATTTATATGTATGCATACATAAGTACAAATACAATATTTTTGCCCAGGAAGACATGCTTAAAGAAAGAGAAAGCAAATTCACACTCATCATAAACCTGTTTCATGTTCACTGAAAAAGGCAATCTTCTGAGAGTGGAATCTTTTAGATGTTTCAAATGGAAAATCCAAACTGTTACAAGTTCAATGTAACCATCACAAGTTTTTTGTTATTTTTTTTATGTAACAAAAATTTCTTGACTGAAGCATTTGATGAGTTAATTGCAGTGTATCATTGAATTTTCTGGGGGGAAAAGGGTATATATAAAAAGCAATCTGGTATAAATATGATTAACTATTTGTTCAGTGAATTTACACAAAAATAGAGGTACTTTTTAATTTTTCTGTCCTCTAATGTACCCCAAGACAAGAATCCACAAATTTGACGAGATTTTAGAAATACTTTCACAAGCAGGAAGGGAAGAAGGAAAACAGAAGCATTTTTACATTTTAAAAATAGAACAGCACATCCATTTTGAAACTAACCTAATTTTTAAAGGTTTAAATACCTTCACAAGATAATTATTTGAGTTTTGTACCAAGTGTTTTCTGCAAGCATAGCATTTGTAAATGAACAGAACAACATTCTTCAGCTCTTTGCACTACCAAAAAGACCTCAGAACCTTGCACGTTGAGCCAGTGTGAGCCTTACCCCCCCCACACAAACTCGATGCTCAATTTTGGCCACTAGACTGAAAAATCCATTACTCACACCACCCTAAGATCCCTGTAACGTCATGCTGCACTGTAGTTTCTGCTGAAAGAGGGTTGGGATGTGCTCATGCTGAGTTACCTACTGTGCCTAAACTTGGCTCCTTGTCCTTGTAACCAGTCTGTTCTCATCTTTAGCTGCTGCCAGTTGTTGGCATTAGTTCCTTAATGCGTTCACCAAGTCCGTGATTCATTCCTGCACTAGCAGTAGTGCAAGAAAAGGATGTTTCACAACATCCATGTTTCCCCCTGTTCTTGCTCAGAGTAATTATGTCCCGATTAGGTCCTTCAGATAAGAAACTATAAGAAAACTTCTTGTGGAAAAGAAACACACTTCTGACAGGTGGAAAGGTGCTATCTTCTTGAGTATAGACTGTGAGCACCAGAAGATGACAAGCGTGCCCACATAATGATTTTGCATGTATTAAGAACAGCAAACAAGCATCCTGCAGGCACAAAATATGTGGCATACACTGCTAAACTACAGAGGGATTCTGGTGGGTGCATCAGGGAGCTGTTTTCTGCCAATTGCAGAAATGAGGTCTTCATCACCTCAGGATTGGTAGGGACAAAAGGAAAAAAAACCCCACAAACAAAACAATAAAGCCAACCCTGCATCAAACTCAGGGATCCAAGCCAACCCAAACTTATAGATTCAAAAACATGCCCAGCACCCCCCCATTAGGTTACACGTAACTAAGACCAAGGAAGAGATGGAAGAAACCAGGTTTTGTCCAAGTTGTACTGCCAATCTGCTCCTCTCTAAGTTTCTGAAACCATTCTTCTCTGTCCTATGGTTGCTACTCCAGTTCTGTTAAGATACACGTGGCTGAGCACCTAGAGAAGCAGAGGCATCCTTTTTTAGAAGCAGGTCTAACAGTCTACATCACAAGCACTTATTCAGTATTTAGTCTTTCCCACTGAGTAAAGCTTCCAAAGGTTGAGAAATTGTAATTTTTTTCAAGTTATTTGTCATTAAAGTTGGACAAGACACTGCAAATAACTTGGTATTTGTTTACATTTCAGCAGTGTCCATTTTTGTAATTGGAATCCAAAAGTGTAAATGTAAAGAATACAAAGCAAATCTTTTTATTGTTAAAATTTTCATGCTTCCCTGGACATAACAGTCAGGCAAGACACTTAGTTTTCAAGAATATTTCACTACAAAAGTAACAATTTCAGCCATAACTTGTAATGTGGAATAGTTTTGCAGGGAACTGAAGCTGCACCCTTTTGAAAAGTGATAGGTCACTGAGAAGGTAGGTTCTCAATTTAGGTTTTAGCAAGAGTGGAGAAATAGGAAGTGTCACGTTATTTTGAATAAGTTTTTTCTCTCGAGCTAATGGTCTCAGAAACATTAGTTTCATTTTGAATTAAAACTGGTTTCTGAAGTGCTCCACATCTTCAGCACTGACTAAAGACAACAGGGATATCTACAATCTCCTAAAAGTCTTAGTCACCATAAAAAAAAAAAAAATCGAAAAAATGGAAAAAAATCAACAGAAGACAGTTGTCACCTCATTTCTCCACTGTTCCAATGTGTGCTTCTGGGGAAAAATGGTAAACTGGGGGTGGGAGAAAAAAAAATTATGAGTCTTTGACCATTTGTGCTGTGCTAACTATAGTATAATGAACATTGATATAAATATTTCATGTTTATTTTCATTCATTGCCCCCTGGAAATGTAAGCAATATCTGCGGCTGAATTATAATGTTAGTTTTCATCTTCTGTATTATTTCCAAGTGCTGCAGATACATCGTCTCCCCACATGAAAACTTTGGGGTTTTTTTAGCATGAGTGATACTGATGCTTTCAACTTCACAGCTTACGCACACAGCTGGTACAAATATTCACAGAAAGCAAGGGTTCCAGTTATAAACAGGATTATCTGAAAAAAAATGTATATGAAATCACAATCAGCTTGGCATAATTGCCCTGTGTGCGTGCCATACAGCCTAACTCTGCATCCCCAGGGCAGTCATGCCCGTCATGTGTGTCATCTATTGGCATTGCCACACTTCTGCACCGACCTGCTAACCCAGGCGGTCTGCTCCAGGCGCTAGCGATTTCAGATTTGGAGGTTTCTGTGCTAGTTCTCCAAAGATTACTCATTCTCTTGCTTAATTCCCCAAAGATTGCTTATAACAAGGCCTCCTTAGAGAGCCCTCAATAGAAGACTAAAACCCACACAGTTTATCACAACTACCTGACAGGCTCTCAGGGGAGTTGGGGATATTTCTGCCCCTCCCCAGTTATCACGAACAGCAGCATTTTGCTAATGGAAAACAATGAGTATTTGCTCAGAAAGGATCACTACACCCATCTGTGCAGTAAAGAAGCAGAAACACTGTCTAAATAAGCCAACACAGCCACAGAAACTAACCACCATTTGAAACAGAGACGGAGATCATAAACAGTGCTTTGCATCATTTCACCATTTCTGCCCACAACACTACTAACTCACAGAGATGAGGCCCTTAAATACACTCAGCTCCCTTTGTGGGAAGGAACAGGATACAGTGTACAGTCCTTACCTGTATATTTTCCTCCAAACTATGTATTTGTGTGCCCAGTGGGATGACATTTTTTGATTTAGTTGTCAGCAAATAGAACTTTATATTATACTCCTGTCTTTTTGCTTTCTGAGCTAGCAGACTACAGTGAATAAGGGTTATTCTGTCTTTTTTTTTTTTCTAAATTGTTTTTTGAATCTAGGTATTTTTCATAAAGTCAGATCTGTTCATTATTCATAGGAAGCATATTGTTATAAAGTCTGGCACTGTGTTTTGGGACCATTAGTCTGAGGGCAAGCATTCAGATTCATGTCCGACACTCATCCTGCCTCTGCACCTCTTCAGACACCTCAAAGACAAGGAAGGTGCCGGTACTGAATGAATGGGAGTCAACAGGCTGGGTCGATTAAAGTACAACTACTTCATTTTTAGCATTCATCTCTAGCTGCTAAAAAAGTACCCTGCACTGAATCAGGAGGAGAAAAATGCATGCTTGCAATGAAAACTATCCATTTAAAAAAATATACAACTCAAATCCTTGCCAGCAGAGCATCCAGGCATATATTGTTCTGTACCTGTGAGTGAATCTTTCACAACTTGTCAACAGTACTCCATGCAAAAAGGGGACATGAAAGGGACTTCTGAACATCCAGTTCTAATGGATGCTTCAACCAGACAGCACACCCCACTTTTTAAAAACCTCTTGGACATAAAACTCAGTAATATTTCAAAAGTTATGACTGTTTTGAGAAAACTTCAGTTCAAGTTCTTAACAGTTTCCCCTTTTAAAATACCTGTTATCAGGATAGATTTCAAAAGAAGATTTGCAAAATCTATCAATTTTAGTATCCATGCTGTGCATTTTATGAAACATTGTGAATTTCTGTGGACTAATAATCTTAGAGGAGAACAGCTTATTCCACTTAGCTCTAAATAGGAAGGAAAAAAGTATTTATCATAATATTGTAGTATGTAGTTTGAGAAGTATGGTTTCTTATTTAGTCGAGAGACATGGATAATATTTATATAATTCCTAAGGTATACATAAATCTGTAAACCTTCATATCAACATCTATCCACATGTTCTCAAGCGTCAAAGTTCATTTTTCCTGTACGGTACTTGCCTGTACTGCCAGCAATATCTGAAAAAACCTTCACAGCATTTTAAAATAGTCTGTGATATTTCACAATGTACTTTTACTTTCTATATGACCTGGTAGTTCTCCAATGCATTCACAGGTGCATGCAGCTGCACATGTGAAAACCTCTCTAAGGTTTTCTAAGGGCACCATCTGTAGAGAAACACTGCTCAGAAGTCCATGCTTTGGTATGCCATAAACATCCAGCTTTATCATTTTCTTTCTTGCCCAAGGGCTTCCCTTGTGAATGATCAAAGCAGCAAAGATCGTAGAATTTAACAACAGGTCTAGTCAGGCCTTAAAGAACAAGAAAAAGAACAAACTTTCAAACAAACATACATCCAGTCCATCAGCATACGGTCGACGGTGCCATTTCAAAAGGGGAAGACTGGCAGGCAGCTTATATTCAGCATAACTGTCCTTGGAACAGAGAAGATTTGGGGATGAAAATGCTTGGACAGTCTGTTAATCTTAGATCCATCACACACTCAAAAAAAAAATAATCTTGCAGCGGAGCTAGAAGAATTAGCTAGACTGTATTTAGTAATGAGAATTAGTTCCCTTCAGACTTCAAAAACACATTTAGAAAAGTGGATGGAATAAAAACAGCCTACAGTGCACCCCACCAAAAGTCCTAGGCTAAAAATAAAAAAGGATAAATGTTGGAACAATCTGCTCTGAATCAGTATTCACCCCAGGAAAACCTTTTTTTATGCCAGGAACATGGTGCCAACTACCCACAGTACGGTATGGATCCTCAACCACCACTCTCATCGATAGGTGAGGACAGCAAGGAAACGAAGTAAAGTCAGAGCAGAAGATATGATAATTGCCAAGGGACAAATTTGCAACACATCAAGAGTAGACAATTTGAACAAGCACAGAGTTAGTTACAGGGTTGCTAGTTTTCTCAGACCTTTAGAAGCCATTCTACCAAATAATTCTTATGCTTCAGAGCTTTTTCCATTAGTCAATCACAGACAGGGAAAAATAATCAAGCAATACTCCAAAAAATGTTAGAAAATTTCAAGTACACCTCAAAGCTGTCCCTCTACCTTGCCAGTTTCACAGTGGGTGTTTTTTTAAAAAAACACCAAGATGTACTTTTTACATAAATAGCTTTAATTCTTTTGTGCCATTCATCCCTGACTCCATCTCTTGAAACAGTGTGACCGTGACTTTTAATTAGTTATTTTTCCCTTGACATGATACATCAAGAATGTATCCTAGCTTTTTTTTTTTTCTTTTTTTTTTTTTCTCAGTGTATTTCCTTGCCTTGTATTTCCTCAGGAATGATCTCAGGAATGATGCTGGATTCTCTGCCTTCTTTCTCCACCTCACCCTTATACTGCATTTGCTCTTTTTTCACACTTTCAGGTGCCTTCTTTCCCAGTCCAGGTGACACACAGAGTTCCAAGACAGGCAAGTGAGACTAAAAAGAGCACAATTAAGCACAGGAAACCAAGGAGAGATGGAGCATCCTCCAAACAGCATGTTTAGATATTGCTTCCTGTAGTAGACATGAAAAACTACAGCCATAAAGGAGATCTTCAGTAGTGTATATGAAAACATTTGCAAGTCCATGTCTACAACATACCATACCACAACAAGCATCATCATTTTCCAGTTGCATGAGGAAGGCAAATCTCTGAATGTGGAAGTTAGTGACACCTACTGTTCTAGGGAAGGAAATAAAAGAATCCACTGCCCAGGGTTCACCATCTCCCCTTTCTCACCTCCTCCTCACATCATCTAGATCCGAATCACTCTGCCTGCACAGGCAGCACGGAGGTCCATACTCCACACCTTCTCAGTGGAAGCACTTTCTCTGGCTTCTGTTGCGAGGACTCCCTCACCCTTCACCACCTCATGCCACACCATCTTCTCCTGGGTCTGGTTTCTCATCTTTTCATACATCTGTCAGCAGAGTTGCACTTCCATTATCTTGTCAGTCCTCAGACAAAATCTGACTTCCTACTTACTGCCTCCACTACTAACTGCATCAGGTTAGTACAGCCTGCCTCGCAAGCCTTCTGCCTTTTGCATCTTGGGAGTTAGGCCAGGCCACACTTGCACCGGGGTGGATTAAGTCCTGGATTCTAGAGCAAGTCCAACAGTTTTTAAGAGCATTAAAGGGCTGATATAATTTTTTTTACAGTACAGTTAGCAGAATTGACTGAAGAGTCCCAGGGGATACTGCTGCTCACACATGTATATCTACTGAGTCAGTCGCAATCCCAGACAGGCACGACTTTGAACAGCAAGAACTGTGCTGTCCCAACACTTGTCTTGACCAGTTATAATGAAATTGTCAAGAAATTAGTACCAGAGAATTACTTTCTTAGGTCCAGCAAATACAGTTCTTACCTCACTTGTTCTATTTTCACATTCAGTGCAAATGGACAAGCTTCTGTAGGTTACTCCCAATTTACACCAGAGCAAACATCAAAATGAGGTCCAGCAGGAGGAGAAATTGCCTCTCTTCAAAGGTGATTTGCTGCTGTCACCAGAGCTAATACAATGCTCTTTTAGAAAACAGCAGCTCTGTTTATGGCTCCTCAATCACAACTTGAAGAAATAACAAGGGAATGTTTCCTGTTCAGCTTAGATATAATAGTACCTTTAGCTGTTACTTACAAGCAATCTACTCACAATCCCGTCCCTTGCAAAATACTTTAAAGGTAAATAATATGAAAAAAAATGTACTAAAGAACTGCATTATCCAGAAGAAAAAAAATGCAAAAATGTCTATTTTAATAATGCCAGTTCAATGGACACATAAAAAAAAAATAATAAAAAAATCTGTTTTTTCACCCAGTTCCATTCATGTGCAACTTACCTCCAGAATACTACTGTGATAGTAATCCCTCATTTTACTCTGCAGTACTTGCTTGCTGCTTTCCACACACCAAGATTGGGTTCTGCTTGTCTATACACAACGGCCACTGATGGGGGAGCCTGGAGAGAAACTAGGGAACCACCCAAACCACACAGCCTTGCTTATATCAACATTTTTTTTTTTGTTTAAGCTTTGCAAATCTATAAGAGCCCCACACTGATCATCAAGACTTGGGGTTGATTAGTGATTGATAGGATCTCCCTACTGTGACAGAAAAACAAGCCAAAACCCACAGAAAGTTCGTGCTGAGTCCTGGCGGGTCTGCCAAACCCAGGATAAAATCCTGCACAGAAAAATGAGTCTGGGGAAGAACCACCTCAAAAATATAGCAATGGAGTCAGGGGAAGACACGAGATCTGTACAGGACACCTTTGCCAAAGTCCACAAAAGAAAGAAGTGTGGGGGGGGGGGGTTAACCAAACACCTTACACCCCCAGAGCATACTGATATAAAAGATAAGCTGCTTGAAACACTGATAAGAAAGAATGTGTGTTGAGATTTGCTGTAACCAAGCAGATTAATTTAGGCATTAAAAAACATGGAAGAACAGGGTAAAGGAGAAGGATGAATAAGTGGTATAAAGCCTACACCACAAGAAAGACTGAAATCTTTTAAAAGTTCATATATAGAGCTTTGTCTGAACTGATGCACTGTTGGGTTTCACCCATCAGTAGTTATTTCTATGCTGATATAACTCACAAATTAAACTTTTATTAAATGCATTCAGAACTTTCTATTTTTGCACTTTCCAGGCACTTCAGATTTTCCATAACTGTCATCTAGAGAAGTCTTAGTCCTGAAGTACAGTGGGAGAAAAATGTGCACTGTCTGTAGATATATAATACATGATGGCTGATCCCTTTTATAACATTTATCTTCGAATGACATGAACAAACCACTTCGTTTTTACTTTTCTGGGGGTTTATGGTCAATGCATTCCCCTTGGATAAAGGATATGGTTTGCCCTTGAATATATTATAGTTACCTGCCACTTTGTGACTGCATACACTTGATCCTTCATAGCATATGCAGCCACTACACCAAATATATGCTCAACAACAAATGCTCTCTCTAATCCTAAGTATTTTTATGTCATCATTACCAAGAGATTAGCCATCAGTTGGATTTTTTTTTTGTAACCCTATCCGTAGCTATTTAATATGGATTATAACTGATTTCAGGAAGAAAGAGTATAAAGCATGTATATAAAGTTTCACAGAAGATGTAAAATATCAGGCTATACCTCCTTTTTTTTTTTTTTTTTTTTTTTTTTTTTTTTTTATGATGATGATGCAAAACAGCAAGTTACAAGTAGACACCTAAAAGCCTGTGCAGGTCCAGAGCTTTTCACTGTACTTTTAGTTACAAAGCAGTTACAGCTGAACAGCCAACAGCCAGGAGCTGAAAGCTAAGAACTTGTTTTATGTATTCATTCACTTGAACTATGTAAACCTTTGCAGTTTATTCAGATTTCTGACCACTGACAGGAGTGTATAATGTGTCATACCTCAAAGCCCATTTTATCAAAACATTACAATGCAGATTTCACAAAGAATGTGGCTAATGTAGTATGTTTGTCATGCAACATTTCTTTGAAAGCATTTTAATCAACTCTCAATATATTTCTATATTGTACATTTAGAAACCAAATACTGTTTTCCTGCATTTTATTTTCAAAATATATTGAAAGTGTCTGTTGTGAAGATTCGGCTTAAGTTTCTACCTTATTTTAAAACAGACTTTTCTAAAGAGACAGATTATCTCCCTTTGTAATTCATGATTAAAATTGAGCTCTCTATTTTAAAAAAAGGTGTGGGGGCAGGGAGTGCATATTAAGTAAAGCCAGAAATTACTTTACACAGCTTTCCACATTGCAGAAGGAACCAAACAGGGGAAATTATTATAAATAACGGTCACTTTACAATTGCCCTCCAGAGCCAGCATGGCTGAGAAAATGTGGCTCAGTAAAGTTGGCTTTTATGGTTCCATTGTCTATTCCTAAAACCAATACATAATTCATGGGATTTGTACATACCATACAACAAGCTGACAGAATTTCACTGAACTCCATAGTACTGATCACCAACAAGGTTTACACATGTTAAGTTACTACTTAACTAAAGCCATGATCAATGGAGAATCACCTAAGTTACTACTTAACTAAAGCCATGATCAATGGAGAATCACCTCCTAGGTTTCCCTATGTGACCCAGATCACCTTGTCTCAGCAGCAACCACCCTATCATCACGTTCAGCTGCTTTGACCAAGACCAAGCAAGTTGCTGGAACCAGCGATGGGCACTGATGGCTTTAGCATCTCTGCATCCTCAGATGGTGATGCTATCTTCTGGGTTTTGTGCACAGACTCAGGAGGGGTGGGGAAAAGGCAGCCAGAATTTGCCAGATGCATCCCTCATCCTTGCCACTGAATCAGAAGAGACCAGCAAAGAAGCCAGGACCCAGAGGAACCACTCCACTGCCAACACAAAACTGAATCTCACCACCTTCAGCAGAGGACAAAGGAATTTGTGTTTTTCTCACTGCACTAGCAGAAAAACTTAGTTTTCCCTCCAATTTTCAGAAGCTCTGAGCCAGTCCTTGTCCTGAAGCAAACCAGTGATTCTCATTAAGAACCAATCTCAGGTTTCTAAGAACATTACAGGGTTACAGATCCTGGCAGTCAGCTTGGGGGACTGGAAAGAAGCAGACACAATTATTCCTATACGTAATTTTGGAAGAATGTGGAAAAATGACAAACAGAATCAAACACATCTTTGTAAGCCTGCAGAGGAACTTAAATGAAAGACATGGGATCATACTTTTTCAAACTTCAGAAACACACATGTATGCTGGACGCAAACCTACAAAAAGTACTATCTTGTGATAGCACAATCTAGACGCCCCTGTGCAATATAGATCGGTCTGAACAACAAAAAAAATAATTCCCTAGTAATTTATTTAGCAGCTGACAATGGGGAACAGAAGAGATTTTCTATGATGAATATTATTCAGCCATATATAAAACTGGTCAAATAGTGGAAAATACACATTCACAGATAATTTCATCAATTGATTAAAACCCCTTGGACTGATTTTTCTCTTCATAAATTTTCTGTTCACCATTTGTGCTGTTCCTTTTGCTCTCTGAGCCATAGGTCTTCTATCAAAACAAGCAAAACAAAGCAAAATCATTCCTGAACTCTAAGGCTAACATAGTGGGAAATGTTATCAGGTGTTTGTGAAATCTGATAAAAATCAAGTAACACAAAATCCCATGAGGACACAGAGCCACACATTCCTTTAACTGCCTGGGGGAACAAACACTGTGCTTTTAAACCCAACCTCTGTGGAGTTAGCATGTGCCCCGGCCTTTGAACAAAATGTTCCTAAATTCACAATGTTCACAGCTATAGCACAAAGAAATGTAAAGACTCTTGCTGCAAAGGCTTTTAAAGCTCACAAAACGAGGTGCTGCATGGTTTCTGGCACAAGAAGATATAAAAGTCATTCATGAGTGACTGTCACACCTTGTGAGAAAGTACAAAGCACCACAGACTTCAAACCAGTAAATGAAACAGAGACGAAACACTCAAAATGGGTTTCTTTGCTGGTTAATAGAGACCCACTGTGACCCAAAGCTGGCAGATAGCTTTCAGCCTGCTGCTGGATCTACTACCAGTGCTACAGGATTTTTCAGGAATAAGTAGGTTTCCAGTTACTTCAGGAGGAAGCTACTCCCGATGACAGAAAAGCTATAGACTGCTTGGTTCCTCCAGAGGAACAGCCAGAGGCTCGAAAGATGGGGTCCTTCCTGCCTAAGGGGGAAAGAGCAGCAGACAAAAGCACTGGGCATTGGAACAGGGGCTGAATCCTGCAGAACGGGGCACAGGCGTCCACTCGCTTTGGAGAGGTCCACACCAGTCCCGGCAGTGGGAGCCCAGCCTGGCTCCCAGCCGCTTCAGCCTGCCGGCGGGACTCCCTCCGGCTCAGCAGTGACCCTGGCATTAGCTCAGGGTCTCCTTTTTCTTTACATCCATTGAATTCATCAGAAAATCAGTTGGAAGGAGGTACATCACACCTGTTATTGACCATTAAAAGGTTATTTGGGCTCCTTCTATAAGCTGACAGGGAGACAGACACTTTCAAACACATAGCTAGCCTTCCTAAGACAAATGATATGTGACTTACTCCCGGAACTGCTTCTTGCTTTCTCTTGATTAGTAGAAGGATGCCCAATGCTTAACTTACGGATAAGATAAAGCCAAGCAAGACAAACCAAATGCAAGGTAGCTTTTTGACCTTTTACCTAAAAAAGAAATAAAAAAGTAAATGACATTTTTCAAATCAGAAAAGTTGCAGCTTGGGAATCCTTGTTTTTCCAACAAAAAATTTAGACATATATATAAATAAATAAATAAATAGATAGATATAGACACAGATCCATACAGGGGAGTCTTTCAGTTCTGGTCAGCTTTGGAAAATTCCTGCCTATGTAGCAATGTTGGTTAGAGATGTAATTTTTGGCAGTATTCCTACACTGATAACAGCTCTCATTTAGATGCAGTTACAGCAATCTAACTGAGCTTTTGATGACATAACTGCTTTTGTTTAGCAACCCAATGTAAATGACTTTAATAGTAGTGGGTTTGGCAGGTATAAAGTGCTTTTGCTAGACAGTGCTGACACTACAGCTATACTGGCAAGTATTTCAACCTTAGCACATAAGAGACAGTACCAGAGAAGCAGGATGAAAACCTGTGTATCACAGTAGGGGAAGCTAATCTGGACTCATTCATGGGGCTACTTCCTTGTATTTTTCTTTACCAACTTACACTTAATGATAATATTTCTGAGAAATGTCGCCTACTCCCTTTCTTTTCTCTCATTCTGGAAGAAAATCACAACTACAGGTCTCTTGTATGAAACTTGGGAAAAAAATTAAAGCTATCCACAATAAACGCTAAAACAGCCAGGCAAACAGCTGTCATTATGAAAGGCCTTTTTTTTTTTTTTTTTTTCTTCCCTTAAACAGCCACAGCAGCAGCAATTCAGGTTCCTCAGCACTAGCTTATATATGCAGACCTGAAAGAGCTAAATGGAGTGGTAAACAAAGCCACTGCCTGTTCTTCTGCTGGAGCAATACCAGCAAGATGAGACCAGGAAACACCACCACGCACCACCACACACACCAGCATGGACACCAATAGACTACAAGACTTCGTCCTGGAAAACAGCTGTCCTGTTCTGAAGTGTCTTAATAGCAACAAGCTTTACCCATGCTAGGCCTATTCCTGGTCATTTGAAGAAATCACACGTATCACCAAAACAGATTCACAAAAAGGAAAAAAAACCCACAAAAAGACACCCAACCCCCCCCCGAAGTTCTCCAACCAGAAGCAGCATTAGGAGTCCCAGGGTCCTCAGTCCTTGCAAACCTTGGCACAGTGAAGGCTCACAGGAGCCAGGAGGGACAGAGCACCTGCCTCCCACCTGAGCTAGGGCTGCCCACACCTCAAAACCCAAGGAATAGCAAGAATGAGAAAAAAACCCCAGCTGCCTAGCCCAAAATCAATACAGAATGATAGAACCCATTCTAGAGATGCCAGGAGACAGTTCTCAATTAGGAAAACACCTAATGTTTCCCTTTCCCTGCAGGCCAAAGGTAAAATGTCCCAGTCTCCCTTCTCTTTGCAGGCAGGTTCACCTCCTACGCATGAGGAACTGAATCAAACCAAAGCTTAGGCCACAAGACCCACATATTTATTTTCCACATAACTTCCCCAGCTTTATCTTTATGTAAAACAGGCATTCTCCAGAACACAGCTGGCAAAGGACTCTTTAATAATGTACACAATCAGAGCATAATACAAAGCCTGAGTCTGTTTTCACTAATAAAAGTAGTCCAGCTTGCTTCAAGAGCAAGAAGTGCACATCTCCAAGAGCAAAAATGCACATGTTCCCAAATATAGCAAATAAATTTCTGGGGCTTTCTTTTGTCTGTTTTCCTTGCACACAAATGGATGAAAGCTAAAGGGCAGCATTCAGCCATACACATCTCCGTAATGTAACCCTCTTCCTCCCTCAGAAAACTTAAAAATTCA
The DNA here is from genome assembly GCF_017639655.2 of Falco naumanni. Lineage (NCBI taxonomy): Eukaryota > Metazoa > Chordata > Aves > Falconiformes > Falconidae > Falco > Falco naumanni. The sequence goes on from NC_054055.1 coordinate 121,407,307, forward strand.
GTTGATCTTCAACAACGCAACAAAGTCTTACAAAATACTCTTTTTCTGCAGATTTGCACCAAAGAATTGGAGAAGCACTTGAGCTAGACATCTGCTAGAAGAGTAGCAATTAAAAGTCTAGCAGATACGGAAGATACAGGTAATCTTGCCCCTCTGTCAAGTGAGCCCTGCAAAGTAGAGAGAACAAATATACTGCTGAAATAAATTCTTTATTCAACAGATGCTTTTAAATCATAAATTTAGTGGTTATATGTACTATGTTTTTTTTCAGAAAGGAGATTTTTTTCTCTCTTTTTACGAAGTGAGTACAAAAAGCCCAGCTCCATACACTCTTTAACCTTACAAATCTGTGTACTTGCAGAAAGCTGAAAACACTTGTTGAAAAGCTACACAAAGAGACAAACACAAGAGCTAACAAACTCAACCTGAAACCCCGTAACAGTTTAAAATTCAGTTTTGATTTATGTTTTTCTAATTGCTCAGGCACTGAGGCTGTAGCACAGAGAAAGATTTCTGGGAGAAACGTGTTCACCATTTGAAAAATGTCTGTAAATACTGTATCACCAAGATTTCATAAAGGGGGTACCTGCTGAAGTTACAGTAGAGAATATTTTAGTAGTCTCTCCATTTAAGGTTAGAAAAAAGCAAGAATTAACTCCCACACCTTCACTAACCATCTCTCACACTCACTATTCTCACACTCTACTTTAGATTCTACATGCCTTCTTTCTTTGTGCACCTGATCCGCAAATTATGTCTGGTTTCATGAACAAGTATGGTCACCAGGGTAACTTTTTGTTTGCAACCAAGTCCTCATGGACCTGTTAGAGAGAAAACCATGGATTACCATCAATAGGGCATGTATTTTGTTATATTCCTGACTGTGACTCTCAGTTGTAACTTCTCCATATACCATGAGGAGCTTGTGAAATCCTGTACAGAGAGAATGGAACATGTGTTTTGAATTGTACAGTAATTATCTACTAATGCCATCCTTTGGCTTTTCTCAATCATTTACTTCTAGTCTGCCACTGTTGTAAATGTTCATTTATTAAAATTCAAATTAGATAAAGTCAAAATTGCTTCATGGATTTTTATTTTTGGGGTTTTTTTAAGTGTAGTTTTCCCTTCTGTGCCATACTTTCCAGGAAAGCATGGCTACGCGCAGCAGCTCATGTATTCCTTTTGGACTTGCTGTTCACAAGAGGTGGGTACGCCTTCTCTGAAGCACAATACACTGCATGCCTTTTCTTCAGCGCATTAATGAGGGGCCTACAATCAAATTCCAGCAGATTTAGGGTTAGAGAAATAGCACTTCCTCCTGTAAGCCAGGGGAGATGCAATAATTCCATTCCTGGGCTACACTGTGGCCTCACTGAAGTGCACATCAAACAAAATGCAATTTCTGCAGGCTGCGGGCAGCCTGGATTTGCAAGCTCCAGCAGAGCAGAGCTCCTGCCAGGCCTGACCAGACAAGCTGTATGCAACAGGGCAGCCACACAGATGTTCTTTGTGTCCCCTTTGCCATCTTATCCTCTGACAATTACTTACAGATTAGTTATAGATTTGCCAGCTGGATGCAGGCAAAGAAACCTCCTGGATAATTCCAGATGAAGATGCTGATGAAAATAGTTTTTGAAAGGGGAAAAAGAAGATTTTGGGCAGCAAACTTATCTGTATCCATTTACTAATGTATTCTTTACACCTTTACAACAGCATTGGTGTTTCTCTAATGAGTCACAGAATGAAACTCTAAAAGTAGATTATTATGACGGGAAAAGGGTAGGAAAAGATATGATAAGGGACTTTGCTGATTTTTTCCCTTTCTTTTAGACATCTTCAAAGGAAAACCCCAGAAATGAGGAAGGGAAAGGTACTCTGAAACTCTAGTAACAAGAGTACTTTCTTCTGCTATGCAATTACTTCAAGTGTCACACATTATTGCCTCACAGACGTTTTTATTAGGCTCTTTTCCAAAGGTAAAACAAATTGTAAATCTTAATCTCGCACCAGGATAGCCAGCTTTAGGATTAAAGCATTCATAAGGACACCCTTGGCCCCATTTTGCTTATCCAGTATTTCCTCCACTGCTGTAGTTCCACAGCACATAATGGAATTAATTCCACCGCACATAACTGAGTTATTCCGAGTTATTTTGCAGTAAGCAGGAGCGGAACAACTAAGTGTATTAATAAAGAAACAGGGGTTTGGGCTGCCCCTTGAGCCCAAACCAGGCTCACACCTCACACCAGGCAGGGGGTGGGAAGCCGTGGGAAGGCCCTTTCAGAAGGCCAAAGCGGGTCTTTAGCCATCATTACAACAAACTTAAAAGCCACTCCTGTACTTCATCCTACCCAGCCATCATTTAGGCCGGCCTAACTCAAACTAAACGCTCTCGTTTGAAGGAAGAGAGGGGCTGAGGGGAAAGGGGAACACCCCGGGGGGGGCGCGGTACTGAAACACGGACAGGGCGACGACAGGAGATGAGGTGGAGAAAGTGAAACTAATTAACTAATTTCAAGTAAGGTAAGGAACATCAACTGCTCAGATCATCCTGAGCCCCAACAATCTCCCTCAAAACAAAATATCACGGAAAGACTTGCAAGTAATAACATAAGTGAAGTCTCCCTGCCGCCGCGCCTCCCCCCCCGCAGGGAGCGTGGTTCGCCCCGCTCGCAGCCGCCTACCTGCCCGGCGGGACGGCGCGGGGCTGCCCTTCCCCGCGGGGCCGTGGCGCTGGGGTCTGTCTGGAACTGGTTTTCTTTCTAGAACTCTTTTTCGTTCAAGAACTCATTCTCTTCTAGAACTGTTGCCGCTGAGGCAGTATCCCACGGACAGGCTGGGGAAGGGGATTTCTTTTCCCGACTCCCACAATTACTAGGGAGAAATACAAAGGCGGGCCCCTCCTCAGCCAACGTTTAAAGCTGGTTTATAATTAACCCCTAAGGAGACTTCACCAATTTGGCAAAATCTTAACTGCTGCCAGGCAGCGGGACACGGGCACCCCCCGGCCCTGTCAGCTCCTGCCAGACGAGGGGCCTGACCTGGGCCTGGCCGCCGCTGCAGGGATCCCCATGCCATCGGGATCAGGAACTAAAGCAATAGCTGGGATTTATATTGAAACACCGATGCTGGCTAAACGCCTGGCTCCCACAGAGCATCCGATACACTGCTCGAGTGTCAGCACAACAGTGTTCAGGAGGCACAGTTGCTTCAGAAGATACAAGGAGCACCAAACTGAGCAAATACCAACTTGTAATATATGTTTCTTAGTCTTACTTCGGAACTAAGAACACAAAGGAAAGGAAGATAGATATCTGGGGTTGAAGAGGAGGAGTGTTGCTTCCTCACGCATCCAATATTTCACTGAGCTGTTACTTAAACAGTTTCTAACAAGCTGTACAGTCTGCCACAATTGTGCTTGAAAAATGCGTTTAATGTGTGCAACCAGTAAATAAGAAGCAAAGGTGAATATTACAAGATTTTACACAAGAGTCTTGATTTGTATCACAAGAGAGGGGAAAAAAGTAACGAGGAAAAACTCAAGGGAAATCTATCATTTTATATCACTGATGCAGAGATCCTTGACCCAAAACACTGCAGGGAGCTAACAGCATGCCACCACTCTCTTTACCGGGGTCATCCTTAAGGTATACCAGGTATAGCATGTTGCAGCCTGCAATATGAAATAGAAATCGAGTTCTCTCATGACTATAAGCAGTTTTCTTCTGTACATCTTTTGCCTCCGATTTACATGCTTTCATTTCACAAAGCCAAAGGACTCTCAAGAGGCTGGCTGCACAGTATCAAATGCAAAAGAGATTTAATCTTCAGATTTGCAGGAATTTAAAGTTACAAACAGTCTGTTAAGCATAAGCCTGCATACTGTCTTTTATTTATATGCATACGTTTATTGCAGTCAAATTTGTAAAATATTCAGAAGTTGTTTAAAGGCATGGAAGAAGCATTTGCCTGAATTGCTCATGGCTCTGTAATCTGTTTCAAACCAAAATTGCTTTACTGGGATTTATCTAAAGCAGAAATAGATTGATGTAATCCAATTTCTAGTTTCTTGTTTTCCTGCTACTCCTGCGCCCAAAACTCCTGTGTACTGCTCTTACCCAGGCTTGCACTGATGTTCACAGACATCTAAGGGTTCTGTAGAACTTTTCAGAGCCATGTGTTTACATCTCTCAACAGAAAGCATCTGAAGACTTTGCAGAGCAAAAGCACTTTTAAACATAAGAAAAAAGCACACTAACCATAAGACTTAAGGATGGCATTAAAACTCAACGGGCATCTGTGTGAATCAGGGGCGTATATCTGAACACAAGCAAGAAATTCTCTCTGCTCCTACCTAAGTTCTTTTTGCACAGTTTTTTACATTTAAAGTAGTGTAAATAGATGCATAATTTTCATTTCATAATTCAGATGTTGTTGATAGAACAGACATTGTAGAATGGTGACAATGATAAAGATAGAAATTACAGGCAAGAAAAATGCATAAGACCTTTCCCACACATGCAGTAGGACAAATTATCTTTTTTTTCAACTCATGCATTTTAGACTAGTTTAAGATCATACTAAGAAGAACCTGGTTATTACCTCATTATTTATGTAAGTGCCTATTTACTGTGAAAGTCAAGCGTAATGCAAAAACTTTTGTTGCAGCAGAAAATATCTAAACATGTGAATACATTCAGACCCCCAAGGGGTCAATAATACTGTCCAAGGAATCAGTCTTGCAGAACCTAGACTTGAAGTCAAAGCTGTCTGAACAAATACTTCTCCACCAATCTGACCTTTTAACAACGGGATAACTTTTGCAAGCATCTTACTTACATCTTTACTACCCTGCGAGTAGCCACCAAAACCTATGAAAGGAATGGGGGACATAGTGAAACTGGGGAGCCAGCTAATAGGGACTCTGCTCTACTTGGGGACCGATAGCCAAACAGTGGCATATAGGACAGTCTCACAGTTTGTTGCTTATTTAGGAATAGAGAGAGCTGAGTTGGGTCCTTGGCTCAGCCACAAACCTTTTCAATACCTTCACATAAGATTTCTACTCAAGCCAACCATCTGGGAGAAAAAAATAAGAAAAAAATGAGGAAAAAATACTTCCTTAAACACTACATATGTAGAAGATCGTGACATCCACTCCTATTTTATATACAAGGCACACATTTTTCCATTAGGTTGTTCACATTTCCTCTGACACCAAAGGAAAATCCATTCAAATCTATTACCTCAACAAGCATCTTAATGCCTGGTAAACAGAGTAAGAGGAGATGCAAGAAATTCCTCCTCCTCCTCCTCCTTTCTGGGGATATCTATTAAATTCCTTTGCTTTTCTTCAGAGCATCCATAAAAGAGTCTTTGCTTTTGTGTAAAAGATTTGGGAAGTGCAGACAAAAAAAGAGGTGTCAGTCTGAAAAAGGGTGGAATTTTTACCTATTTGATTTAGATTTGTCAGGTCAGCTGTCTGACCTTACAGAAAAAAAACCACCACCACCACCCCCCAAAAAAACCAACAACAAACAAACAAACAAAAAACCAACAACCAAAAACCAAGCCACAAATTAACTAACAACATAGTTTGTATAATCAGGTATATATTGTAACGCTTTCCTGGTTTTTATATATATAATGTAACAGGAAAATATCTAACAGGAGTAAGACACAATGTAGGGGGAGAAACAGACATACAGAACATGCACAAGGCTGGGTAACTTCAGAGAAGACATTTAATATCTCCATTACTTAGTTTCCCTCTAACAGAGACAGAACAATATGCTCTACCATCCAAATTGTTCCCCTGGCTAACACGAATACTTAACAGCAGAATGACTGGTGTACCAGTTCTGTCTACTTCATCCTCTACCATTTCATAAAAGCTTTTTTTCTGCCATCTGTGTATGTCCCTACTTAATCACTGTCAGTTCTTTTGTTTTCCAACATGAAGTATAATTAGACATTTTTTCCACAAAAACTATGTTTTGGCCAGTTCTTTGTATATGGGAATTCAGACTCCTGAACAACCCTCAGAAATCATGGGGCAGTGCCACGTGCAACGGCCTCATGACATCCAGCCATTTCATCGGAGATGCAGTACAAGCGAGGCACTGCCAAAGCATATGGGTTTTTTTTTGCAGGACAACGTAATGCTTTAATCTCCACTCCAGCGGCCATATCTCCATCTTGCCTTCCCTCCTTTATTTCCAGGGCTTGGGAGAGTAGGTGGGGGAGCTTGGTGTGGGGTTGGAATGGAGCTGAATGAAGACGTCAGTAGATCTCCATCAAGGGCCAGGCTTTTTTGCCCTCCTTCCCTAAGTGCTCAACAGCTATTTATAAAACAAACAGGTCGATTTTCTGCCTACTTGATACAAAAATTGTGCCAGTGTAGGTGTGCCAAGGTAGTGAATAAAAAGAAGTGTCACAAAAGACCCACCAGCATTATGAAGGGACTAGTGGCTGCAGGGAAGCCTGTGGTGATCCGAGCGCCCTGGGCACATCCATCTTGCCCAGCACCGCTGTGCTTGCACACAAAGGGCGGCCGTGCAGCTGCCCTGGCTGCTAGGTCTGCCCGCGGGCACAGCTGCATCCCACCGCCCAACCTCTGCCCCGGGCAGGGTGCCTGCCATGCAGGAAAGCAGAAGCAAGATCTAGGGCACATCAGGCTGAGAACCACCCTGAAACCCACCCTCTGAGCTAAGTAAGATGTCTAACAGACACCCACAGTGGAGCGCGCACCTACCAGGGCCTCAAGGGTGTCAACTCAGCCAGTCATTTTGCACGCTGGAGGAGGAAGGAAAAGAAAAAAAGTTCATGTAGCCTTTCAGCTGGTCGCAGATCACTGACCCCAATAATCTTTCCCACCCCCTCCACAGAAGTGGTGCCACAGCAGTCTCCTCCCTGTCCAGCCCTTTCAGAGCAAAATAAAATATTGATGTCTGATCGCTGCAGGTCTTGAGGGAGGAGGGGAACAGGAAAGAGGATCAACTAAGGTGCTTGTCCTTCTCCCGTTAAAGTCAATGGCAGCCCTGGGAACTGGCACGAATAAAAATCAGGACAAATGAGAGACAATGACAGCTGTTTGCTTTGAGTAAAGCGAAGTGAAACCTTAACACCGGTGAGGAGAAGCTCATAGCTTTCTGCAGGACGTAACCAAACCACCCTGCAAACTGGATGGAGAAAGTGCATAAAGTTTGAATGGAGAAATTTGGAAGTGAAACTCAGACCTCAGCAAGTTAAACCAATAGCTACCTTTAGATGGGTAGTGGTAATAAAATTGTATTCTCAACCCACTAGTCTATATACAAAGACAATAAAATATTCTTCCCAAACCAGCCTCAGAAGAGATCAAGAAACTCGGGCAACATACCTGAAGGTAACTGGCTTCTCACATTTTTTGCACAAGTAAAATGAATACACACAGTGAAAACACACTCAGGTCTAAAACCTGTTTTTTTCATGAGCCTAAACAGATGCTGGCTTATGAAAGGTTTGCCTGCACATATTACTATGACCTGTATATTTTACCTTGCGGGTGTGGGACAGGAGGGAGAGAGAAAAACTTTCGTCCTTCTAAGAAAGGAAAGAGCTTTTCTCTCAGCCACATCCCAACATGTTCTTCCATTTCTTCCCCCTCTTACTGTTTATGTGAGTGTCAGCAAAGGTCTTTACTAAAAGATTAAATTATATCATTTCCATTTCAGTGAATGCAAGCTTTTATTTGTACAAAACCTCATGTTTTCCCATTAGGCCCCTGTAAGGGGAAAAAAACCCACAACCCAAAAAACCCAGAGTTGTGATACCATGCATATGTACAATATGATGTGCATGAAGAACACCTGAAAAAAATCAAAATCTCCGAGACGGATGCAATAAGAGTTTTGCGGTAAAAGCTATCAACATTAACATACTAGTTCTAATTTACTCTACTTCATGCATTTGAATTTATTAACTTCGGGCCGTATGTTGGCAATGGAGTGTGGCTCTGCATTCCTGAGCCAGTTGACAAAGAACAGTAAAGTTCCAATAAATTGGAAAGGTGAAGGAGGGTGAGCCTAACTAATGGAAGCACAAATCCAATACACCATAGCAGAGCAGCAGCAGCACAGAGATATTCAACCATATGTTTCCAGGGCTGGCTAAAGTTTCATGCAGAAAGCTTTGATGTTGCCACTGTAATTCAGAATGTCAATACTTGCAGGGTAGAAAACTTGCTTCTGTCGACTAAAATACTTGATTTCCAGCCTCCATGTTGGAAGCATGTCTGCTTCCTCAAATTCATGCCACACCAGATAACATTACGTCGTTTTAGAGCATGTAAGACAGAGGATGTACCACTGTTTTTTGAATAGTGCAGCTTTAGGCTGAAGGGCAAGGTGGATGTACTGCAATTTTCTGATTCAGAAGCCATCTGTGTTCTTTTTTCATCAGTGCAAATGAAAGAGTTGCTCAAGAATCAGACCAATCCAAAACATTTTGGCAAATGGAAAAATGCACAGCTATCCAAAATATCCATAAAATAAGGCCTTATCCGTGGTGATACAGCCGCACAAGACACAGCAAAAGGTGACTCATGAGATCCACATTAAAATGAGCCAGAAGCAGCGAAGAGAAAGCACACTCCTGGTGACGACTGCCTCATCTTTCCTCTTTGACTTCCCTCAGTCCAAAGCTACCTGCCTGCAGTTGTTTGGGATAATTGTACTCTTTTTCAGAGGAGCAGATGAAGGGGAAAACTGACAATACCCAAATACCACAAAACACACATCTCTGACACTCCTGTCCTCCAGTATTGCATCTGCCATTTGAAATCATGCCGCACAGAAGCTGCTCACAGAACCTCAGGCATCAGGAGCAGAAGTGAGGAAGTGAGCATGCCAGGAGGTCAAGAACAACATTTTTCAAACATAAAACAAGCCAGGATTGTTGTTACCAGTAATGGAGCACCAAAATATTTTAAAGAATCTGGGACATAAATCAGCATTCAGGCACTGAAATCAAAAGCAGCCTCATTTTGCAGAAGTTCCTAAGCACATAGGTTGTCCTGAGCACGAGAGCTAAAGGTGCTTTCGGGAGTCTAAATGCTCAAATCCCTGTGTCTGCAAAAGGCCTTAAAGCCCCCCTTTTTCCATCAGGGCACTGCAGGGGCTCCCCAGGGGGAGCAGGGCAGCTGGGGCACCAGGGCAGACCCAACCCCACACACCTCCCTGGGGATGGGGCAGTCCAGGCTGGGATGGGGGCTCAGCTCGTCGGGGGGGGCAGGGGGCTGGAGACCAGCCCTGCTGCAGTGCTGCTGAGGCAGGGGCTGATGGCCCAGGGGGCTGCCGTGGGGGCCTGGGCAGGGCAGCAGGAGCTCGAGGGGTGGGCCTTTTTTAAGTTGAGAAGAAAGTGTGCGTTCAAAGCAGGTCTAATCTCCACTTTGGTCATTTTTGCATCATTGAGCAGCCTCACAGCAAGATGCCTGCCAAATGAAATTTAGCTGGGAGACGCATACCAGCATTGCACCTTACACTCCGTGTTTAGGAGCGGCCATCTATTCAGTGCACGGGTCCAAGCTGAAGGCAGTCGGAGGCAAACACTGCTGAAAATAGATGCATCTTGCATAACCTGTCCTTAGCACCACTGCAATCTACAGATCCTCCCCAGGTTGGTGACATTGCCACAAGCCACCTGCAGTAAACCTCCATGCAGAGCGCAGCCCTCTCCTTCCCTTCTGCTCCCCACTAAGCAATGGATGGGATGTGTCCTAATTTTACAGCTCCTTGACAGATGGGAAAAGCTTGAATTAAAGTGAACTCTATAAAGATCCGTAGCTAATGCTTGTGATATTAAAGACAAAACCCCCACTCCCTGCATATATTAACATAGTTCTACTTTGCATGGTTAAAAATAGAAGTTGGTCTGACCTTAGGGATCTGAACTTGGCTATACTGTGCACACACACTAATTTCTATTTTTTTGTTAAATTAAAAACTGGTCTATCTGTGCCACTGTACTTCTTTCATGAAAGATCAAGGGACAGCTATACTGTGAGGATTAAAGATAAGACTATCTTGAGGCAGAAAGTCTGTTACTTTTAGCAGAGAGAGACCCCCTTCAGTCAGAGGCCCCTGGGGCACTAAATATAACGCAGAGAGAAAAAGAGTGTCCTCCCTGAAGACCTCACCACATAAACGGCCAGGAAAATGGTGAGAATTGATCCAATAGAAGGGAAAAAAGATTGAGGAACGAAGACACGGCCGTAACTTCCTCCTCTCTCAGGGAGAACTCAGAATATCTCAGTGCTGCCAGTCAAGGAGCTGTGGTCAATAAGCCTCATGAACCACAGCATATGAAGGCACATCTGTATGCCCCTCTCCAGACCCAGACTCTCCCTCTTCTTCTCTCTCCCGCCTTGCAATAAAAATTAAAGTGCATGTATGACTTACAGACTAACGCAATAATGGCAAATATTGCATCAAGGAAAAGCAGTGTCCTCCTGGTGGAGATACAGCCCTCCTGCTCCGCCGGACAGGCTCGGACACACCACACACCGTTCACATGCACTTCAGCAACACCAAACTGTACTGCACATTTTGGTAAGGGTGCAGGTCCATTGCACCCTCCAAGATGAATTTTACACAAAACCAAACCAGTATTTAAATAGACACCTCATCAGGTTTGGTTTTCCCATACTGTGAAAATTAATGTACTAGAAGGGAAAGTTAACAACCAGGATAATCACATTTGTTGCAGTCTTCTGCAAGATTAAGTTAGCAGGAAAAAACACACACATTTAATTTTTCTGTCATGGCTAGCAGTTTGACAACAGGGAAAGATATAGGTGCCAATCTAGCAAAACCTCTGACAGATGAACAATTTCAGCAGTACAAACTGTATGACTCAGTTCAACTGCACAAGTACTTGCAGAATCTAGCTTTTATTTTTTACAGAAATGAAGACTGCCAAAATATAGACAACAAGATATAGAAAGCAAAGAATAAAGACAGAAAGCAGCCCCAAATCACAATTTGCACATTTCCTCACCTGTTAGAAACTCTATTCTGTTAAGGTATTGCCATTTTGCTGCCATTATTTAAACTTGCACTATTTGATGTGTTGCTTCTAAAAACTCATGCTCTTAAGTTTTTTGTCAGACTCTGGTTTGATTAAGATAGGATTGTAATTCCAGATCCCATGGCTGCAAATAAACCCAGGAAGACTATATGTGAACACAAAACCCAGAAAACAAATAATATTACTGATATTTTAATTTATATTTTCACTATTTCACATGATTTTTAGTGGCATAATAGTGAATATTTGCCAATAAGTCTGTTCATATATTTAAACAGAAAAGCTAGACAGGAAACTGAATATAGATTGTTAAGAAAAGTAAACAACATTTGGAATATTTTTTTGTGTGTTTATACATGCATGTATATATTTTACCCTGAAGTGAATTTTTACATTGATTTTGACATTAATTTCAATCTTGCCAATTTTTGCAACAGACTGCTTCATATAACGCTGACATAATCCCAGATGGTACAACAGTTTAAACACTTGGAAGATAAAAAAAAACAATACTAGCTGTGGATTAGAGAGCCTGCATATTACATACCAACGATGTATACTTAAATTTATGTCATATTTAATTGAAAACTTTTATCTCTTTTCTAGATACTGATTTCATACATTAACAGAAAATAAGGGCTGAAAGGCTTTTACTCCCATACTAGGTACAACAGCATTTCTTACAAGCCAACCCACAGAGAAACACTTTACACAACGGCTTTGTAAGGAGGGACTATGCTTCCTTCAGCTCTGCATGCACTGGGGAGCATCCTAACAGTAGTTAGACAAATCATAGGTTGCTTCTGATGATTTTTTCCCTCCGTTAATGATGTACGTAATACCAGATCTAGCCCACTAATGCATTTCACATTGGGCAAAACATACATCCTGAAGAGAAGGACTTTGGGTAACTTCTAACTTAAGCTGCAAACTAACCAACAAAGTAGACAGGAGAGTTGCTGGCTAGAGAGCCTGACTCCTTTCTGCAATACCTTTTTGTGCTTTAGCTCTGGACAAGGTAAAGGATTGAAACAAGAACTACTGGATAAAATGTGTGGGGGTTTTGGGTTGGTTTTTTGGTGGTTTGATTTGGTGGTTTGTTTGGTTTTTACATTCAGCTGTCAGCCTCAATAACAGTAAGGATTCTTTCTGGTTTGAAATCTTTGGAACCAATAGCAACAGAGGAAGACATAGCTTCACAAAGGTTACTACTAAAACAATCATTTTTTCTTTCACTATCGTACCAAACAATCACCAAACAAAATTGCCTTAGCATAAAACTTGATTTGAACAGGTCTTTCAGCAACGTTATACATAATACCCAAAAGAATTCTAAAAATGGCAGCAGGTTTTTATCGGCTAAGTTATAAACAAATTTGGATGCACTGAGATGCAACCCACCAGTTTGCTCAAAATGTGATTTTACTTTATTTGTCCAATGTTCAAGAATGTTCAGTCGATATTTTTTCACTTTATACCTCTCAATACAATTAGGAAGACCAAGAAAGGGAGAAGGGAGACTGGGGACTGAAGCCCAGGGAATAACACGCAACGCTGCTTGCGTAGCCCCAGCTACCACCACCAGTTCCCCCCGCAGAGAAACGTTGGGACTGATCGGCCTGGGGAGTGATGTGGAACAAGGAGGGCAGGAGCAGGACAAGCGCTGCTGTACGAAGGGCAAGCGCTGGCAGCTGTCAGATTAACTGGTCGCCACAACCCCAGCACACATCTCTGGAGCAGCTTCTCCAGACATCCAGGTCATGATACTAAGGACAGGCAGTAAATCGTGATGACCATGCAGGTGGCACAGGAAGGGGAGAATTCCTGTCTCTGACAGGCTTGTCAACCCCAAGCCCCTAAATAAATGCAAAAAGGTGCACCCAAAATCGTCACATGGCCACCAGCCTGGAGGAGACACTGAGAATCCAGTAACTGGCATCCCTTGTATTATCATTACACAAAATCCTGCACAGACAACCGGGACACAGGCATCCTGGGGCCAGACAGCTGAATGGACTACTTGGTCACACACTCCCCTGCACACACGCTTACAAGCAGCTGGATGCAGTACATACAACTGAAAGCAGTTTTGATTTAGATTGACATCATCCTCTCCTATAAAGCCTCCAAGATCTGCAACATTGCTGACACAAAAGCGAAACATTTTCTTGCAGTCTGGAGGCACAAAACAGGTTTTAGAGACCCTGAGTTTGGCTTGGAACTAAAGTCATCAACAGAAGTCTACAAGAAAGCTTAGAAGTGACGCAACGAAGACTTTCCATAGCACATACTCAAACCTAGGAATGCAGACCTGACAAAAAACCACCGAGTTCTCATAAAAACTCTCAAGTAGTTTAGAAAACTAAAGCACTGAAAGAAACTAGCAGCCTTGCTAGGGGCGCTCTGCCCTGCCTAACTCTTGACAATTATGTTTTTAAAGCAAAGAATGCCGTGTGGAAACTTCAGATAGCCTTGCCTATAAACTCTATCCTGTCCTAATTAAAACAGAAGGGTATATTAACAGAACAGTAGTCAAGTTTAGTTTTCAATGCGCTCTTCTACTCTTTCTGATCTTTTAATGTTCTTACTTGTCCTGCTTCTTAGAGCTAATGTTACACTTACTGTCTTCTGTTTATTGCAATATCTTTTTTTTATTTTATGGACAGCTTGTTTTAAAACACTTATTAGTGTTTTCTGTTTGCTAGGGGACAGAGAAATTAAACTGTTTCTGAATTGCTTGCAAAAATTATATAAAACTATCACCATATCTGTTCGGAAACAAACCGATCCCTGCATGCGTGCGCCCCCCCCCCCCCCCCCCCCCCCCCAGTTTTCAGAGCATCAACATGGAGAATTGATCAGATCTAGATTTTCCATCATTTGATAACCTTTACAGTGTCTAATACTTTTTCTTTATAAATGTTTAAATAAAATTTTCAAACTCCTTATAAAGTGAAATCTGGATGAGGGTTACCAAGTACAAAAATATGTTTTGTCACACTAAAATGTTTCACTTCAATATATTGTTTTGTGTTTATTTTGGTGTCCTCCATATAAGCACCTCCCATTTTCATTCGTTTCTTACACTTCCTCTAGAAAAAGGGGAAAATAAATAAGGATCTAAAAATACCTTACATTTTTACAAGAACAATTTCTCAAATTGGAATTGCTAGAAGATAGCTAATTATTAACACATAGTAAGTTAGGTAGCATGAAACCAGGGGCACAGACCATGCATGCCTACTAGAAACTCACATGTAGTTCCAACATATTTTCTGAGGGCTGGCATTAAAATTAGCCATACATCCTATTGAAAAAATAATAAATATGGAAAAATAAAAATATTGCATGGAAATACTACTTAATAAAAGGATATTTTAGCTTAACCCTGAATACCAAGTATGAGATTATTTCACACTGTAAATCCTTTAGCTAACCAGGCCACATGCAAAATACTGTTTTTAAAATCTGTAACCAACACATTTAGGATTACACAACAGAAAAACAGATGAAGTAGATGAGAGCAAAAGAACTGAACGAGCTCACAGATGGACAAAGTCAGCCCGCAGCCAAGGACCTGGGAAACGTGGGCAGACGCCTCTGCTCTCCTACAGGCTCCGCGTGGCCCTGGCCAGCCACCGCACAGGTAGCTTTGCAGTGCGTCTGCGACAGTCTGTCAGGGGTGACACTTCATGACACTGTCTCTGCTGAAATAGGGGACATTCTGCCCTTTTTGGCAACAGCCACCTGTGGCACATCCCTGTTTACTTCCTTGTTCCAGCACAGCTTACCTGACTGCTGCAGGCCAGGGAGGGAGAAACCCCTGCTGAAAGCTGCTCCCCCTGCGTTGCAGAGTTACCTGTCCTCTGGTCTAGGGGCCTTAGGCAAGCGTAAGGTGCCATCAGGCAGCGCTGGCACAAGGGAAATGGTGACAGCACACAGCTAGGACATATGAACCGCATCCTCCTCTCCACAGGCAGCCTGCAACCAGCCTGGTGCAGCGGCACTGCACAGCACACCCTTCGGGGCTGGCATCCTCTGACCTTCATCCTGCTTCTCTTCTCTGGCCATTGCCACCTCACACCATTTGTGATCACGTGATGGCAAAAGCCCTGATGTCATTCGAGAAGAGGAGAGATTAAGTAGTGAGTGTTTGCTTCCTGCATTCATTTTGCCCAAAATGCGTTTGGGAATTCCTCACGCAGCCAGCCTGACTGTAGGGTGGGAACAGTCACCTTTCCCGGTGACTTGGTGAGAGAGGTCCAGGTGTGTATGCCACAGGATTTACCTCTTCAAGCTCACAGATCTCCAGACTTGAAGGACTAGAACCATAAATAAGAGACCCATAAAAATAAGATAATAGCAGCTCCCCTTCTTTGAGAGATGTTATGTGGATAAGTACATGAAGGATTATGAGATGTTCAGATACTATGGTAATAGGAGAGACAGATAAACTGCTATCTTAGCTACTTCTATAAAAAAACCACAGAGAGACTTTAAAAAAAACAACCAACCAACATCCAGCTATGTAGGGAGCACAGTACTTCTGTAGTCGCTATTTATGTGCCATCTATGAACAAGGAAAGTACTTAAATCAGCTTTGTTTACCCTAGCTACTTGCAAACCCTTGTCCAAATGTAAATTCTCCTAGATTGCCTTCCTATTCTGTTGACCTACTTTACACAAACACTATAGTACAGGTACATTCCTGTTTGTCACACAGTCAAATGTATGGAGGAAACATGCATTTCCCAAATATTTGATAGCTCCTCTGTGGGTCTGGGAGTCAGACACAGAGGGAAGAAAAAGCAATATCACCTGACAGAGGACATCAGTCACAAAGAGCAAGTAGCAAGTTAGGTATAGGAAATAACTGAAGTAATAGTCATTACATTAGCCGCATGCATCCAGCCAGACAGTCAGCCAAAATATGTTCTTTCTAAACTACTTTTATGGTAATTTTTTTAACAACCGAGGCTTCTGTTCATGTGAGTTTCTACAGAGATAATTCATTATCAGAATAAAAGGACCATATTCATTGAGCTGTTTGCTTCCAATAGAATTTCTCCAGCTCCAGTTCAGAAACAATATCACCTACGATACACTGAGACCATAAAGAGATAGTAAAATGTTATAAAGCAAGCCCTGATTTGCTTGTGTTTTTGCTGTGATGTTCATACAAAAAATAGCTCAATGACAGGGTGCCTTGTGCAAAATAGGGAACAGTTAAGGCAAAGGGAGATACAGATCCTGTTCATTTAAATGACTTCGGTACTTTTGCAGGGGGTGTTCAATCAGAAAGCATCCCTGCTCCTTGGGAGGGAATTCTCAGAAGGCTGCTCTCTACCAAGCAAAACGGGGCTGGAATGACAAAAATGAGAGATTACGATCACTTAATAGGAAACAGTAAAAGCCAATACAATTTATTTTTCAGTAATGAGCTAAGAATGTTTAGAACCCCGGAAACTTTTCTTTCTGTTTGGCATTTCTGCCTTTTCAGATTAACACACAAGTGCACAAGTCCCTGGGGCTCCATTTCTGCCCTCTGAATATCACAGCCACCATCTTAACAATTGAGAATATTATTGGCCCTTTAGGAAATAAAGATGTTTTTACAGGAATACAAAGGGTCTCTGCCTGATGAAGATCCTGATAAGCTGCCCTACATGAAGTGCCACTCTCATTAAATGACCGAACGAACATATTTCAAGAGAACTGTTTTTTTTTATTTTATTTTCCAGAATTATGAACAAGGCCATTCAATACAAACATTGATTGCTCAGGTGGATGAGTTAAACAGAAAGTGGTTTTAAACACTCACATTGTCTCTCCTCCCCTCTCACCCCCCCCCTGCAGCTTCATTAGGTTGGTAAGTGCTTCTTTGTAATTCCCATTTTGTCAGCACTACAATATCACTGCAGTATCTGCCATGCAGAGACGAAAAAATGACTAGGAAGGAGCTGTCAAATAAAAAAGGATCTTAAAGACAGTAAATCACCATAGTATGGAGTATATGGTGAGGGTAATCATTAAAAACATATCAGTCAGTGGGAGCAGTTTCATAAGGAAGAGGGAGGGAGCAGGAAGGAGAGAGAACGAGAGTGCAAAGGAGAGACAGAGTGCAAAGTGGGGGGAGAACGGGAGAAGGAGAGAAAAGGAGAGAGAAATAAGGAGAAAAGGTGGGAGAGAAGGAAAGAGCAGGAGTGCAAAAGAGCATGGAAGAGATCACAAGTGCAAAAAAGGGAGAGAGAAAGAACATTAAGTGGAGGGAGAAAGAGCATGCAAGAGCAGGGGAAAAGAGAGCAGGGGGAAAAGAGTGTGTGAGCACATGCCAGAAGAAAAAAAAATATTATGTTGAAGGTCTTGAGCACTATACAGCCAAATTCCTGTGCAAACAGACCTGACAACACTGCGAAGTGGCCGAGTGGCCTAGCCCAGCATGAATTTTTTCAGACACTGCTAATAATTGGACTTTTCACTGTAAAAGATAGATGTTGATTTCACAATTCTATTCAGAATCCTGGGTCTCATCATAAAAGAAAGGCTTGTATTATATTATGCATTTGCTGAACTAGACCGTCTTCAGGGTATTTGTGTGCCTGCTAGACAGATGGCACGTCCTTCAGCTGTTTGAATATGAAAACTCTAGGAGCCCCTAAAGACACCAGGAAAGTAAAGAAACAGTCAAGAGGAAATGAGAGGGCAGAAAAGATCAAAAGGGCCCAGGAGGGGGCAATTTCAAGGTATTTTCTTAATCAACAAATCCATACATGCTGGAGGGAAAGCCCTGCACCACTCAGCTCTTGTTTTGTAACTGAGAATGCTTCTTACTCTCGTGTTACACATCTAGGAGAATGATCATGAAGCGCTTCTTTTGCAGTACAGCTATGCCGCACCAGGACAAATAGAAATAAATGATGTTTAGGGTCCCACACAAGACCAGAGCTATAATCATTGGCTAATAAACCAATATATCCTTGTGGCTCTTGGCTTCACACAGGATTTTCTGCTACACACATGAACATAACTGTGTAGGTCTCCACAAATATGGATAGAGATAGCCTTCAACAGCAAAAGCTTTTCCAGTATTTTTAGAAGACATCCCTTCCAAAGTTGTTAGTCTTACTGTAATAACCCTAGGTTTTCTCATGATACCAGACAGGTTTACGTCTAACATTTCTCACAGCTCTTCTGAAATCTGGGTGTCAACACTTTTCAGCAGGAGGAATTTTCAGCTCATCTCAGTGGGGATGTAGAAAGTTCAACTTGGAAAAATACAGAGCCTATGTTTAAGGCAGAAAATGACAGTTTTAAAAATTTTCAAAGGACTATCCTTACAACCACTGCAAAAGCTGCAGTTCAGGAACAAATCTGGTAATCTGGAATGCAGTCGGTAGGGTGGAAGATGTTTGAGATTTGCTTGGATTTGGTCCCATTCTTACAGCAAGCAATTAATATTTCCTTGTAGTTTTGGATAACTGCAAGCTCCCGGTGCGTGGCTGTTCCTCAGGCCAAAAGCTTCCCAAAGAGAAAATATAAAGACTATTTTCCCTGAAGAGGCTTCAGGGAACCCCAATATTCCCTATTTTAAAAAGCAAAAAACTCTTTCTCCAGAACTAGAGACCAACAGTTTGCAGCTTTTTCCTGTTGAGTCTGCCCCATAGCTGCACTGGCATCCCTCCACATGCTGCTTTCCTTGCTGTGAAAATTCATTAGACCCCGGAGATTCTGAAGACAATATCACTGCAGGATTTTTTAATTGTCAAAGACTGATATAGGAGCACACTTCAGTCAAACACGAGCTATCAGACCCAGTCACTTAAAGTTAACATAATGTGTGTAAATATCCACCAATCCTTGGTTTTCTGTTTGTCCAGCTTTATTTATTTGCTGTGTTATCACATAAACAATCAAAAGATCCATGAAGTTCTGCATCTCTTCTCCCTGGTATACCAATCTTTACACAAAGGTAGCCAGTACCTGAAACTGGTAACAATACATGCAGCCTCTCAAGCCGAGCAGTAGATACCCTCCTGCTGATGAAATTATATAGAATATTAAATAACATAGGCAAAAGCCCTCTTGAAAAATGTTCCTCCTTGTCCTTTCATATTTTACCGTACAGGTATTCAGAAACACTACAGAAAAAAAATAATAATCAGAATACAGTATAAAGTACAAGGATTTCCAGCAGGGAGAAGGCTTTTGTCTGTTGCAAAAATCTACAAATTAGCCAATAAAGGAAAATGCAAGGCACAAGGTTTGGTTAATGTGGTTTTGGAAGAGTCTGCTCTAAGATACAAGGGTAAAAATGAAAGTGCAGTGAGGAATCAGAAAGCAGCAGACTACAACATATATTAGTCTGTTCAGAGTTACATGACAGTGATAAGGGAAGTAAAATAACCAAATGCATTAATGCTAGTCACGGGGGAACAGAGACAGATTTTATAAATATATTTAGTCTGTTAAATAAACAGAGGGAAACAATCAGCAGTGATTACAAATGGCTTATTTAAGCAGTCTTTAGTAAGTTCAATGGCTTTGAGAAGAGAAGCCTCTTTAAAGGTGATAAAAATCAGGCTCTCTACTGGGTGACTAGTTAAGAATCATCTACAAAACCTTGAGGGTCAATTTGGTCCCACTGTAGTAAAGTGGAATTTTATCAATTACTTCAATTTTGCCCTCTAAGTGTCAGCTAACATTCACCTGCTTGTGAAGCAACAGTCATAGAGTCCAATGGGCAATTTTATTTTTTTTTTTGATCCTAGAGTTACTGTTCTGGGGAGGGTAATGGTCCACTTCTGCTGGAATTTGTGAACTAATGAGCTCGAGCTTCTAGGTGAAGACTCACCATGGCACTCAAACTGCTAGAGGTGAAGTATTATAAATGAAGACACAGCAGTGATCGTGCCATTGTCATGGTCCTGATGGTAGCTCCGTACAGTACGGATGAATTGCCCAGTTTGAAGATTAGGAAGCAACTGGGCAACTATCACCCCAACACCAACGAACATCCATGGACTTTGTTCCACTTCTAATAACAACATGATGCAGCTGAAGCTGTAACTGGCAAGAACAGTCTGAAAAACAGTCTGCGGGTCTCAAAATGCAAAGGGCACCACGTATTGATTAACAGACCAAGCACTGGACAGTTTTACAACATCTACTGCTTGCAACTTTTAAGATGACCACCTTAAAAATAAGTACTGCGAGCACTCAGTTAAACACAGATCAATCCAGTCTTCGGAGAAGCACCCAATGACAGCATGGGTCAGTAAATAACTCGCTCCTCAGTAAGTCCCACAGAACTTGCCGAGTGTGGAGAGATGGGCAAGAGCATTCTATAAAGCAGTATATAGTATTAACTAGTAGCTGAACATTTTTACCGCAATATGACACGTTAGAGGTGGTGCGGATCACACTAATTTTTAAAATGGAAAAGCATAGTAGTTAACAAAAGCCAGATGTCCTTGCCCAAGATGGCATTTTCTTGCTTCCCTTATTATATTGCCCCATTACACTCCAAAGGAAAAAACTTTCAATAAGCTATTCTTGAGGATGTTTCCACAGCAAAATTCACTAGCACAATCGTCATTACCGCTTGTCATTTCATATATACTCTGCATGGAAGAATGTGCTCCTGCTTGCTATTTACACTTAGACATTTCCTCTGTTCTCTAGTGCATCTACCTGTCAGGCCGTCTCTCCCACCTAGGAGATAGTTAGGTCAGACTGGGCTAGCACAGATAAGCATCAGGAGTACAAACAGGCTCAGCCCACCAGCAGCGAGGAGAGTGCCTCCAACAAACCACCGAGCATCGGGCAGCAGAGCACTTGGCAGCCTGTCACCGAGCCTGCCCTGCCTGGATCTCGGTCCGTCTGCAGCCCGCTGATTGCACCCCCTGCATCCAGCCCCACGCACAAAGGACTCGGGGAAATGCAGTTCAGTCCAGTTCTGGATATTGTAGGAGTGAAAAGAATTTGAAAAAAACAAAACCAAAGAATAAGTTAAGAGCGTTGTGGCATGCAATTATTGCTTTAACTCCTGCACTGGAATTCAGCTGTCAGCGCTGGAGGCAGGGGATCTGCTTCCATTTAGCCTGCCTCCCAGGGTGACTAGGCTTCCTCCTCTGAATAACCTGCACAGCTCTCTCCGAGCATAATTCAAATTCTGGCAAACCTAGCCAACATCAAATATGTATTTCTTGCACTCCCACAGGGATTTATTCAAAACACTTTACAGCATGGGGCTCAGCTGGAAAGAGCAGGGAAGGAGAGAGCAGCATCCCATGGCTGCTGCTTGGGCTCCGGGGTTGGGGACATAGCACAGTATCAGGGTTATTCCAAAATGCTTTTCCTTCCAACCTTCCCTAAAATTCCTGCCACAACTCTGTCGCACCCAATTAAAAAAAAAAAATAAATCTTTTTTCTATCTCCGTGCACAATTTCAGCACACTAATCCACTCCTTCCCTACAAGCGATATCCTACCATCAAACATATTAAAAAAGACTCTTTTGCCAAGAAATCCGATTGTGCTAGAGTGAATTAAGATAGGGTAAAAGCTGATGGGTATTGTACCTGAGCAACAAAGAAGAACCATTCCTGAACAAAGCAACAATCCCAGGCAACCCTTACAAAAGGCCATCCAGACAAGCTGACTGATAATGCTGGGCAACGGTCAGAAGTGTCAGCAGCTGGCAAGGAGAGACAGAAACCCAGCACTGAGGACAGAACAGCTGAAGGGAGAAAGTTTCTACTAATCCAAAGCAGGAATATTATCTTAATTGTTTCAATGCCCCCTGTACCTTCAAATGCACACTCTCACCCTCTCACAATGCTGAAATACTTGAACTGGAGGTGCACAGCCCCTGAAAACAAGCAACACTGTCCTCACAGCCTGCCTCGTTAATTCTGTCTTTCCTCCCTGTCTTTGCAAGCCCCATTAGAGAGCTGATCCTCACCCCCCCACTGCTATGCGACCCACCACAGGGTGCACTTAACTCCTTCCACTCTGCCTCCCACTTCAGCATCTACGGGTAGAAGCAGGAGGACTGGGTACAAGCAGGAGGACTGGAACCGTAGGTTCAGGAAGAAACGTGTCAGAGAGAAAGCCGGAGGAGGATGAAAACACCAAAGGGGAGAGCGCTGACTGAGCTCAGAGAAGACGTTGATCAGGAGTAATACCAGCTCAATTCAGAAACCTCAGACAAAACCCCAGCCGAAAGGGTCACTCTTTACAATACCTAAATTGAATCAGATAAAAAGGTCATATTTCTTTCTTGCTACTGAGGAACATGTTCAAGGAGCACTCCAGAAGAAGTGCTTTGTAACAACCCTCAGTCCTTTGCTCTTTATTACCCCCATTTTCGTTACTGAGTACCAGACATCCTTCCTCTGCAAAGCGATGGGTTTGGTACACCCTCTCCTGAGCTCCCCCACCCCCCAGTCTGGTGGTTCGGGGTCCCCCTTCCACTACCCCACATGCCACAGGCTCCCATGCCCCCCGCCCCCCTTAGCAGAGACTGCAGGTGTGTTCCCAGAGATTTTGGGTCATTTCCCTCAGGGTGGGTTTCCCCCCTGCCCCTTCCCTGACTTTCACTGGAATATGTAGTGCTTTGCTCCCGACTACCTTCTATTCAGAAAACCTGAAAGGACCAGAGAGCCGTCCAGTTTAAAGGCGCTGTGGTGAACCAGCTGGAGAAAGACAGGAGAAAAGAGCGGTACAAAATATTGCCATGTGACAAGCCTGGAAGGTGTAGGTGTTGGAAGAGGACTCTGACAAGGAGGAGTAATTGGGGATAGCACAGCTGAGCAAAAATACAGCTCTGAAGAATTAACCTGTGATACAAATACCGTGAACACAATTTACATTAACTCTTCAGATCGATCTAACCCAAGCAAATGCTAGTGTAGTTACAGTGACTGTTGTGCTCCTCAGGGTAGGAGCTTGCACCTAGAAAGAAGAGAGGGAATATGAAACAAGTGAGCAAATGCCATGGGAAGAAGAGAGGTGGAGACAACACAGCAGGTTCTGCTCCATATTTAAACTCCATAGTCCCTTCTTGCATATCTTTTTTTTTTTTTTTAATTTTAAATAAATGTAACATAAATATCTTCATACATTTAGGAAAATTGCTGCAATTTTCCCATACTATTGTTGTATAACTATCTGCCGCCTTTTACTAATGCCAGCAGGCTTAGATAAGACTCTGGAGAGAGGGGAAAAAAACCCTTGTTGAGTCACACCAGCAGAAAATCCATTTACTTCAAGTGATGATTCTATGGGTTTATACCACAAAACAAATCTGCATCACACAGCAAGGCAGATGGGGAAGGAGGAGGAGAAGGGAAGAGAAGGTTCTTCCCTGTCCACTCTGCAACAATATCAAACATTGCTTTATCTCTGTCATATGCTAAAGAGGCTCCTCTGACTCCTCATCTCACTGGAAAAATGTGGACATTTCAAAAAATAATTGATTTCTGATAGTTACCTATGCAGTACGTAGTTATTATAGTGGTGACCACAACACTGCTGCATCACCATAGCAAATGAATTCCTCAGTGTCCCTTCCAGAGCTTCTGACAATGTCTGTACAACATCTGGGGGTGACAGGAGATGTTACCCATTGATCATCTGCTTAGCTATCTACATACCACCTACAAGGACTTAGTAAATACAGATCAGGAAGAGTGTGGAGATTGAAGTCAGCTGGAGAAGTTCACTTGCCATTCCTACTAGTTCTACCAAAGCATCTTCACCTGTCCAGAGAGAGGAGACAGATGGGACACTTGTGAAGAAAGCATTATTTGAAATTCAAGAGAAAAATGAAGGCACATGATCATGAAGTGATGCTGTAATAGTCCAGTGCTGTCCAATAACAATCCTGGACAAAGTTTCTGAGAGGCTTTCTGTGTGGGTTGGGTGTGGTGTTATTTGGGATTAAGTTCATAATAGCATACAGGAATGGTGTCATCAGACTTTAGTGCCTCCTCCACTAAATGAGATGCTGAGCCTTACCTGGTTCAACAGGTGGTTAGTGCATTTTCATGCGCCAAATGTTCCTTGTTTCCTTCCTCAGAGCTAAGAAACTGGGAGAGATTCTGGTTCGTAGTCTAACTACAGGTTTCACCAGCATTTCATTGGCAGAGGGTTAACAAGTGGTGATGGCCAAAAGTAGTTAGTGGATATTACTCTTTGTTTACTTATGTATGACAAGGTTTTGGTAGCTGGGGGCTACAAGGGCAGCTTCTGTGAGAAGCTGCTAGAAGCTTCCCCAATGTCCAATGGAGCCCATGCCAGCTGGTGCCGAGATGGATCCAAAGGTGGCCAAGGCTGAGCCCACCAGAAGCAGCACCTCTGGGATAGTGTATTTAAGAAGTTGGGGGGGACCCAAAACAAAAAAAACAGCAACGGCAGCTGGGAGGAAGGAGTGAGGCTGTGTGAGACCCCAGCCCCGCGGGCACCAGGTGGAGCAGGGGGAGGCCGGGGGGCTCCAGGCGCGGAGCAGAGACCCCCCGTCAGCCCATGGGAGCCCCCGGCCAGGCAGGCTGTGCCCCCAGCCCGGGGAGCCCCCGTGGGGAGAGGAGCCCGGGCTGGGGCTGGGCTGGGGACCCCGTGGAGACCCCCCTGGGGCCCGCTGGGCCTGGGGAGCCCCAGGCTGGGGCAGGGGGCGAGGACCCTCCCCACGGGGGCAAGGAGCAGCAGGAACAGCATGTGAGGGACTGAGCCCAGCCCCAGCCCAGTGCCGTTGGCAGGGAGGGGGGGAAAGAAAATGCGGAGTAAAGCTAAGCCCAGAAAGAAAGAAGGGCAGAGGGAAGGTGTTGTAAGATTTAGCTCTTATTTCTCCTTATACTACTCCGATTTGATTGGTAATAAATGAAACTAATTTCTCCAAGCCGAGTCTGGTTTGCCCATGACTGTAACTGCCGAGTGCTCTCCCTGCCCTTATCTCCATCCCCAGCCTTTCGCTGCCTTCTCTCTCCCGGTCCCGCTGAGCGGGGCGGTGATGGAGCAGCTTGGGTGGGCACTGCCGTCCAGCCGGGGTCAGCCCACCACAACTTAACAGCAGAAGACATAACAGCCGTTTTGTACTTAACTCTTTATACCTTTGCTCAACATTTAGTAAAGCTTTCCTAAACCATTTAGCAAAACCTCTATATACAAGGTGCCATGGACACGACGGACTCGCCATCAGTCCCATTCCTGACAGTAAATGCAAAGAAAATTTTGCAATCCCTAAACAGCAAAAAGAACGGATCCTCATGTTGCAGTTATTACAGAGGTCTTGCTGAGGCATGGTTTGAGGTGGGCACTATCAAACGAGAATATTGTGTTAACTAGATAAGAATTCTCAAGAGTAACTCTACTTTAAACTTGACTCCTGGAGAAAGCTGAAAATAAGTCTGTTTTACTATTAATAGTATTGTTGCCTTAATAAAAGCACAAATATACTGCTCCCCATGTTCGGAGATAAACCAAGAGTGCAATCACACCAGCGTTTGGATTCGGCACAGAAGAGCGCTCAAGTTCAACAGCAGCAAATCGCCCGGAGCAATAGGTCTCTCAACATCGTTTGAGGGAAATGTCAAGTTCCCATTTTTTCCTCCAGCCACTTGTAGTAAGCAGGCTGGCCTGTCTTCTCCTCTAGGGGTAGGGGTTTTTTAATTATTATTTTATTTCTAAATCAAGCTGAAAGCCGTAAGGAGATGGAGAAAGTAATTCAAATAACACACCTGCCAATTTTCCACAGCTAAAATACCCATGGCTTTTGGAGAAGAACTGACTGAGCTCCTTCACAATTATTAGTCAGACTGTGGAATCTAGTATCAAGCAGAAGGAAGAGTGTGCTACATCTATTTACATAATGTATCATTTTATAATATAGTGTACTCTTATTGCAGCATTATATCAATTATTCACCAAAAAAGTTTTAATAAATTTAACTGTGTTGCTCCCACTTACAAACCACTTTAGAATAATTTAAAGCTCATTTCCTGATGTACTGAAATTATTCTAAACTGTGCATGCTGGCAAACACAAAAACCTTTTTACTCCCCATTTGCAAAATGACATCTGCTCTATTTCCATCTTTGTTTTCAGATGCAAGATTACTTTAGCATTTTATTTCTTAATCTGTCAAACAGCATCGTCAAAAACCAGGGAGTAACAGTTACTCCTCAAACCCCCATAGATTAAAAGTTACAAAAGCTACATATAACATTTTACCAAACTTGCATATCGGACAGAAATCAGATAAACTTTCTTCTTTTCCCTTATAAAAGTGTCCTCTGCTAAAGTCTGCAAACATTTGTAACGCCACAAAGGAAGAAAGCCTGATAGATTTATTATATGCAGAGTGCCTGCTGCATAGCTACAGTGGAAGGCAGTTTTCCATTATTAGCTGAATTTTCAACCAATTTCTCGTTTCTATTGGCATAAGTTCAGTCCTGCTCTGGCCCCAGGCACACAAAGAGATGATAAAAGCCATCAGCCCCGGTGCAGCCTCTAGCATTTGAAGTCTTAGCAGTCTGAGAAATTAACAGCCAAAAACTAATGGAGAAAAGAGTGTTTTCTTTACCTCCCTTACAATCGGTCTACAGATCAGAACCAAACACAAGCAAGAGACCTCAGAAAACACTTCAGCAGCAGCATGTGTATACAGACCCACCACCATTTATTTCATCACCTCCCGTGGTCTTTCTGCCACAGCTTCACAGTTTGCTTTTTGCATTCCAATACTCTGATCTGAGAGAGGCTTATTCACCTGCTTATCTTGGAGTCCAAGGGAAAATGCTGCATGCTCACAATTAAATATGTATGGCTAGGATCAGAAGGCAAGGGATTTTTTTAAATATAAGGAAGGTCAATAAAATACATTAATTAAAACGAAGTACAGTGTCATTTGGCAGACAAGTGACTATACCTGGAGAGTCTAACATTCATTTTTATTAACTGATGTATTTTTTTAATCATTTCCTAATTATTTACTTGGTCAGGATTTGCATAGATTTTTCCCTTTGTTGTTGTTGCAAAACTGAAGGGGCAAAGAGCGAGCTGGCTCTGGCCGCACAGAGAGGGTGGAAGGGACGGCAGTTGCAGGTCCCAGGTCAAAGCGCTGGGAATGAGAGAAGAGACTGGAGTCGAGTTTAGGATACAGCAGAGGTAAAAACCAGACTGGCCGTGTCAGGAGGATGCTGGGAAAGCTAGCAAAGAGGGTGGTGTGTGGAGGTGACAGAGCCAGATGCAGTCGTGTTGGACAAGGAGAGGACAGAACTCAAACCGCTGTGCAAGAAAAGAGATTGGAACAAAAGGGCTTCCTCAGGGTACCCGAGCCTGAGTAAAAGGCTTGGGTGGAATTGGCAGTAGAGGATTAAGACAAGCAGTCAGAAGGAAGAAGACAGCAGAGACTGCCCAGGTACATAAGCCAAAAACACTGCAGAAAGAAGCAAGTGCTCAGCAGCAGTACGCTGCCGGCCAAAGGGCCTCAGATGTAGGAAGCAGTGAAAGAGGAAGGTGGTGAGAAACAGCCTGTGATGTGGAATCGATGAGTGACAGTGACAGACAGACAGCAGAAGGAGCCAAGTCAAGAAAATTTATGTTTCTTTAAAAAGATCTGTTTGATCCATGACTATAAAAAAACATATTGCTTGTAATTGCACGGTTACCATATGGCATCACTGCTCAGCAGAAGTATGCATTTACCTTGTGAGAACACTTACACACTTAAAAATATTTGGATTTCTTCGACTCAAGTTCTGGATGTCTCTGTACTTATAAAATTCCAGTTTGAAACAATCTCTGCACCACGTCTCTAACAGATTTCTACCACTATCACTTCTGTTGGTGATGCTTTTCATCAGATGATCTCAAGGCTCATTTACAAACCGGGTCAGCATCATTATCCCCATTTTACAGATGAAAAATGAAGGTGCTGTAGATCAGCCTGCATTATTAATGTGAACTCTCAACCCTAAATTCATTTTACTGTCATTTTCCTTGAAATATTCATTTGTACTTCTGCACTAAGGGTATTTTTGTCATGTATTTCTAACATATGCCAAGAGTACCTGGAGCATAGTAGGGGCCATTTTTAGCAATCTCAGAACTCTTAAGTAAATAAAATAGCTCAGTACCAGACTGCCACATTACCAGGAAGAAATCCATTCCCCCTGTGCTTACCCCTTCACATGTTCCACCTTAGCTCCAGTGTATCCAGGGAAAACTCCTCTGTCCCCCTCAGCTCAGCCTGTTCCCACATCCCCATGTTTCCTTCTGCTGCAGACCACTATGGCAGCACAGTTTGGGAATACAAGAATATCATGCTCCAAACTCCATTCTATTTCTATGGCCGCCAGTCACATCCTGCACTTGAAACCTTCGTTCTTCAGCACCTTAGTAGAACATACTGGTTATGGCTTTTTGGGGATATCTGCTGTGTTCTGGAGCCCTTTCAGAAGAGAAGCTGGGATCTCTCACCTTCTTTAGGTACATCACATGCACTTTTCAGTATCCTGAGAAGGCACCAAGCAAGAGCAGATGAGCATGAGCTGCCTTACACTCAAGGATGTTACAGCACAATGCCAAGCTCCCTTCTCCTTCCCATATGGTGGTGTTTGTTTGTTTGTTTGTTTTTTCCCAAAACGCCTAACCCTTAGAATGAGACTTCTCTCATGAAATAAGAAGTTGGGCTCCATGGTCTAAACCAGCCACAACAGCAGCGTGCTTTG
Organism: Falco naumanni; assembly: GCF_017639655.2. Taxonomy (NCBI): domain Eukaryota; kingdom Metazoa; phylum Chordata; class Aves; order Falconiformes; family Falconidae; genus Falco; species Falco naumanni. The sequence goes on from NC_054055.1 coordinate 121,436,105, forward strand.
GCATCCTGGATGGCCGATCAGCTGAGCTCTCTCTTACGAAGACCTTGAGGCCTGGCTCCCTCTCTCTCAGTGACCACCTGCACTCTTCCACTTTTTGTCCAGGTGCCTTATTCTGCTGCTGCTAGACAGAATGCCAGAGCTATCCCCAGTGAGCTCCCGCGGCAAAAGCCCTGCAGATACAGACCAAACACCAACAGGGAGGACTTAATGCTAGCCAGCACGGTTTTGCAACAAGCCACAGTTTGATGGTAACAGCAAGAACCTTCACAAACCCCAGAGATGTCTTCCCGACTTTCCTTCTTGCACATCAGCCAAGACATTTGTAAGAATCTCAATTGCTGCTGTTCCTAGGAGAGCCATGAGGCTTGGTTTGTGTGCACATCTGTAACCAACCTAGCAGTCCTTACGAAAAAGGATGCTCACTGCCTATCCCTGTGCCACTGGGGTGGTGCTTTGCACACTGGGGTGTACCTTATTCTTCTGAGATGAGGGAACCACCCTACCTTTGGATACAAATACTCTGCTCGTACACAAACTCACATTAAAAAAAAAATGAAATGATGATACCACTGCTCTCAGTGATTGCATTGCAGGTCAGCATGCTCTGTTACTGGAGAGCCGTTCCAAATAGAAGCAGTGAAAGACAGAGGTTAAAAAAAAATAATCACAAAATATTTTAAAAAATCTTATCCAACAATTACAGCATGAACTGACGAGGCATGAAAAAGCTGTGATATTTTTCCACAGGCTTCTTGCTTAGCTGCATTTTAGTAATGTTTCACAGAACTGGCAGAGGCTGAACTCTTAACAGAAAAGTCAGCTTCTTTCAAGTCTCAAGTCCCTTCTTCAAGGCCTGGACACATTAGAGCCACTGACAGAGAATTAAGCTGATAAAACGCCTGGGGTTTTTTTTTGGTTTTTTTTTTTTTTTTTTTTTTTGCCACCGGCATCACTGTCAGAAACAGATTAATTTGGCTGAGATTTTCAATGATACAAAAACTAGACTTTAACCTGAAGTTCAGCCTGAGGTTCACATATTCTTGCAGTAAGTGTTTAATCTAATGGAAATAAGAAAATCATACAACATCAAGAAATGGGCGATTCGTTAGGGTGTGTGGGTGTATGACTGTTGAGGAGGAAAGAAGAGGTCATTTAATTATATTTCCTCCTTCCCTCATCTCCACCATTTACTGACTCTTATCGAAGCACACTCTAGGTCTTGACAAGTAAATGAACAGATGCTAGCCTGTTAGTAAGCTTGTTTTTAAGAGTTCATTCCAGAAGAAGAGTTTTCTGAAAACATATGGTGAGCTAAATATATTGAAGATTTTTCTCAGCTGGCTTCATCTGTACAGGAATATACCTCTCAGGTGAGATGCTCAGAATACCCAGCGTTATGTCAACAGGGGAGAAATCCCCAGGTGAAAGGTACCACATCTTCCAGAAAGTGGGAAAGACAAAAAAAAAAAATTTCTCATTCCTAGTTAGTCCTAGAAATCTGATTGTGATTCAGTCCTCATTGATTTTTATAGTGATACAGCACTGCACTCACTGCTGATCATTGTAATATCAGCCATGTTGATTTAAATTCTGTAAAACCTAACACAAAGAGACAGGCTGCAGAGCATCCCACCACCTAGGAACCACAGCATTTAACAGATGATCAGGAGTCAGGCTGGCCCCAGAAGCCACCTAAGCCACCTGTGACATCAAAAGACAGGATGAAATTCAAAGGCTTTGACCACAGTTCCTTTGAGAAAAAGTCTAGCCTACCAAAACAACAATACGCGCAGCCTTCTCCTGACAGCATTGATGGAGAACGCCGGAGCCTTGCTCCTTCTCTAAGGAACATCCGCTGCAGATCATCTAATCATGAGAGAAGGAAAACTCTGATCCTTAACAGCTGAATAAATATTTCATTATTTTTGTAGCAGCAAGCTAAACATAAAAGCAAAGTGTGTTAGCCATGCATAAGTAGGTAGGATCAAATACTCAGTATTGTGTTTGGTTCTTAACAAAAGGATTTTTAGCAGATGACTAAGCACACTAAGTGGCAGTCAGTGGGATGAAATTAAACAAGTACAGTTGCGTCAGCAACATTAAGCCCTTAGCTATGTGTGAAGCACGGTATTAGAAGTGACAGGGGGAAAAGTTCCCCATGGCAAGCAAAACCTGAAGTCTTTTTGCTGCATCAGCAAGGGGCAGGGCTAGGCACCCAAACATACATTTCTATTTTTGTTCCAGCTCATCCCTTAAGAGAGAAGCCGACTGACACCGTAATCCCAAGCAACAGGTGGACAGCAAGCCGCACATCACCGCTCAGAACACCGACACAGAATGAATAAATCCAGCTTGCAGCAGCCTGCTTGTGCAGACTGAAACATGGACGCAGGAAAAGCTTCAGGGACAAAACCTGAAGGTGACTCATTATGGAGAATGTCAGGTACAGACAACTCAAATCCCACTCTGCCTTGGGCCTTTTTCTATGGCTTCCACACTCCATCAGAGTAGCGACTATACATTTCCTTTTTCCTATAGGAACGATAAAAGACTAATTAGACACCGGAAAATATACATACCTGTCAAGTGTCACGTACCAAGAGCAAGGCAGAGCATGGCAAGGCTGTTGTGCCTCTCCATGACCTGGCCTGAGCTTTTGCTGCAGGTCGTGTCTCCACCTACCAGCGCAACGGGTGAGTTGACCTGTCAACCAGATGCTGCTGCACAGGGCTGCAAGAAAAGAGGTCGCACCTGGGGATATATTTTCATCTAGCAAAGCAGCATCCTCAGAGACAGTCTAACACCACATGCATCAGCCACGGAGACATTCCAGAGGTCTCCCCCTGCCCCCAGCTCTTGGGCATTTCCCTGGTTGAAATACCAATGCCTAACCTTGGCATAAACTACACCAACCCAAGCAGAAGCATTTCTACTGTGAAGTAGAAATGATTTTGTGAAATCATTATAAGATGGTCCTGTGTGGGAGGTCAGACTAAAATTTAAGGTAAAAACACCTTCTTTTGGGATTTCTGCAAAATAGTGTCATTTGAAAATTCCTGCAGTCTTGATGCTTTCAGTGGTGGCATTATGTAGATTTCATACATCCAAACCAGTATCTAAGTATGACACTAAATTTCATTTTATCAGAGCAGAAGAGATAGTTAGGAGACTACGAGAAGGGACCCAAGTAGCTGGGTGATAGGCATCAGCCAGCAACTCACTTTCTGTTCTGACAAACTCAACATTTCTTCTTTGTCAGGACTACGTGATCTCTGCACCCAGCTAGCTATGGGTTTCCAAAAAATATCAGAGAAGAGGACGAGCAACGACATGGCAATTTTGTTCTTTTGCTATTAATTTCAAACACTTGGGGTGGGGGTGGGGTGGGGTGGGGCACAGGAGAAGGAAAAATTAATTAGAGGCAATGAGAATTTTCTAATTTTTTTTCTTCTTCAAATTTTCATGGCAGTATATTATTAAACTTCTTCATTAGGTCAGAGAGCTAGAAATTAGCTAAGCTAAGATTATTTTTTAAATTTTTATTCTTTTTTTATTTTTTAAGTGAAAGAAGTTTAATGATTACCACTTAACAAAATTGGTGATCCCAAAACCCTTGGAGCTTCCATAGGTCACATTAGGCTGAACAAGGATAGAAGAAGGGGCATAACCTAAATTCACTTCACCGAGATCAATACCTTATCTCCTGCAGAATACAGTCTTGATACTTAAAGAGATCATATTTTTCTTTCCTGATATATTTCCAATTTTTCAGCCCTCCAAAGACCCATATACTCTTTGCCACTGACTGGGATTTCCTATTTTGAAGACGTTTATGTGTAGATTTGTTCAGTTTACAGACATTTTGCCAGAAAATTAAAAATTATTCTGACATTTTCACAAACTGAGTTTGATCATTTCATGTTCAACTCTGAAGATAACCACACAAAACACAGCCAGTTTCTTTGTGATCAATTCAAAAACAATTGAAGCACAACTAAAATGATCAATGTAAAGAATATGCTTTAACACAATTACTAAAGAATGCAATTATGGATCACTAAACCTTTTAAAGGAAGTTCAATCTGAGTTAGGCAACTCCATAGCTGTAAGCATATCTCCATATTAATCTTATTTACTGCCCCATAAACAGGAACCAAATTGCAGCACTTTTAAGGGCAGTACTATGTGGCCAAACAGAAAGAGAAGCTTCACCTGGGCACAGCTTTGGATGAGTTGTGTGCACACGGGAAGGAAAGCTGGTGTACTCATGCGAGGTTCTCTACGTGTAGGACTTTGCATTTCACTTTGTGGAACTTCATGACATTCCTCTGCCTGATCCTCCAGCCTGTCCAGGTCCCTCTGAATGGCAGCACAACCCCCTAGCACAGCAGCCACTCCTTCCAGTTTTGTATCATCTGCAAATCTGCAGATGATACAAAGACGATAAAGTCCCTAAATTCTCCATGCCATCATCTAGGTCATTCATGAAGAGGATAAACAGCACTGGACCAACTACCAACACTTGGGGTACTTCACTGGTGTTTGATCTCTAGCTAAGCTTCATGCCACTGATCACAAACCCCTGAGCCCAGCAGTTCACCTGGTTTTCAGTCCACCTCACTGCCCAGTCATATAGCCTGTACATCATCAGTTTTCCTGCGAGGATGCTGTCAAATATCTTTCTAAAGACAGACCAAACAACATCCACTGTTCTTCCCTTCTTCCATGGGGCCCTGCATTCCTTCACAGGAGGCTATCAGGCTGGTGAAGTGTGACTTCCCCTCCATAAATCCATGCTCATTACTCCTGATTCCCCTTTTGTCACTCGTGCACCTAGAAATGCTTGCCAGGATTAGTAGTTCCATTACCCTCCCAAGGATGGAGGTGAAGCTGGCCAGTCTCTAGTTCCCTAGATGCTCCTTGCCCTTCTTGAAGGGCATGATACTCTGTCTTCCAGTCATCAGTCATCTCCCAACCACTGTGACTTTTCAAAGGTAACAGCAGCCGTAGTGTCACATCACTCAGCTCCCCCAGCGCGCACAAGGGTACCCCATCCCTTGGACTTGCGTGTGATCAGTGTAAGTGTTCCCTAACCTGATCCACCGCCTCTGAGGGTAAGCCTGCCTTGCTGCAGACTTTTCTCCTGGTCTCCGGGACCTGGGACTGCTGAAAAGTAAATCTTACCATTAAAGACCAAGTTCAAGAAGGTATTGAGTAGCTTCAGCCTTCTCAGTGTCCTTTGTCAGCAGAGCCCCTGTCCCATCCAGCAGCAGGTGTGTTTGCCCTTGGCTTCCTTTTGCTGCTGAAGCCCTTGTAGAAGCCCTTGATATTGCCTCACACCACTCACCAGACTTTGCTCCAGGTGGACTTTGGCTTTCCCATCCCCACCCTTGCAAGCTCAGGCAGCTACTCTACCTGCTGGCCCGGCCACCTAACCCTGCTTCCAGCTCTTGTACCTCACCTGCTTTGTGCCCGAGTTAGGTCAGGAGCTCCTTGCCCACCCGTGCAGACCTCCTGCCACCTTTCCTTGGTTTTGTGCTCATTGGGATAGACTGCTTTTGAACTTGAGAGCTCTTGAGCTTGTTGAGTCCATTTTCTCTACCTGGCAGGACGTAAAAAAGATCTAAAGGAGTTAGAAACGCCGGTCCAAGACCAAGGTGTGCTGGGAGCAGGCCAAAGGCAGAGCAGCAGCAGAGAGCACATGAGCCCTAAGGACCCCGCGCTACGGTTCCTCTAAGGCTGGCACAGATGTGAAGCCTAGTGCAACTTCAGGATGCTCTGAAGCCGCTCTGATATTATATTTAAGAGCTGTCAGTTGTCCCGGAATACAAAGGTGGATTGGAGCTATCCTTCTTTCTTGTTACCTTACATTCTGGTTCAAAGAGAGCAACTGAGAATTGGGGTCTCAGGAGCCAAATGTCACACTCCTTTTTCTGACCTGAGGCAAAAGGAGGCTCTCCTCATACTTTCAAGCTATTGAACAGCCCTCTTCGTAAATTACTGAGTGAGACTTTACTGCCTGATCCTCGAGAGAAACCCTTGCTGTTTCCCACTTTGGTATCTCTGACCTGCCATACCTTATTCTCTCACTGCAGCTTATTTCATTAAAGTTAGAAACTTCAAACTTTGCTTCACTATCTCTCCAGGCTTGATTTGCACACTTCTAAAAGAAAGAAATACCAAAAGATGCTATCAAAAGGTAAAACATCAAAGACCAACGTTAATAAAATTGTGACAACACTGCATCACATGTCAAGCAACTTCATTACAGGCTGCTTAGCACTAGAAGGGTTATAACTGGCGAAAGTTTAAACAGAAGCTTGCTTTTTTTGCCCAGGAAAAAACACTTATTGAACTCACCAAGTCTCACGCTCCAGGACACCTCCTGCTCACTTATCAGCTGCCTGCAGCTGTACTCCAGGTCACACTTGCTGCTGGAGAGGAGGGAAGCTGGCCACAGCAAAGCCAATGCCACCAGCAGAGGTCCTGCCACCCTGCGGCCCCTGATGGAGCACAGGGCCCCTGGCACGCTGCCTGGGGAGGCACATTCTGCTCTGGGCTCATCACACCCACCAAAAAAGGCTGTAAGTCTCCATCCATTGACCCAAAGCATGGATTTTCACCTACCAGCATCCAGATAACCTGAGGAGTCCAATGTCTGTGGCTCTTGGCCCAAGCAGTTGGGCAACATTCGGAGCTCTACATCCATTAGAGCACAGTTCAGTCACTGATAACAAATTAACATCTACAAGTCGGTTTATTAACTATGAACGTGCTCAAAACATCCACCCATCTTTCAAATGCAGCAGGAGCAAAGACTTGGCAGTTTCCTACCTCAGAAACCTCAAGCGCCTCTCACATAAGGTCTGTTTGGAGGAGCTGCTTCAAGCTCCTGTCAAGACAAAAACCTCTGGCTGCCGTGCCTACCCGCGCAGCCGGCGAGCAACCAGCACGCCTCGTTACTGCAGCCGGGGTACCCCGCATGACTGCAGCCGGGGTACCCCTCATGACTGCAGCCGGGGTACCCCTCATGACTGCAGCCGGGGTACCCCGCATGACTGCAGCCGGGGTACCCCTCGTTACTGCAGCCGGGGTACCCCTCATGACTGCAGCCGGGGTACCCCCCATGACTGCAGCCGGGGTACCCCTCATGACTGCAGCCGGGGTACCCCTCATGACTGCAGCCGGGGTACCCCTCATGACTGCAGCCGGGGTACCCCTCGTTACTGCAGCCGGGTTACCCCTCATGACTGCAGCCGGGGTACCCCCCATGACTGCAGCCGGGGTACCCCTCGTTACTGCAGCCGGGGTACCCCTCATGACTGCAGCCGGGGTACCCCTCATGACTGCAGCCGGGGTACCCCTCATGACTGCAGCCGGGGTACCCCCCATGACTGCAGCCGGGGTACCCCTCGTTACTGCAGCCGGGGTACCCCCCATGACTGCAGCCGGGGTACCCCTCATGACTGCAGCCGGGGTACCCCTCGTTACTGCAGCCGGGGTACCCCCCATGACTGCAGCCGGGGTACCCCGCATGACTGCAGCCGGGGTACCCCTCATGACTGCAGCCGGGGTACCCCCCATGACTGCAGCCGGGGTACCCCGCATGACTGCAGCCGGGGTACCCCTCGTTACTGCAGCCGGGGTACCCCCCATGACTGCAGCCGGGGTACCCCGCATGACTGCAGCCGGGGTACCCCCCATGACTGCAGCCGGGGTACCCCTCATGACTGCAGCCGGGGTACCCCTCATGACTGCAGCCGGGGTACCCCGCATGACTGCAGCCGGGGTACCCCTCGTTACTGCAGCCGGGGTACCCCCCATGACTGCAGCCGGGGTACCCCCCATGACTGCAGCCGGGGTACCCCTCATGACTGCAGCCGGGGTACCCCTCGTTACTGCAGCCGGGGTACCCCTCATGACTGCAGCCGGGGTACCCCTCGGTGCCTACAGCTTAGATATACCTGCTAGAGCTACCTACCACCTTAAGCTGCCTTTATCCACAGCTGTTTTCATTACTGCTAAAACAGCTTTTTTACTTCTCTGGAGTCATTAAAAGGTTATTTTTCAGGCTTTTTAGAGAAATCTACCACCTCCAGCTGCCAGCTATTAGTACTTTCCAGCTTAACAAGAGGCCGTTTGTATTACTTCTGTAATGAGGTAAATTAAGCAAATATATGTATACATATATATATATATTTATATCTGTATTTGTCAACTAGGAAGCAAAGGCATGCCTTGCTTGTTAGAAACAACCAGTAGAATGTTTCTTTCCACTATGAAAATGCTTTGAAAAAATTCAGAAGGCAGTTTTGAATGAATGCCACTTCTTCAATCCTGCAATAAATCCAACCCATAGAAGAGGACTGCATCTGAACCAAATAGAAATTGAGTCTCCTAAGTCCCAAAAGGCTACACAAAACTTGCTTTTTGCAAGAATAAGATTGACCAAGTGTTTAAATTACAAATAATAATTTAAAAAAAAATAAATTGCTCCACTGCTGAGCAATCACATGGGTTTCTAGCCCTTGGTTCCCTGCTTTGTTCTGGGTCTGCAACCCAGGCTTACCTAGAGTTTGTTACTGACGCAAGTAGCTGCATACCCCTGCAGATCTCAAGTTCAACAGACCATGGGGAAGTGTCACCATTACAAGAATCCTGCTACTCAGGGCTGAGTCCTAGAGAAAGCCTGTCATCAAGAGAGCCAAAGCCCTGCCCAGGCACTCACTTCTCTACAGTGAAGGTATCAACAAACCAGGGACTCATTTCTCCCACATCCCTTGGCAATTTGATCCTGCGACATAATACACTCTGAAATAAATCCTGCAAAACTTCACTGTTAGCTCTCTCCCTGCACCTACGTCCTGCTGCTTTTTGTAGGGGACAGCTACAGTCTCACTTTTAAGTGACATTGCCTTGGCCTGCTCACCTGACTGCTCGTGCACTCACAGGCAGAAGTTGTTTAGCTACTTGTAGTATAGAGAGGATAGAGTTCAGCATCCAGATCCACAGGGATAGCTCACAGGTATAGCACAAGCCATTCCACAAGAAGAGAAATACATTTTTGCAAAACAGATTAAGCAAATGGAAGAGGAAGGAAAAAGATAATGGGAAGAACAAACACAATCATCACAAATCAGTTTCCTGTTTTCCTTTTATTTCATTTTGGTTTTGCTTTCCATTTCTTAAATGAGCATTTTTACCGGCTGAGCAAATGCAGCAGATGTTTCCAAAGTATTTTTTCTTGAAGATTGACAAGGTGCCAGTAGTGCACAAGCATGGCACATACAAGGAGGATACTTTTTCAGGAGTGAGTAGCAAGGGAATCGGGTGGGGGATATCCCAGTTTCCTTCTCATATTAAGAAGCATTTTGGTTCACCTTGTACAGGTTTAAATCCTAAGCAAACCCTAAGAGTTTTGCTTCTCTACTGCTTTCCTTTTCAGATCAAAAGTTTTCTAAATTACCATAGGATACAAGTCTTCAATAGGTCACTGATTTCTCTATTTTTTGAGAGCCTTATTTTTAGTTGACTTTCAACGTCTTCATTTTCTTTAAAAAGCATAGTCTAAAAAAACCCCAAACAACTCAGTTTTCAGGAAGCGTGGTGCCTCTCCTCCAAAAAGCAGTCCATCCTTAAGCTATCCAGAACCAAACACACAAGAACTACACCTCCTCAAAACCATACCAACCTAACCAAGATTTCTGAAAGTAGGTAAAGCAAAAACAGATCCAAAGTAGCTTCTCTCAGAAAACGACATCAACATTTTACTGCCTGCCAAAAGAAAACTCCATCTGTGAAAGCTACAAATGGATTTTACCTACAACCACAACTCAGCATTTCTTCCCAGGTTTTGAAGGCGTTCTCCATCCTGCTGGAAGCACCGCATAGCACACACCACCAGGAGATCAGCGTGAGCTTTCTTGCCAGCATATTTACACTGATAGAAGCCTTGAAACGAGTGCATGAACGAATCTATAAGATGATTCTCCAAATCATGGATGACGCCATAAGATTTGCTACCCCGCGGGCCTTGCACATCATTTCTGCCACCCAACACCAACGCTTTACTCCACAGGAACACCAGATACGCACTAGGGAACTCGCAGGTGCTGGCAGGGTGTGGGCACATGTAACACCAGACAGCGGCATTTCTGCCTCAGGAGCAAGCACTGCTACAGGTACTTCCACTTCGGTGTCAGAAGTCAGGCCAAGAGCCTCATGAGAAAGCAAACACCACGGCTTTGGAGTTTGTGAAGGATCTACTAGCCCATTTTAAAACACACTACAGAAAAAAAAACCCACACAACCCACCACCAAACAAAACAAAGGACAAAGTAGAGAAAGTTCAGAGCAACTGCCGATGAGTACCTTTGGTGGTGAAGAGGGTCAACACACCTGCCTATTCCTCAGGAATGTCGTGTATCAATACATGTATAAGTTACGTGTATCAAATCATGCTTTTAAATGTTGTCACGTGTCCGTAGCAGCCACTGGTTGAGCTGGCCCTGGAGAGGCAATTCATTAACTCTAAGGAAAGGGATGAGCGTGTTTATATTAAGTCAGTGACTTTTTCTCAGCACCGGGTGCATCAGTTGTGACACAACAGACATACCTGCAAGCTTTGGTGTCAAAATGCTGTTTGGAAAGAAAAGAGCTACATGGAAAGGGGCCAGGGAGAGCAAGCTGAGGCTGGCTGCCCAAGAGGCAGAACACTCCAGGAAAGAAACAGAAAGATAGGGGGTGCTGCCCTCCCCTACTCTTCTCATATGGGAGCAACTTTATTTCCACAGTCAGTGAATTCCTCAGCAGTGACAACACAGATTTGGAATATTCAAAACAGCAAATACAAAGAATCACATTACCTCGGGAGCAGACAAACAAGTATCTGAACTGCATCCTTTGCTCAAGAAGAAAAAAAAAAAAACAACAGCCCACAACTGCACCCAGCTGCAGTAGCCCTGGCAGAGGCTGTGCATCGTAAGCTGTGTACAGACTCTCAAGCCAGTGAAATGTTTGATGGAGGAATACGAGTTGGCAGCACTGCTTAATCTGCGTTTCAAGGGCAGAGCTGAAATGGCAGTTGCAGACAGTGCAAACACCGATCATTGAAGGGTATTCTCATACACATTCTGCTGGAGAAGGCCAGCCAGCTATCCTCCCTTTCCAATTGCAGGTCTCTACATCCACCCGTGTTCCCTGGGAAACATGAAAGAGTAGAAAGTGGTTAAACAAACAGCTCTACACCTTTTATTGTATTAACAGAATACCAATAAGGGCAATCTGGAGAAAGCTTTCTTCCTTTGGAGTCCTTTTTGCATCAAACAAGCTTAGTAAAGAAATATAACCTTAACCTGCCTCTGTCTCACAGGAGCATATTTACACAATTATCAGAACGGATGGGTCCAAGGGAAGGTAGCCTTTCCTGGAAAAGCACGACCTAATTCTCAATATCCTATTTCGATACCTAAGCTCTCCGAATGCTCGGTTCGGCTGTTAGGAGCTGCAAAGATGAACCCAAACGACCTTGATTCCTTCCAGTTCAAGGAAACGCTTCTACCAAGCCATGAAGTGGTGACTCCAGGGGCTGCGTTTCACAAAACCAGAAGGGCAGGGAAACGCTGCCAAAAAGTGAAGTTTAGAGGCGCCAGCAGCTGGGTGTTGACAGCCTGGCTCTCACAGCCGTTGAGCCTTTCCCAAGGAGATGCCGAGCACTACCTTTCCGAGGAGAAAAACAAACCAGGTGCGAAACAAGCGACAATGGCAGCCAGCCCGGGTCGGGGCTGCGCGTTCTGCCCTGCGCCGCGGCACTGACACCACCCGAGCGTGCGCAGCGGGGCTGACACCTGCATCACTCTCTGCAGCCACCTGGCAGTAGTTCACGACCAGGGTCAGCTGAGTTTTTCCCTCCCCTTTGGAATGGGGCCAGATGTGAATCATCAGGCTGATGATCTGCGAGTTCATCTGGAAAAGCTTGAGGTGAGCACAGAGTGGGAAAGAGGGAACTAAGGGCAGGCACGATAAACCACGTGCAACTGTGGATACTGAGCATACAGCCAAAGCCACTGCCAGCTTCCAAATAAAGAACTCTGGAGCAGGCGGGGTACAACATCTGGAGAAGCTCAGAGCAGGAGTGTCAGACCCAAAGTGTTAAAGTAACACGGGGCTCAGCTACAGAGCGCCGTGCCACAAAACATCTCTGCAGGTCAGGAAGGGACTGGGTGGAGTTAGGGAAGAAAAGCTGCTGAGGGCTGGTAATATAAACCGCTGCCTGGGGTCCGGGGTCTGGGGTGCCCTGTGTCACAAATTGCTCCGGCTGGGAGAACATTCTGGGAAAACACTGCTAAACACCCCTGCTAGGCATCACCACACTTATCAAAGACAGAGAGCGGGGGCTACGCTGGACAGGCTCGGTCTGATCAGGCACGATTGTCCTGGGGACACGGGTCCGGGCTGGCTACACGGGCACAGCCCCCAGCTCTGCTCACAGAGCAGCCAGCATCAATGAAGATTTGTTTCTAAAAGAACAAACAACATTATTGAGGAGGTACAACTAGTAATGTGGAGAGCCGAATTATCATTTTTAAAATGACATCTCATCCATTTTGAATATTAGCACTCCTCTCAGTAGTATGAAGAGAGAGATGAAGAAAGGCAGCAGGAAGGACGGATAGGGAGGGAGTGCCTTGCCTGTTCACCTCGTCATACCCCAAACTAGCAAGTAAATGGGAGAATTAGTATAACCAGAGTACAGGAGGAAATGCCACAGATATACATACTAAAGGCCGGGTCAAAAAAATTACTGACAACAGCAGAAAAAGTGGAATAAGAAAAATCCAATAGCTTTTGGATCATTTATCAAAACTCAAAAAAACCTTTATGGAATATCTTTAACATTTTCTGCTTGCATCTCAAAAATGCGATTCATTAACTCATTTTGCTAACGTACCACCTACTACACACAGGACCAGTATCTAATTATTCCAAGAGTGACAAGTCCAAAGTGATAAAGAACATTGTTGCTGCTGTTATGATGATCTATTCTTGTTGCTTCTCACATTTTTCTCTTTCATCATATAGCAATGATACAGATAAGACAAGCTACTATTGTAAATCACACAACTACAAAATACGCAGCCCCCACCCCCCCAAGGTCTTTTAACCTTTTCCATTCAAGATGTAATGCAAACAAAAAAATAATTTGTTAAGTTCCTATTGTTAACTCTTAATACAGTGGGTTTGGGGACAGAGTACAGTCTTCAAATATGAATATGCAAAGCCAGGCACTAAAATCCACATACACCACTTGAATAGGAGTTTGCAGTACGTGATCTGAAGACCAGGCGAGTGAAGTCCCTCTTTACTCAATTGTCCTTTGAAAGCAGCCTCTGTTCCTACTCAGAGGAGGTCTGAAGTGTTGATCTCAATATTTGCTGTCAACTCATTAACACACCTCACTTGTTTCCCTTGTCTGTTGTGTTTTGTTTTTTCCCTAGCGAACTTGGATTTTGTTCTTTAATAATGATGAAGATCTTCTTGATCCCTTGTTACAAATTCTCTCTCTCAAGTGCAGGCAACTGGCAGGCAACAAATGCAGCTCAGCTACTCAAGAAAGCATAAATCAGTTTTGCTGGATACTGTGAAGCCAGAGGAAATATGGTTTTAATACATTTATGATATGATTAATTGATGCTGTTGCCTGCAATAGAAGAATAGACTTAATTATCCAGGTCTTTTCCAGTCCCATGTTCCTATGCCCTGAAGTTAGCATGTAGACAAGCAGATTCACTGTGAAACCACAGAAATGCATAAAGCTTATCCTAGACCATCTATTAGGTTGATTTTTACATTAGTTTCAGCGTTTTTCATCCCTGTTTCCTTTGCAAACATTATTCATTTGCTTTCATAGGGTAGCTATGCTTACAGAATTTGCCTTGCCTTTGCAAACACACAAGTAGCTCACGCAGAGCCTGAATGGTGCATATTGTGCTATTCTCAGAATTTTCAGAATAACTTATTGGAGAAAAAGATAAGGATCAAGTTGCCAAAGTCTTAACTTGCCACCCTTAAACACATGCAAATGCTGCACTTTAAAGAAAACAAGTTTTCACAAACTGATGTACCTGATGCTGCTACCATTATAGCAGAGTGGTTAAAAAATAATTGATTTCTGAAGTTGATGTAAGTATATATGTATTCACATATACACAGGACAGTCAAAACATTTGCAAAAAATGAAGGTTTTCCTTAAACCAGATTATGGCCACCTACAGAGGGTAGAAATAAATCTATTCTATATATATATGGAAAAAAACAAACCAAAAAATTAAAAAATAGTACAGATCTATTGCTTAAGTCACTAGGAAAAAAAAATAAAATCAATTAACAGCTAACAGGACAGGCTTTGACCACAGAAGGCAGTTGCCTCTGCTGCTTCCTCTCCTCCAAAGCAATGCACAGCCCAAACGCCCCACCTCGTGTACCCGCTCGCGCTGTGGCACAGGGGCTAGCAAGAAGGGCACCTGGCCGAAGGTCCACCCAGCCCCGTGCCTCCTGCCTGCCTGCAGGACCAGCGGGGCCCGGGGAGCCGAGCTGGCAAGGAGGGATGCTGCTGCAGCCCTGCCCTTCCCCCCAGCCCAGGGACCTCCCTGGGGCAGCCCAGCACGTTGGCATCCAAAATCCCTGAGTGGGCTTTCCCTTCTCGGACTGGCCCAAGCACTTCTGTGGCATCCAAAATCCCTGAGTGGGCTTTCCCTTCTCGGACCGACCCAAGCACTTCTGTGCCCACGCCAAGGATGCAGGCTTTGCGCGCCCAGTGAGGACGCGCCTCCTCCTTGGTTTCATCTGTCACTGGCCAGCTGCACTTTTCACCCTGGCTGAGAAACACTGAGCAATCACTCCTCATTCACCATTTCTGTGCCTCTTTATAACCCTCTGTCATGCCCGTCCAGGTCACCTCAGAGCTCTGGTTTGCCTGTAACACCCAGTTACCACCTTTTATCTCCAGGGCAGCAACAGCCCCAGTGCCTGTGCTTGCCAGGGCCCCACCTGGGACACGGGACACGCAGGAGCCCTGGTTTTGAACAAGCACATGGGCATGCAAATTCACACATGGCATGCGTGCATCTTGCACCCTCATTGGCATTTATGGCCTAAGATTGAGACCTTTAAACTCGGCCAGATCTGCAGTGAGCTTGGCTACTGCAAAACAAAGTGAGGTTTGGTGTATGTGGTGTTTTTTGAACCAATAATTTTGATTAGGGTGCGATTGACCATAGATCTTCGACACAGGTATTACATCCCTCTTTTGTCAGGGGGTTACCTGTCTATAAGGAATGAGAAAAATAGGCAGACTAAAGTGTATTCCTTTAACTTCTCTTTCCACCTACAGCAAAGCTCCATGCATCCCTCGGTGATACACAGGGTCACTGTAAGCAGTGTGTACTGTCAGTCATCTCCAGAGAAGAGCCAACAGCTCCCAGGACCCCAGTGCTCTTCACCCCCTCTTACTCCTGGGCAAAGAACAGAAGGAGAGGAGGCAAAAAAAAAAGCTCTAATAGGTATTACCCAGAAACAAACACTATTTCTGTGCTTCCAGAGATGGGGCTTCAATGCTTTGGATATCTGTTGACATCTTTGCTGGAGATAAATCAATCCTGCCCTGGCTGCTTCCAGCAGAAATTGAAGGCGAGCTGGTTTTCTCTCCCTACACTTATGTACACTTTGCCTACACAGAAAGCCAGCAGATTCTACAAATGTGTATCAGCCTCGCTGCTCATTTTCAGTGTACAGAGGAGGAACTAGGTGACAAAAACAAATACAGCCCTGCGCTACTAACCAATTTTAATCCAGAAAGTATCATGCCATGTAATTTAATGCAACATGAGGGGATGGTACATGTTTAGCTCTGCCCTTCTCCATCGTTAACTTTGTTTCCCCCTTTCCCTTCTTGGATCCCTGGAATCACTTTGGGTTTATCTTAAGAAGCCTCACAGCTGTGAGCAAACAGGATGGGCTCAATCATCTTTGATCACCTGCATCGGGCAGGGAGGCAGGACTAGCTGGGGCTGCAAGTAACCAGGGAGGGAGGCTATGCTGAACTGATGCCCTTGCATCACAGATCCCCTTCTGAAGGCTTTTGTCATTCCTTTCCCCTTACTTAACAGAAGGTGTGTCATCTGGAATGCTACTGAATTGTGTCTGGCAGAAAATAAAGAGGAGAAAAAGCTAAAATTTTGTGTTCGTGCAAGTGCTTCTGCCAGCGTTTGCCCCCCTGCCAGCCTATCAAGTGCAGGTTTGCAGAGGGTTACGATGCTCTGCCTGGGCATTTGATGAAAACAGTAGAACCTCAGAACAGAGTCGTGTAGGTGTGAATGGTGTGTGCTGAATTGTAATGCAGAACTGTACTGACATTTGGAGCGGAAAAATGGAATTTCTCAGGATTTGTTTTGCCTTTCCCTGCCCTCCTAAACAAGGATCTTCTGGTGTCCCATTAATATTCTGTTCCTTGAAAAATAATGCATACAAGTGTTATATATTCACTTTTCTATAACAGTTACTCTCTTGCTTTGGGAAAAAAAATAATTTAGCCTTGAAGAAAGTTACCTCTTTTTTTTTTAATTTTGTGTTTGAATATACAGGCAACTTTATAATTTGAGCTACTCCTACAATGTATGAGAAATTTCTAAAAACCTCACAGATGTAAATGTTTTTCCTCCTTTTCAGACGTTATAAGTAGAAAATAATACTCTTTTCTGCTATTTCTAGCATAAAGGCTTTCAGAACTGATGTCAGATGGAAAGAACTGCAAATGGAGCACAGACAAAACATACTACAGCTAGCAACTACCTTGGGAGACTGATAATACAAAACTTTCCACTTCAGAGTCCCTCAGGTTTGAACCTGCCCCAGGGGTGTGGGATGCATGGGGTCACTTCAGGGAAACAGAACTGTCACAGCACTGGAAGAGGAGGAGACAGAAAAGAAAACAGTTGGTCTGCACAGAAGAAACACCTGCAGATCCTGCATGGTTGGGCAGGATCAATGCCAGAGTTTAAATGTTTAATATAAAGAACTCAAAGTTAACATTTTGGCATTCAAATAAGTGTTCATCTTTGCAAACTAAGGTATCTTCTGCAGCAAAGGATTTGGGTGCACACCCGAGGGAAGCCTAGGTCTGAGGAGTGCATTGGTAGGGCCAGGCAGCAGGAGGGCAAAGCGCTCAGGTTAGAATTCACGGAGATACACGAGGTCCTGGGAGCCCAGGCTGGTTCAGAAGCCAAACGAGAGAAGCGAAAGCCTCACTGTACAAAATATAAGTAAACACACATATGCACGTAGCTGCCTTTTTGAAGGGGCAATGAATCAAAGATAGTTCCACAGCACATACTGGGCTCTTAACGTGCAACTTGGAAGACGGCAGCGGTAGTACGTGTGTTGGAAGCGGCAGCGCACATGTGGTGCAGCAGCTGTGCATGGAGAGGGAACCGGGCTGAAGGGTCATGTGCTTCAGAGGAAGAATTGGCACAACGTACCATAGATACTCCAGACCCAAGTATTAAGAGGAGAAAAGGACAATATAAATCACTATGCTCACCCACACAGTCCCACCTCTAATTGGAATTAGAGGCTTCTCTAATTCACATGTACTTCTAATCAAAGTACATGGTAAAGGTTTTGCAAAGCAAGGAGTACCTGTACAGCACCATAGTGTGGACCTCACCTGCCTGGGAACCTGGAACTAAACCACTTTGTCCTTTGACGTTCCAGGAGGCCATTTCCACTTGCACTGGGAGCCCAGAAGTCGTGTACCTTTATCGAGAATTAAGCCTCCTAGTGATTAAAATTGAATAGCTAGAGATAAGATAGTTTTCATGCCATATCTAATTATGTACAATAATCATCAAGGAAAACAGCAGTAATTCTTTCCTAGGATGACAGATATGTTGTTCTTAATGTGGGCTGCTAAGCCTACTTTTCAGCAGCACCTGGCTCACGGCCATCGGTGCCCACCTTAAGTCACCAGGTGACACCTGACATCACTGACCTAGATCTCAACATCAGGAAAGCATTCTCAAGTCAGAACCAGGATCTGGCAGAGGTAACCCAGAAGCTGGAGAGGTCAGTGTTGGCCAGAGCATGATTTCAGCTGTCAAATAGGTCCACCTAACTACACTCGGGCAGGTTCAGCACTTCGAGGCGTATGTCACTAAGTGTACTGGTGACAGTACACTTGTACAGAGGCACTGTACACATATTAAAGCAACTGTAAACAGAGAGGAAGGTACCATTTGGGGTTTGGAGATTCCTGTGTTTCAGGCTGAAAAGAACATCAGTGCAAGGTACAGGAGATCAAGTATTTCAAAACCATAAAAAACAAGTGAAAGTAATTGTTTAAGATGATACAGGTTTTGTGAGAAATAGGATGAGGCTAAGCAACTGCAAAACGTGCAGATCATTCACGTGCAGTTAAAGACCATTCTAAAGTGATTAGACTGGAAGTCAATACTTCTGAGAAAGAATTAAAGTCATTCTAGAGGTGATGAAAAGCCCGCCTTGCTGGCAGTAGGTCTGTTTCCATCAACACCTTGATGTGACCCAAAAGTGTTGTAATATTTAGGCATCTAACAGCGTAAATACCACTAATCTAAAAGGCCAGCGATGTTCTTTCATTTCAAATGTTACATGCTGCTGGAGGATAGAACCAACCAGGAATCTCTCAATCAAAAAAATACGCTTTTGAAAATGCATGTTCCTTGAAGTATCCCCAGACTAAATAAAAATGCCGACTATATTTGGGAAATACCCAAGCATCTCAGTTTAGAAATTTGGACAGAGTGATTTTGCACTAGATATTTCAGTTTATCTATTAAAAGTCCAAACCAAAACAGATTGGCCTGACTCAGATTTGGGGTTTTCGTGTGGTTCACTTTAAGATCAACAACTTTACCTGACTGAGGACAGGAAAAATCCCAAATGTCCAAAGTTAAAATGGGGAAATCAGAGCAATTCCCTACTGTCAAAAGGAGTGCATTTTCACTGACTGAAATATATGCATTTTGGTTTTTCAAGTGTCAAGATTGTCTTTGCTGGCATTTTTGGTTTCAAGGGGAATTTAGAGCCTGAAGCCTTGGACAGCACTGTTTCTCTTGGAGAGTCAGAGGCAAATTCAACTAGGTAGAGACTGTCATCTCACTTGTAGAAACTTCATGACAGAAGTTTCTGGGAGTCTAAGCAGTTGTGTCTTCACAGACTTCTATATCTTCCACCTTCCCCTCCCCAGCTTGCCTGGGTTTATATATTTCTGATCACCCGGCAGGTTTATGGCTCTTTTGGCAGGAGGCCATCACCAGTGTTGCAAGAGAGAACGAGGCTATCTGGGACTCCTGCCACCCTCTGCTGACCTTCCCTCCCTTATTATAATCATGACATTTCCCCCAAACTTCTTCCCAACTGGCAGGCAATAGCCCAAATCCAGAGTCAGGTTTGTCTTTGATTGTGGAAGAGGGAATAGAATGTACAGCTGCAGTCAGAAAACCAAACTGGCCTGGAAGAGAGGCACAGACTCCCTCTGTGAAGCCCACCCTAGCTAGGATCGTCATCCAAGAGCTGAAGGCAGTAACATCTTGGGCTTCTCTGGTTATTCATCTCGGCGGAGTCACTCTTTCCTCATTAAAAAAAATAAACTTCAAACCAGCCAGCTTGCCTTCAGCAGCTCCTTCCCAGAATAGCTAAACGGAGACAAAATGAGATAAGCAAGTGGGTACAGGCAGTGGAACCTCTTTCTTATCCCCGTTGCCTACAAAATACCAGTTGTAGTACCTCAGATTCCTTTCTTAAAAAGCAAGTATTATCATAAGTGCTCTTGAAGAAAGGCCCTGATCAGCATACCTGCCAAAATATACCATAATAACTTATTATCTATCTGCTGCCTCAACACCAGTTGCTTAGAGCCTCAGCTGCTTAAAGGAGAACTTGCCCTTCACATTGCTAGCAGTTACTGCAAACCTGTCTGTTCCAGAGCAAAGCTGGAGAAGAGCAGAAGTCTATACACATGAAAGGAAAAAATCCAATTTCCTCATTAAAAACAATATTAGGCAGAAATTACCACTTTCAGAAGTTCTAACACCATAGGAAGTCTCAGCATGCTTTCTGTCTAGTAGAAAAATTAATACTTTAAATAGATTCTAGTGGCTAATATTTTTAACTCCTCGGCAAACCTTTTTTGCTGGCATTCACCCACACGAGAAGGTGTGCAGATGAGCCCAACAGGTGGGTGCTCTACGGGTAGGGTACAGTCAGAGAACCATTCTGTGTGTGGAGAGAGGTTTCTGTAGCACTTCTCTGTGGATTTTCAAGAGAGCTTCCTAATTAGAATCAGCATTTTCCCTTTTTGTACAGATGAGGAAAGACAGACATGAAGAACTGAAGTCTTAGGCATGGAGTCAAAAAGCAGAATTGAGAACCTGTATGTTCATTTTCCTCTAATTCATAGTCAGACGCTGAGTGCATGCTGCCTTGGTTTTGCTGAAGTGAAATACTTTGTGGCAAAATACAGAATTATATTTGTTTTGCCTCTGTTCAGCTTTTCAACTTGTATATATAAGGGTAAAACCAGAAAAGTCATGCTTAAGTGGGATGAAGGAAGACTTTCTCCTTAAAAAACAGTTTTAATAATTCAAGAGCAACGATTTCACCATCAAAAAACTGTTCTTACTGAAAACAATGATAGCATACATTAACAAGCTAGCAAAACCCATCGGGCACGTGAAAATTGTCTGTGCCTTTCCTCTATGCATCAGATAAATTGCTCCTCAAACCGTATTTTCTTCGACTCTGCCATTCACCCAGCCCCGTTCCGTGACCTCCAGGGGAATTCTCCACCAAGCCAACACACGGAAACATACAACCCGCTCTAGCTGAAAAGCAAGCGGCTTTCAAGCACAAGACATGACACTGACACCTGTCCCTGCGGCTGTACACTGACCGGAGGCTGGAATCCTCTCTGGCTGAGGGAGAAAGCCACAGAAACTCAAAATTCCTTTTCATGCCTGGCTTGGGGCCCCCAGCAAAGCCTTGGCTGCACTTTGCAGACCGAACCACTTCTCAGCAACGCAGCCCGAGCGGCAGAAGCCACAGCTGAAGGCCGTTCTGGTAAGTGTTGTTTCAAGGGTACCATGTCAGATGTTCATTTCTTCAAACTAGCCCACCCTGAGGGTTGCCCCGCACCCCGGCAGCACGAGCCACGAGCCCCTAGCTCAGCCCAGGGCCAGGCTGGCAGGGAGCAGCAGCAGCAGCGGTGCTGCCCTGCGTGCTCTGCTCATGCTGCGCCTTCACCGCTCCTGTAACCGCCAGCGCATCCAAGGAGGGAGCACAAGCTGCTGGTTACCACCAGGGATTTCATGTCAGGACCATGGGATCTTCATCTGTGTCTTCCCTTCTCCGGTTTGGATTTAAGCATAGGACAAGACAATTTCTCTCCTGAAAGCATTAGGAAGCCAAATCGGAGTGTGCTTCAGCCTGCATCTCCGTGTAGCATTTTAACCATGTAACAGAAAAGCAGATGATTTGCTTCCAGAGAGTGCAATGGCTATCCACCGGTGTGACTCAGATAAGCCTCAGAGACAACTTTTGACAGCTACACTGTCTGTTCAGGGGCATGAGAAGGCATGATCAGCCCTGGTCCTACCAAACATCAGGGACACGTCACTTGCTCTCCCCCTCTGGGGCAGCACATTTTCCCCCAGCAGCCTGAGGATGCCGAGCTCCAGGCTACCCCCATTGCCCTTCGCTGTTCCTTACAGTATTGGTTAATGACGGAGATGACATAGCACAATATATTCATTCTTTGTCTTTAGAATTCTATTCCTCTTCATCTCCTAAAAATAAGGAAATTCACACCCAGACTTACTGCCAAAGGCGCTCTCTAGCTTACTTTCCTTGTGAAACACTGATCAGATACTGATTAAACTGAACATTTGTTGTACCTCACCACAAGGAAAGAAAGCTTACACTGGATCGGTGTATAGCTATAGCTACTCTTGCTAATTGGGAAAGAAGTTTATTCTTTGTAAAACAAGCAAAAATACACACCAGAAGCCAGACGTTTTCACACTTACATTCCATCTGGTTCTACACGGTATGTTTTAAAATGAGAATTTGGTGACCTCTGCCCAGCCCTGCCTTACGGTGGGCATTGCTGGTGCATCCTTCCACAACGACAGAAGGACTGTTCGGCTATTTAAACGTACTAACTCTGCAGGCAGGCGTTAGTTCAGAACTGAGGGAGACAGCACCAGATACTTTATTTATGAAGCTACTCAATCCTTTTGTACAGTATCTCAAGGGCAAAAAGGTTTGATTCCTGATCGAGTCCAGCCCATGGCACTTGCTTGGGTTTTAAGGCATTACCAGATTTCTTTATGCTTCATTTTAGCGATTGCTTTTGAAAATGTACAAATTTAAAGAAAACCTTTCTCCAGTTTCAGCAGTAAGTGTAGTTACCCTGTTCTGATGTGAACTGCAAGACAAAAATCCAGCGCGCTTGTTATTTCAGTTGCAAAGAAAAAAACCCACCCTGGAAGCCAGCATCCCACTCACGCGGTCCCTTTCCTGAATAACCTCTGTTCTGAGGCGCGAGAGGGCCGGAACAGGGGCTGCTTGTTGGGCTTTTGCTTGCATCTCCCAGCTCCCTCCAGCCAGCTCCCGGCTCGGCGGGGCTGCCCGTGCCCATTCAGCCATTCTTGGCCTGCGGCCCCTTCCTGGGGCTGTTTCTATGGCGTTTCCTCACCCCCCGCCCACCTGCATCTCTGCTCACAACAGTGTTAAATGAAGGGCTTTGTCTGGGCTTGTGACAGACTCGGGCTCTGTGGTGGCACTGCCATTTTTTCTAGTGCATGGAAGGCAGACACCACACTCACCAGTTTTAAGCAACGGTTAAGCTTCACCTATGATAACAGCATTAATGCTTACACTGTTTCACACAAATTAATCTGAGGAAAAACCCCTTCCACCACATCTTGCCTTTGATTGCAGTAATGTTGTTTCTGGATTGTATTTGTGCGCTACTCTGTTGATACACCAGATGAATTCTCGCCGATCAGATTTTCACTGTAATTAAGACCCCTAACGGAAAACTGAATGAATAAAGCACACTGATGGCAAGACACTTAAGATTCTCTAGGAATAAACACAAGAAAATATAAAATTAACCTGCAATGTGGCCAGAAAAGATAATGCTTCAGAACATTCCTGAGTGAATGAATACACCCCCGAGTTGTTCTGGGTAGCTTCAGCTGTTTGAACTTAAGAGCCCTCCTAGTTTCATGCATCAAAGGAAATGCAGTCATTTCGGCAAAGAATATGAAACTAATTAGCTGATTTGGTCTGTGTAACTCTAAAATGCAATAGTTAATAAATGAAACAGTGACAGAAGGAAGGGGTTTGGCTAGGAGTCGTTAGAAGGTTCCTCCTCAGCTGTCGCAGGCAGCGAGGAAGGTTCGCCCCCTCCATCGCGGGCTGCTGTGGGCCGAGGAGCTGTGCTTCACTCCACGCAGCAACCAACACCCGCCCTGCCCCAGCGCCGTGCAATCCGATTGCAGGTTAAACAAAACACCGAGCAGTAACCCCAGACTATGCCCCAGCATCTGCCGCTGCAGACCGGTCCAAATGGCAATGCCTCTGCCACCCTCGCGGGAGCATTATTCCAGCGCATGGGCTGGTTTGTTTAATCTCTGCTTTTATTCTCCCGCTAGTTTTGAGGTTGAAGAATGGGCTCTGGAATGACTCCCCTAGGGACAACGGCTGACCCTCACAATCTGACAACCATCTGCTGAAATTAAATTTAGGGAAAAAGTGCCCATATAAATCTGCTCGCCAAAAACAAAAAACCTACGTGGAATGTAAGCAATTCAAACCAAACTGAAAAAGTGGCCAAACAGCCATTGCATCGCCTTTGTTTATAGCAAGGACTTTGCTATATAAAAACATAGCTGCAATAAAATTCTGATTCCTAATGTGGGAAACATAAACCAAAACAATATTATTCACAGATAATTTTTTCCCACCCCCGAAACAAAACACCTTGCCCTTCCTCCTTTCATTTACTTTAAAATGAATGTCATTATTTGCAGTCAAGTCACAACCGCTCTAAGTGGACCCAAAGGAATTGACGAGGATCATCGAGTGGAGCAGCAGGACAGGTCAAACCAGCACCACATTACTCCCCCTTGACACCTGATGGAGTCATGACA
The DNA here is from genome assembly GCF_017639655.2 of Falco naumanni. Taxonomy (NCBI): domain Eukaryota; kingdom Metazoa; phylum Chordata; class Aves; order Falconiformes; family Falconidae; genus Falco; species Falco naumanni. Next base: position 121,460,356 of record NC_054055.1, read on the forward strand.
GCAGTTTGCATGCTAGATAACATGAATATATTCATCTGTATGATTTAGAAATTACATCGTGACTTTGGAATGACACTTCTTATGTGCCCTTGTACCTGGGCAACACTGCGGGGAAGATGCGATGTCAAAACTCTGACTTTGATGTGACTGTCACTGGTTTTCTTCTTTTTTTATTACCACTTGTTTTGAACCAAACCCTGCAGTTGGAAGAAGCGTTAAGCAACAAGCCTGGAGAGTGAAGGTGCACATTAGCAAATTTGTGAAAGAAATCAATAGGATGCTGTTAACTCCAGACATTTTCCCAGAGAAGCTGTGGGCTGTCTGTGTGCAGCTCCAGTAATGAATCCACTGGTTGCGACAAGGAAAACATTTGCACTAGAAGGTTTCCCTCCTCTGGAGAAATCCCACTTCAGTTCAGAGGTAAATAGGACAAAAAAAGTCTGTCTGGAGCTGCTGGGAGAAGTTTGAGAGAGAAGACACCCTCGGCCACCTCAGCCGCTCTTGCAGGCACGCTGCTCGATGTATCAGAGCATCGCACCTCAGCCTGCATTTGTTTCTCAGCCCTGGCTCCCTGGGCACGGGCCCCTCCCACATCCCGCCCTGCCCCCCAGCCCCGGACCCCGCTCTCCCCTCAGGGGAACCGGAGCGGAAAAAAAACAACAGAAGAAAATTTAAAAAAAACCACTTTTCCCGTGGGCCCCCGAGCAGGGCTCTGCTCCCCTCCCTGGCAAAAGGAGTGGCCCGTACGGGGATCGAACCCGCGACCTTGGCGTTATTAGCACCACGCTCTAACCAACTGAGCTAACCGGCCCGCCGGCAGCGCTGCTGCAGGAAACGGCCCCATGACCGCGCCTGGGAGCAATGCTGCCCCCGGCCGGGGCAGGGCCCCCGGCGTGGCCGTTTCCGGGGGGAAGCAGAGCAGAGCTGCGGCGCGAGCCTCCGCAGGCTCCATCCTGGGAGCTTTTCCACGCGCCTGACAGCCTCCAGGCCCGCCCTCACGGGGGATGCGGGCAGGGATGCGGGCAGGGATGCGGGGGCAGCAGCAGGAGCGAGGCGAAGAGCGGAGCCGCGCGGCGCTGGCCGGCCCCTGCCAAAACCCACCCAGCAGAGCTGAATGGAGCAGCCTGGAAGCACCTGACTGGGAGGATACAGAAACACTGGGAAGAGCTATTCAGAATGCCTTTTTATCTCTATTTTCTTAATAATCAATGATTTCTAGTCTAAAACGTTAGATTTTCTGACTTACACTGTAACAAAAATCACACTTTTCAAATGCTCGGTCTTCTTGGAAGAGCTTATGATGGGGAAAAACCCAAGGAATGTCAGTGTTGCAACTTGAGATGAGACGCTGACTCAGGATCGCTGGGGACGACTGCAGCCAGGTTTTTCTGCTTCATTTTCACCCTTACGGTCAGTGCCCACATACCTTCCTTCCGCCTCACCCACACCGCCAGTGCCCCTCCACTGCTGTTAGCCCACCTGCTACCAGCACTTTCCTCAAAGATCCACCACATTCCCCAAGAATCATTCTGCCTAGCTTTGTCAAAGTCCTTCATCCCTAGGAGCTGATCAAACAACTCACATCCCATTCCTCTTCAGCCACCCCAGCCCTCACACCTCTGTCTCCCAGTCCTGCCGTATTCCTCAGGACCATCAGCCCATGCCCAGTCACTTCTCCGTCTGCAGAGAGGAGCATTTGCCCTTTCATCTCTGCACCCTTCTCCCAGGATTTGCAGCTATCTTTGCCTTTTGCAACAGCATATAGAGCCATTACCATACGTGAGCACCATCCCTTGATACTCCAGCTGCTGCTTCTCCTTGTCTAATTGAACCTCTTGTTCACACCATCACCTGTTATCCACCGTGGACATCTTTCTCTTCACACCCCTACAGAAGGGCAGCAGGCAGTTTTTTAGAAAACTAAATTATGAGGGGCCCCAGGCTGCAGTACAGATGCAGCGGCATTTGAATAGTAGGTGACAAGCTTTGCTGTCCAAGTGCTAACCTGGCCAAAAGTCACACAAAGTATATGACCTCTTTCACTCTTGGGGCCTTATTTCATCAGCCCAGGACACTTTCCTGCAGGCTGGCTGGGGCCCCCAAACAGAGGAAGGCACATGGGGCAAGCTGGGAAAGGGGGAGACTCCAAACTCATCTCTCCTTCCCCTTGTCTGTCCAATCCCCACGAAGCAGCAACCAGCCAGCTGCCAGGAAGCATGCATGCTCCGGGATCCTGACAGCCAGCTGTATCTTCTGGGAAACATCACCCTGTGTCACACTAAACTCACTCAAACATCCAACAGCAAGGTCACATCTTGAATCTTAAGGCAAAGCTGAGAAGTGAAAGGGCAGAAAGGAAAAATCTCTCCCAAAGCTGCTGCAGCATAAGTGGTGCATGTGGTCTGGGCAGCCTCGGGCCAACAGAGCGTAAGTGGCAGGTATGGGAAGAGCAGGCTTCCGTCCGTGTGTCTGGCACACAGATTAACAGTCTGGTTCTTGGTAAAAAACAGTTACCCTTTTTTTTTGGTCAGTTACTCCACAAAGAGCAAGGAAGCAGGGATGAGGGTGAATCATCTTTCTGGCCTTTCTGCTCAGAATATCACCAGGAGTAGCTCAAAGCAGTAATGTATTGCCTCTTAATTAGCTCAAAGCAGTAATGTATTGCCTCTTAATCCATAGCTGTACACCACTGTTTTGTAATTAAATCTGGTCCAATTATACAATGCTAAGGTAGAAAATCTCTGTGCCCTTTGGCTATTTCTTCCCACTGCCTCCTCCAAGCCAGGTGGTGGGGTTTCCTGCCGGCTGGCGACCAAGCCCGCCAGCAGGATGGGGGAGAGGATCAGAAAATTCGTGGGCTGGGATAAGGACAGTTCGACGGGCAAAGCCAAAGCGGCGTGCCCAAGCAGAGCCCAAGAGGAATCCCTTCCCCCTGCCACGGCAGGCAGGGGCTCAGCCCCCCCAGGGCAGCAGGGCTCAGCACCAGGACGGGGCTGGGGAAGGCAAACGCCATCGCTCCCAGTGTGTCCCCCCTGCCTCCTGCTTCCCCTGGTTGATATCCTCAGTTTGACCTTCTGTGCTTTGGAATATCCCTTTGGCCAGTTCAGGTCAGCTGTCCCGGCTGAGCCCCCTCCCAATTTCCTGTGCCCCCCCAGCCCTCTCCCTGGAGGAACTGAAAAGTCCTTGACTTCATATAAGCGTCAACCCAGCAACAACCAAGCCCATCAGTGTGCTACCAACACCGCGCTCACACCAAACCCAAGACATGGCACTGCACCAGCTAGGAAGAAAATTAACTGTCCCAGCCAAAACTAGGACACTAGGCTAAAACAAGACTTTTCTTAAAGTTTAATTGGTCACATGCCAAATGCCAACCCTGTAGTTCTGAAACCCTCTTCCACACACAGAAATAGCATCCTGCTTTCCTAGGAGTCTCATTTGGGCTCTACTGTACTAGCAACAGATCTTCTGTGATTAGACAATGACAGATAGCATGACAGCCCAGGAGATCAATGCTGTCTCCAAGAAAGCAAAATTTTCTAATTGAACAGTAAACTCTAGTTTCTCTCCAGCATGTGGGATCCATACTCCCAAACAAAGAAACAAACCAGCCTAGAATGAGAAACAGTTACCAGGCTGCAGAGTGGGTTCTGTAGCATTATGGCATTTAGAGGTTGTGGATGCAAAGTGTTTGCAAGCATTTTTCAGCATCATTGACGTTAACAAATTGTGTTCACAAGCACTTTCTTAAATAGAATCTCAGCTCTAAGGGTTTTTCTAATTCAGGGCCTCAGCTAGACATCTCAACAACGTCAGACTTTTACAGCACACTTAAAAGATCTGCTATAACATTCCCCTCGTAACCTTACCATTACATAGAGTATTGTCAGAGACTCTGAAGCATTTAAACAACCACGGGTGCAGACAGCGGGAGGCTGAGGAAAGAACAAGGTCCAGGTGCTCGAGCTCTGTTTCACATTTTCTCTTCAGTTGCCTGTTTGCTCCCTGCCACAAGTCACCCAGCTCCCACCCAGCACCACTGGTCCTGACCTCTCACTCTGCAGCACGCATGGCACACCACCAGCATCACCAGGGAGCCGCACCAGTGCTCCCAGCCGCCCCCAGCACAGCCTGCACCGCTGCGCCTTCAGCTGCGATCCCCGCAGCCATGCCCCATGGTGTTCTGTATAGGGGAAAGCTAGTTTTCCTCAAATAGTGTTTTTAAGGATTACAAATACAGCCTTACCTCTGTGCCCAAGCAAATAATTTCTTTCCTTTTTGCTGACAAACTCCCAAATTATATCAACTTCCCACACACACTGTGCTCCAGCTTCTATTCTGCATCATGTGCTGCCACAAGCCCTGCCATCACGAACCCTTGCCTGTGCACAAAAGCCAGACCATCTTCCAGAAAACACAAGGTGTTTGGGCAGAAAGTAGAATGGAGCACACTCATGGACTTCCCTCCACCCCTGCCCCTTCCCCAGCACCTGCACTGCAGGACACGTGAAGTCATCGATGTCAGAGGCCAGTAAAGCACCCACTGGCCACCGCTCGCTACCCAGCCACTGAACAGCAAAGCACAGCTCCAGGCGCCCCGCGGCCGCATCCTGCTGGCCCTGCTCTCCCATCAATTCAGAATTGACAACTAGGGAAAAAGAATTCATTAGCTGCCCTAATAAAAGGGTACAGGGATCTAATGGTACCAGCCTGAACACTACCCAGGGATTTATTAATAAGCTTGCCATTGAAATCTCACTCATAAAAATGCTAATGCAAGTTATTTGCATATGTCTGTGCATCAAAACAGAAGACCCATAATGATTTTATTAAATATAACATTAGTACCCCAATCATAAAGCAAACATTTGTTGGTCATAAAATAAGCGTTGAAGTGTAGCATGTATATGCATTCTATATTTATAGCATTTTTAAAAATAGCTACTGTGAGTTTTGAATAGAACAGTCAAGAGGGCCATTCCTGTTCAGCCATTTTCAGCGTTTCAAACTATAAACCTGCAGGTCCAAAAATCATACCTAGAAACGGTACGTTACGTCCAGTGCGAGCACCAGAGCGAGTTCCTAGTACAGCAGTAGGGACAGCGTCACACTTCAAACAGAATAACCAAGATTTTTTTCACATCTTCTCTGTGCTGGCCAGCAGCAGGCGAGGACAAGCCCGGAGCCCCAGGAGACAAAACCCTTCCCTCGGGGCGATGCCAGCTGCCACCACTATATGCTTATTTAAGGCCAGAAGTACCGCCCACATAGGAGCGAGCTGTCCGAAGGACACCGGGAGTTGCGGACATTTCTCAGGAGACCTGGACATTCCTATGACACCCGGGCAGAACACAGCCCCCCGCCCGTCCCCCCACAGGCCGTGCACCCCCATGCACGGCTGCCCCCCGGCAGGCAGCGCTTCCCACCCAGCCCTCGGTGCTGCTGGAAAATATCTTGAGACGCTCTGCAAGGCTCAGCCCCCAGCTAACGCCAGGCATCAGTTTACCGTTTAACATGCCACGCCAAGCCTACAGCTAGCATTACAGGGATCACTACTATTGGTAATTATGAATACCATCTCATTACTAGTGCTGAAATTTGTTGGCAGCTTTTCCGTTTTTTAAATAGTGCCTATTTGTTTTGTTCCTGCTATGGATGAGCAGAATGGGTTAGGCTACGTAAGCGTCACATTCTGTTCAAGTGACACTCTTATGCAGATAGAAACGGTAGTTTGATATTCCCCATCTTTATCCAGAAAAAAAAAAAATGTTGTAAGTTTAAGCCAGATCAAACCGCACTCATCCCTCTACATTTTGGAGTAATTTACAATTACAAGTTGAAGATGGAATTTAAGTATTGCTCCAGAGTGGTTTGAAACCTCATTCTAGAATATCTGTTTTGAAAAGTCAGTTTCCTGATGGCTTTCTAAAAATCTTAGAGCTGTAAAGAGCCAGAGTACCATGTGATTTCAATAAAACCTGCCTGCAGCTAAATACTCTGGATTTTTTCTCTTTTTTTTTTAAGCAAAAAGTGCAGAGGAATCTTACAATTTACTTTTATGTCCTGGGGAAGCCGGTCAATGTAGTTCTTTCAAACTTGACTCTTTAGGGAGGTATGTTTCATGAGATATTTATATTTCAACTAGAGTCAGTTAGAAACATCATGGAATATCCTGACCAAGAAGTAGGGTGGTTTTTTCCTCTTCTTAAAAAGGAAAATTCAGACTTATTTTCAGTGAAGTTGCTGGAATTACTTCCTTCCCCTACTTTAGCTCTTAGCTCTCCTCCCAGATGCAAAGCTTACATAAGAGACTCGTACACTAAAAAGAAAATTATTTTGCATTAGAACAAATCCTACCTTCTATTTAGTGAAGTTCTACAAATGGCACATTTTTTTCCTAATACATCAGGCACTCTGTACCTCTAGTTTGCATTGTAATTGTACTAAGTGTTTGTGTTACAACTTGCAATGTTTCCCTGGGGAAAGGGTGATTTGTGATCAAACAGGTGTCCATTAGCCCTCATTCAAAGCCACCACCATGGTGGGCTCTTTTTGTCAGACCTGGGGAACCTGCTGTTTCTAGCCTGCCTATTTCTTCAGTCCACACAGGCACCCTCTCTTCTGCTGTGTTCTGTAACACACCCAGTGGTCATTAAAGTTCCATTTGAAAAGAATTAAAAAGGACTATAATTTTTATGCGATTAAATTGTACCAATTATTTCTTGAAGCCACAAGCGTATAATTTCCTATAAGCACTGAAGAAAAATCAATATCCCAAGTTCATAAATTATTTATCACTCCATCAGGCTGCCATTTGTTAATGCAACAGAAGGACACCATTCTGGCCCTGGACAAGAATTTCAGCTTTCATTCATACAGGTGAGGATGCACACCAAAGGCAGCAAAGCCACCAGCAGCAGCCCTAAAGACAGACGTACTCTCAGTTTCCTACACCCATGCTCCCTGAAGACAGCTATTGCCAAATAAGAAACAGTGATGTGCAAAATGCCTCTATATTGCAAAAATATTGCCATAGGTGACATTTGAATAGTTTGTTGGGTTTCTTACTAGTTTTGGAGTCAGTTCCACGTAAGACCTACAATTACAGTTAGCATTTACAAAGCTAAGTTTCCAAATGCTAGAAGCAGCATGCATATGGCTTCAGAATGTTTTAAGTAGTACCACTGTAATATTTCTATACCTTGTGTTAGTTTCCATAATGTTATGCACTGTGAAAGATGTTGCATTATATACTGTTTATCCTCAGATTTTTATTGTTTGGGTTTTTTTTTATCTAGCATCCTCTTTCTAGGTTTTCTTGGATTCCTTTGCAAAGCCTACATCATTGTCACTGCTCAGCGCTCACGTGGCTCTTTTCAGCTTTACATATAGCAGCAGCAACTAATTTTTCCAACCACCATATACATTAACATCGCCTATTCCCATTTATGCAGAGGAAGCAGCTGAAGCAGTCAGGAAAGTCAGGGACTGGGACCACAGTCAGTGCACGGCTCATGTCCTGCTGCAGGCCTATCGAGCCGTTACATCTCTTCAAAAAAGCGTTTGGGGCCAGTTAGAAGAGAATCACACTGACACCGATTACCCCCAGGAGCACGGGTGTCATTACCAGACCAGCAGCACCTGGGCATGAAAGCACAACTGCATCGAGTTCCAGCAGGGTCAGCTCCCTCTCCTGTCCTCCTGACATAGATAAATTGAACAACATATAGTTTATTCTGTATATGCCTTTGCGGTGTGACCTTGGAATAAAAGTGCCTGTCTAATCTGAGTGGATATGAAAGTTGCCATGTTGCTTCCCGAATAAAAGAAGGCTTGGTCCGGTGATACTAGGGGTCAAAGAGCCATTTATCCTGTGAAAGTCTGCTCTGACCAAAATCAAAAGCAATTTTGATCAGCAGGGCTGCACCTAGCTGTGTCTGGCTGAGTTAGAAACCCGTGCATCCACAGGGGATACAACACTGAGTTGCAGGATGTTGCTGGAAATACTGCTCCTTGAGTGTGAAAAGAATGTTTGCGTTAACCTAAATGCATACGCATCACTCCATCATCCCAGGATGTGTTCATTCCAGGAACACAAGTTGTAGAATGATGTAATATACTGGATTGCCCATGTCTACCTGCTGCCCCATCAAAGTCACAGGTTATACATGATTTCAGAGCCTGAAGAAAAGTGAGGAGCCCAGCCAGCTAAAGAATATGGGCAGTTCCTCCTTCGCGTACAGTAAAGTTCTTCAGTCAGCTGAAAAAGGAAGCGTAGTATATTTATTATTCTAAGATCAAATAATAAAGATTCTTAATGTAAGGATTTTTTGCTTACCTGACAAGCATATCTATAACCACACTGTTTATAAATTCACCTTTAAAATTCAACGCAGTCACCTGTATTTCAATAAAATTGACTACGGAGTAGAGATCAGAGTAGTTTGTTTCTTGCATGCATGAGGGAACTCATCAGTAGGTAGAAGAGAGACACCTTAGCCCTGACCTTGGTGAGGGCGGGCCAGGGTCTCCGAGAGCCACTGCCAGGCCCAAAGACAAGATTTCTTAGCAGGACAAAGGAAGGGAAGGAAGAAGGATTCCTGTTTTGTTGGTTACCAGTATGCTACATACCAAATTGTACAGATCTGAGAAACTGAAAACTCAAAGTCGACACATTTCCCTAAAGTTTTTTTTTCCATAATAGCATTATGTCAAGGTCCAGGATCTTGCCAAACAGGTTCGTGTTGGGGAGAACACTTCAGTTTCTGGACACAGCAGAGTTCCATGTGCTTTTAAAAACTCCTGGATACACAGAAGCAGCAGGTTTAACCAGCACAAGGTCATGGCAGCCCATCGTTCCTGGTGCCAGCTCGTTGCATTGCTCACCCTGGGAAGGGACCGGGACCTCCCAGCAGCGGTTCCAAGGTACACGGCGGGGCAATGCGGCACACAACCGGGAGCCCGAGGGAGCTGTTACAGACCAGGCGGCCAGTACGGCATCGCAGCAGCCTGCTTGCAGGGCACAGCTCTGAAATATCACCATTATCCAACCAGGAGTATCTTTTGAGTCTTGTACACCAAGAAGTATGAGAACTTCTCAGAGCCCGAGTGCAGCCTTCAGGCTTAGCCAGGATTTATGTACAAAGCCAGACCCTGTTGGACAGGATCAATTCAGACAGAGGAAAGGAAAAGAGCAAAAAGCCTTTTAGGCAACACTTGAAGGAGGATGACCGTCTGGGTCCCTGCTGATTACTTACATGGTCTCTTGCCAAGAAACAAACGCCGCGCTGCTCTCCAGCCTCAGCAGCCAGCATTACGGATCCCTGTGCCTTGGGTAAATTTACTTCCAGCCCCAGGCTCAGCTGCAGTTGCTGAAAATGGTGACAAGCTATTCTTAAAGCATGCTAGACACACATGCAAGGCCCAGGAAAATAATAAATCAGTTCATTTAAAACCAGCTCCCAACCCTGAATTTCATTTTAAAGGTACAGAACTGCAAGTATCTGCTTTTGCTAATAATCCTCAACTTTACCATTGAGCCCAGTGGCTTAGAGCTGGATATAAGCTAAAAATCTCTTAATTAGACACCAATTCAGCAGAGCAGGTCAACACAAGTATAAAGCAGTGAGTGGTACAAAACTGAATTATATCCCTCAAGTTCCAAGCAAAGAAGGGATGGAATCCTTAGTCCAGTGTTGGATTTGGGGTTTTTTGTTCTTATTTCTGCCCTCCTTGCTCTCCGAGGCATTAGGGTCTTGCACAGGTAGACTGAGACTCAGCACATCTTGGCACATTTTTTGGGGTTTTCATAAATAATCAGTAACAAAACAAGCGGTTTCCCTGACCTTTACCCAGGGTAGCTTTCCCAAGGATTAATATCTTTGCCAGTAACTAAGTTTCCCTATATTCTTGTTCCCAAAGCTTTCACACACACACACACACCCCCCCGGGGAAAGGGAGTCCCACTCACCCCAGGAGCCAGAGGAGCTTGGGGCCCCGTGTCATTAGGCAGTGTGCTTCTGAACCTCCCACTTCATGCATCAGGAGCCACCATCTTCATACAAACCACCCAGGTGAACTGCCACACGCGGTAGGTGCATATCCATTAAGCATGGAACCAAGGCAGAGGATGAAGTTTTAAAATACTTAACAGCCCATTTCGTTCAACAGAATTTTGAATAACGGACACTGGCAAAAGTTTACATCTTGGTGTATACAGGTTATTCTAACCCCAGTATCATTATAAATCTGGTTACACTAGTCAGAAGGGTAAGCCTTAGCATGACCTTTGCCCTGGGACAGGAGAGTTCAGAGATGGAGACTCTGCATGCAACTCTCATTCCCAGATACCAGTTCCCAACGGATCCTTCACCAAGGTACTTGGCTGCGGCCAGTCTCGTTCACCCTACCACCTCAAGTACCGTCAAGCAAAGAACTGATGTGGCTTAGCTACACCCTCAGTTTTACAGATCTTTTTTCCACTCTAAATTCCATAGTTCTCTGGGTGCCCTGGTCACTCCCAGTGATGGTAGTGAAAAGACCTAGTGGAAAGAGCAGGAGGAGAAAAAACATTGAAATGAAATTAAAGAGAGCAAATGAATTTAAGACAAAAGATAGGTGTGAGCTGGACACCTGCTGGTTTCTTCTTCCAGCAGAAATTAATGATTTGCAGTATCAGACAGAGATAAGAGAAAAATAACCCCCCATTCCTTCAAATAATAACATAACAATAACTAGTCTCTTGCTTTATGCTGCAGCCCTGTTATTTGGAGGTATTTCTCTTTTAAAAAAATTTAAAGCAATGAAGGAGAGAGGTAATGGAAGGATTTTGAAATTTCCCAGTACCTAGCAGCATCCTGCAGAGACAGCACTAAAATTTATTTTGAAAGTGTTTACACCCCCCCCCCCCCCCCCCCATTGCCTGCATTTTAGCAAAACTATCTCTGAAGCTGATTTTTATTGCAAAAACAAACCAAGACTGCTTATTAACAAGAACTCATTCACTGCCACTTGGTGATTCGTGATTCACATTTACATTTGTGCCAGATGTCCTGGGCAGTGCCTGAAAACCCCAAATCTTATAAGTTTTAGACAGCTTTTTCTAGTCACAATTATTTGCTTGTTCAGAATATTTCTGTTACCCTTAGCCAGCTGGAAATGGCAAGGCAAAGAGCGAGAACAGCATTTAAACCCTAGCATGCAGTTCAGATGACTCAAGCAAACCAAATGTGATGAAGAGCTGGTGCGTGCTGATAGCCCTTCCTCGCACGGTAAGGACTTCTAGCTAAAAGCATCCAAGTAAGAGGCACCAAAAAACGTGACCATCAATGCAGTCCAGCCACAATGAGCAACAAATGTTTGAAGACCCTGTGCAAATCAACCAACATTTGATGTCCACCTAGTGCTCACGGAGCAGAAACACACACATGTAGCTGTCTCACTGGAAAATCATTACAGAAATATTGGTAACTCAGAACAAGAGCACCTTTGGAGCAGGACTCCTATGGGGTTTGACAGACCTGACTCACATTCCCATTATCAAGAACAGCAGCTCAGCAGAGGTAGATCTGAGGGCCCAGCAGCTGATGTGGAGGGCAGTGTCCGCTGTCCACTCCGGGACCTTTCCTTTATGCTACACCTAGCACTGTCCTGCAGAGCCAGCAGCCATTTACTTTTGAAGGGCTCCAGGTGCACCACTAACATCTTTGCTAAGTTTCACCTCCAAGAGTTTGGTTCACTTTTTCCAAACGGATTGTCCAACAGGGACAATCGGGAGACCCTGGCAGAAGTGCCACCTTTGTCTGGGCTAACACAGGGAAGTTACCAACTCCAGTGACACAGGATTAAAGAAAAACTGGAGTCAAACTCGGAGCAAGTGAAAGCTAACACAACAAGAGCATAAGGCTGTGTTGCAGTGCACCAACCACCAGCTTTCTATGTGACCTTGGCTAAACAATTTACCTTCCCCGAGTCTCAGCCTCATCTCCAAAAATACGAGAATGAATGAACACTGGGAGCTACTCAGATATTAAAAGAGGTCACACAGATATAGAGATAGCATTTGAGATAAAAAAAGGTCAAAAGATTTTGAAGCAGAAAGGTCAACTACATAATTTCCATCTAAACCCACAGCAGAAACACCTTGTTCCCAGAAGAACATGGCCACAAAACTTGAAGTTGAGCTTGTCTCCACTGGAATCCATCTCCTTGCTTCTCTGGTTGCCTTTTTAGAAACTCGGGTTTTGCTTAAAAGACCATCAGAAAACAAGGACAACCAACACACCCTCTCTCATATTTGTAAGAATGTAGCAGTTAACAAGAACAAAGCACTCAAAAAACGTAACTCTAAATGAGTGGCACCTGAAGGCTCTTAAAAGCACATTATTTTTAACAAGTAGGAGAGAGTGGCAGCTTTTAGAGGCTAGTGTTATCATGGCAAGATATGAGTTCAAAGATGGAGGAAAGAAGAGATGTTCTGACGTTCACAGCCATGGGCGGGAAGCAAAGAGCACAGAGAAAATAAGGAAACAAAAAAAATATCAGACCCTTCAAACTGAGATCCACTAGCAACAGGAGATGCTGATAAACCCACAAGCTCAGTGAAGTGAGAAGTGCAAGTGATTCCTCTCAGGGAATCAAGTGAGTGATTGTTCACAGGCATTTTAATCTACTCTTACAGTTACAATTCAATCAAATGCATGATTTGAAGTGGGAAAGCAAGCGTCTTTAAGGAAGTAATCTATATGAACATAGATGTGGATAATCTTGTGAAAAAATAAATCAAGGCAGAGGTGCCAGTGGGCTTGATTTAATTGCAGAGGGAGAAGAATGACCATTTCCTGACAGAGAACTTTGATGTACTTGTGAAAACTCACGTTTTTAAAATAATCATGTGCATCACTGAAAGGGCAACAGCTGCACAGCAGTAGCTTGACATGCAAATTCATGCCTTTCTTCAGTCCACATATGCACATGCTGATAAGAGATTTAAGCAGAAAAATACTATTTTTGCATCATCATATGCAGAAGGGATACAGTTTGCTCTGAAAAAAAGCTGCTTAAGCACAAGAAAACACATGCTACTTCCCAAGCAAGCATCAAAACTTTCAGGGGTTCATTGCTGCTTTAGCCTTATGAAGAGAAATAGGCTGAAGGGTATGAGTTGACCATAAGCTGACACAGGTGTCATGATAGCAAAATTTCTGGAAGTTCATAATACGCACTAATGTAGGAATGAGCATCTAGCTTTAATATTTCAGTGTAAAGAGAGACATTCAGGTAAACTTGTTTCCCCCCCCGGAACAAGGTGAAGTTGGTTAGATGTGGCTCGTGCCACATTAGCTGCACACTTGTCTGTCAGCATTCAGCACTTTAAACTGACCACACCAGCCACAGAGGGTTCTTACCCGTTCCCGGGTAGGTTTGTTCTAGTGCTTCCTCGCAGGAGAAGTTTTAAGGAGAAAATGGCAAGATCTCAGAAAGACGTAAAAACGTATGCCTGCATGAAAGAAGTATCATAAGCGTGTGTCTGAGGGGAGGATGTCTGTGGGGGAGGCTTGTTGCTTTAAAATCAACAGACTGACAAATCATGTCTACTAATTTACACGGTCTCCAACAGTCAGGACTGGTGTGCAGAGGTGCAAGGCACGTGCCTAGGGTGGACCAAAAGTGACTGCAACACACTGGTGTGAAAGCAGCAGCAGAACTGCTGACACCTCGCTGCCAGCATCGAGCACACCAAGCACAGGACGGGAAACCCAGGGTAAGGGGAAGAGCCTGGGCACCTTCCCTACCAGAGAGATACCCTAGAAAAATATATTCATCCAACATGAACAAAGACCCAAACATCCTGATTTTAGTATCCCAGGCCCATCTGAGCTTTGAAGCCAAAGCTTAAGCGGCTGAACAGCCTTTTTAACAAAAACTCAGCTTCTATTTTTCCCAGACCACCAAGTGGGCTTGCACCTGATTACCAGGGGCTGCTTGAAGGACTGCAGCATGGCAAGGATTACCAACGCCACAGCTACCACTCCTTCACTTCCATGGCTTAGCTCATCTCTTTCACAGCATCTCCAGCGCTGCATGCTAGGGTGTGCAGCAACACTTATAAGAAATTCATTCCCCAAACAAAAAACAAAGGAACAAGCAGAGCCCACTACTGCCAGTGCACTGCTGGAGGAACACCTCTAATCAGCTGCTTTAACAAGACACTTTTCTTCAAGATTTTATTAGAGGACCTCAGATTTTGTCCAATTATGTGAAAAAATTCAATCAATGCAATACAAAAAGGAAACAAGCATACTTTAATGGAGACCAGAGAGACAAAGGAGGTCACAGATATACACCCAATTCCTAAATTAAATTTAGCAGCTTTGAAAGTTCCTCAATACACAGCCCCGCAGAAGGAAGTCCTTAATCTATAAAAGATTCAGAGCATATATATTGGAAGTGCAGGCTGAGCTGTATGAATAACTCATAAATAATGTATCTCGTTGAATATCTCCCCACCTCCTGCCAGAACAGAGCAGGAGCAGCTCATGATTTTCAGATAAATTTTGTTATTCAGAAATTATCTATGGAATCATCTCCATGAATTACTATTTACCTGTACCTTCTGCCTGAATAGATAGGTGCTCTTATTCAGTGTTGGAAACTCCAGCTGTTTGATTGGCATGTAGCTCACAGCACACCTCCCCTCCTCCCCAAGCACAGGCACTTACTGGGGACTCAACAATTACACATTTTAATCTCAAACCCAATTCAATGGTTTGTTTTCCGTGAAGCGGGCAGAGCTTTGCCTTGCAGGCAGTGAGCACCCATCCACCAGCACCAGCTGTGCAGCCACATTGACTGGGCTGTGCGCACAGAGACCTGGGCTCTCCATCCTCAAGTACCACCTGCATCACCTCTGCCTCCTTTAGGGGTCACTAACAGCAGATGACTGTGTTGTAGAGGACCCAGGTGTTATTAAACTCATGCAATAGCTCCAAAACAGGAAATGTTCATGAAAATTGTGTCATATTTACCCCAGATCTTCAATACAGAGACACTGTTTACCTATGAAACCTGCCTGCCCTCACAGAATAAAGCGAACTTTGATCAAAGACCAGATTATCCGCGCAGAGGGTCGGACAGCCCAGAGGATGCTGCACGTGACTGTTCGCAGCATCATGATGTAACAGATGTTGGCATACCCTTCAAAACACTGCATCTTCTTTTCATGGTTTGATTTTCCCCCCCCCCCACCATTTTGAGTCAGATACTTTGCTCATTTACACAAAAAACACTTGTCAAACATACGGTCTGAACTTCTTAAAGCTTTACCTCTAGATGTGAGGTTCCCAATCTATCCGTAATCTCCAAAGGAAGCCTTTGAAATTGGCACTCTCCTTTAGAATCCTAGTTTAGAAGAGCCCTTGATTTCTGTGTTAGGAACCTGAGAGAGGATGTAGGTGTTTGGTAGTTGGTTTAGGGTTTGGGGTTTTTTTTCTCTAATTTAGGAAAGAATCCCCCTTATGACAGACTTCATTAGTCTTTGGGAAGCAAGGAAAGCTGTTGAGCTGCAGTATGGTTGTTCAGGATAACCTGCATTCAAATCAGTTGCTTTTGCAATGTAAATCCCACAGAGCTATCCTAGAATAGTAAAAAAAAAAAGAGGAGACTGTTCTATTGCAAAAACATCATTTTGTTAAAAAGCAAAACATTTTGAATGAGTGTATTTTGTATGGAGAAAATGGAAACTCAATAGCATTAAAATATTTTTATTTACTTTTATATAAAAGAAATTGTGGTGGGTTGACCTTGGCTAGACATGAGGTGCCCACCCAGCTGCTCTATCACACCCCCCCTCAACAGAACAGGGAGGGAGAAAATAAGAAGGGGGGGGAACCTCATGGGTCAAGACAAAGGCAGTTTAATGAAGTAAAAGCAAAGGTCATGCACAGAAGCAAAGGAAAAAAGTTTCTATTTGCTACTTCCCATCAGCAGGTGATGTCCAGCTGCTTCCCAGGAAGCCAGGCTTCGGTACACACAGCAGTTGCTCCAGAAGACAAATGTCATAAATGCCCCCCTTCCTCCTCCTTTCCCATAGCTTTTTTTTGCTGAGCAGACACATGGTCTGGAATATCCTGTCGGTCAGTCTGGGCCAGCTGTCCTGGCTGTGTCCCCTCCTGAGACCTTGCCCCCCAGCCCACTGGTGATGGGGGAAGGCTGGAGCCAGCCCTGATGCTGTGCCCGACGCTGTCCTGGCTACCAGTGTGAGCACCGCACCGCCAGGGCTGCTGGGGGCAGAATCAATTCCATCTCAGCCAGCCCCACTACAAACATTTTACAACTTGCACTGTTTTCTTCCGCAATTTGGGGCATGCACAAAAGTTTAACAGTATACAAAAAAAAATCCTCACTTGCTGTCAACTCAAACACTTTTTTGATCTCATAAGCTTGGAGGGATTGGTATTTGGTACGTTTCCAAACTTAGCTCAGCTTTCCAACAAAAACACAACTTCCTGACCAAACTCGTGTCCAACAATCTGGATGACAACTCTGCTAAATCTAAATGCATCAATACACTTTTTTTTATCATTCACCTACCCATTAAGGTCCAAGGAAAACACACACCAAAACAGGCAAAGCCAGAAAAAAGCTGGAACATGATGTTCAGTTGTAGACAACATGCACTTTGCATCCTACTTCCAGATAGGCTTCACGATGAAACCTGAACATCAGGTCCATGCCCATTAAAGTGTCACTGCAATTTTGGGATGGATGTGAAGCAAAGTGATCCAAGGCCAGTTTTTAACGGTCAAATGCCTGTTGTAGAAATAGTGCACTTGTGAGCAGCCCCAGCTGATGCAAGAGATTGCACTAGCACAGAAATTTGCCTGCTACCCATCAGGGCTAGAATGAGTCCCTGAAGAACAGTGCTAAGGTACATTAATAGGACAATGTGGAATAAATATTTTTAACATATGAAATTGTACTTCTGCCAAAGCAATTCACGGGCACTCGAGCAAAACAATCATTCTTTGCATGCAAAGGATTTCTACGCACTGCTAAGGAACATACCCAGGGATGCTCTTAATGAGCAACGCCTAATGGAAAAACAATGGCCAAAAATACCTTCTGATGCAAAGAGCATTTAAATCGTATAGAAGAGTACTATACAGGGTATTCATGCTGCCAGAATCTTTCAGCTACAGGTGTCCAAACACTTTCCAAAGACTAGTTATTTTAAGTAACTTGTTACGGGCTTTCACAAAAACAAAAAGCACAGTAACACTGGGGAGTTGAGAATGAGTTTGCTCAAGAATATTCAAGGTCAGGCAACAACAGCTCTGTGACGGCACCATGAATAGACTCCCACTCTCCTGATTTCCAATTCCCCAGCCCAGCAAGTAGGCCAGCAGTGCCTCTCCACAGCAGCAACACGTGGCAAGCCTTCCATCAAGGGCTGCCTACCAGATAAGTTCTCTACCCACATAAGATACATTAACCAAGATGTTATGTATACTCCAGCAAACACATCCACACAATAATGAGAGGATGACACAGCAGCATCCACGCGAAGCAAGACCTCGCTGAAGTGAGTGATGCCAATATCTAATCTTTTCTAAAGGGCTTGGCTACATATTTAAAATATTTGGAAGTGTAAATACTGCCTATGCATTTTATGAGACAATAAAAAGTGGTTTAATACAGCAATAAAAACTCAAATATGCCTTGACAAAGTTATTTTAAACACAGTTCTAAAGCCCATAGCTACTAAGTTTTAGACAGATATAATTTCAGAAAGGCCTTGACACAATACCATTTAAAATGGAAGTAAAATATCCTGCATATCAAGACTTACTAAATAAATCTCAGGGGTTTTATGGCACTAATGAATGAGTATGAGCACATTGGGACTGCCGAGTAATTTGCATTAAAGCTATATATTGTAGATGCGAAGCTAGGAAGTGGCATATGCCTTAGTACAGAAAAAGGGGTTTAGGACTATCTGGGCTGCAAATGGGGATTTCTTGTGGCTCAAGCAGGAATATTTATGACATGACCTAGGGCACAAGCAAGATCAAACCATTCAAAGAGTTAGAAGTAGCATGCACTGCAATGTGTGTGCCAACCTCACACAACCAAAACTACACAAGAATTAGTGTAAGTTAAGCTTGTTTGCAACAGTCAATGTTTCATAACAAACAAATCTCTGTGAGGCCCGTGAGCCACCTCACCCTCACGGTGAAGAAGAGGATTTAGCCTGCACTGTTTCCCAGCCTTGGGGGTGGGAGGCCCAGTAGCCAGGGGTCCATGGTCTACCCAACCCAAGTTCGTGGCATTAATTACCCACAGGGGTACCAAGGGGCCCCAGCCATCCCCTGCAGGCATCAGGGCCAGCCCCGAGGCAAGGGGGCTGCCAGCACACACTGCAGCACTAGCCACACTGTCATGGCCAGAGCACACCCCACCCTGGCAGCGCAAGGCAGGGCCGGGCAAGCATCTGTGCCAGGGCTGCCCTCAGGAAGGCCAGCAGGGGTAGCAGCAGGTTTGGATTTAAAAAAAAGTAATAATTGAGTTCGGTGTTAGGGACCCAAGGAAAGCGTTTCTCCCCACCCTGCCTACTCAGCTGCACAGAAGCTGGATTAGCAAGTTTCTGCCATACCACACCCCCCGCAACTTAAACCAAATTTTGCATTTCAGCTGAAACAAGGCGGGCACTGCTCCCACACACAGCTGGGCTGGCAAGCCTAACAGGACAGTGGTCTGTGCATCAACACCCCCAAAGCTGCATCACTTGCATCACCTCTCCACTGCGCCCCCCCCCCCCCCCCCCCCCCCCCCCCGAGGTGCTTTTGCTACCCTGGAGCAGGCACCGCAGTGCCGGGCTCGAGGCAGGGGACAGGCAGTGTTTGCTGAGCCATCACCATCGATTCCAGGACTGTTAAACCCACAGGGTAACAAGCCACAGAGGATGTTTAACTTTAAACACATACAGCGTGCGGAACAGAACAGCATAGGTTTGGCTTTTGTCAAGTAGTTCAATTTGACTTTGAAAAGCATAATGAACAGAAGCTAAAGCACAGAAAAGACAAGTTAAATCATCCCTCATTTGCACAAGAATTTACACTTCTATTTGCCTGTTTATGGGTTTTTTTTTTCTTTTAATGTGGAAATTATGAACAGGTGCTTATATCTTTTTATCAGAATTTTCTCAGTGTTCTGGCAGAGAAGCCTGGTACCGACTGCTCCCGCACTCACCTGCCGGCAGGTACCTCTTCCCTTCCCACAATCAGTCAGCACACTTCCAGGGAATCAAGGCAGTATTACAGCAAGATAAAAATTAAAACACCCAGCATCCCCAAATCACATGCAAGTAATTGGCAGAAACAGGACTCAGTCTTCCAGTTTAGACACTGTCGAGCCCTCTTCTTGTTAATTAAAAAAGGTTAGGTGAATGATTTATACAAGAGTTTGGAAGACTTCTGAACCTTCCTTCCTAAGCCTTTGTTTAAAATAAGAGCTGGAATTTCTCATAATTGAACCTTCCTTCCTAAGCCTTTGTTTAAAATAAGAGCTGGAATTTCTCATAATTTCATGAGAGACTCATGAAAAGCTAACTTTAGTCACACAGTCTTGTGCATGCATACACACACACGTGCACACCCTGAGCTCTCCACTTTCCCTTACCCTTCCCACATTTAACAAGCAGTAAAAGTGTCAGAATAATCTTGACTAATACCTGCGTCAATAGGAAATTTTCCACTCTGTGCTGCCTTCACTAACACCAAGTTCATTGTTCAGGGTGGGAATTCGGGAAACAGCTTGCCTGGGTTTTTGAAAAATGATAGCTATAAAAGTGATGGAAGTAATAAGGAATAAAATTTTGTTGTTGTCAACCAAAAAACATTTTGATGAATTCCATTTTGTGCTTGACTTTTAAAAATGTCATTCACTATGCACAGAAACTTCTGGGCAGCTTTGTTTTGTTTATTTGTTTTTTAAACTCAAGTACTTTTGGGCACTTTACAGAAGCACCTCTAACTACGTGGGGTTTTTTAACACTTAAACATGAAAAAATGTCTATTTTTAAACCACTGCTGAAGAATGGGTTTGTTTGCTTTTCCTCAGCATTAGCAGTTGCCCAAAGGCACATGAGAGCGCCTGAGCTCCCGCCCCACCATGACTCTTGTGCCAGCCCCAGTCCGGCAGCTGTGGAAGCCGTTCATGCAGCCGTAGCATCACAGCGGCAGACCCTTCCACCACGGGCACTGCACCAGTGCCACCATGATACACCTGCCAGCTGGAGCAGGCTCGCAGCTGGTGTCTCCTTTCGGATGTGTGCAGAGGAACATGGTTCTGCCCATATATATGACCATAAAGATTCTTCAACAAAACCCCAACCCACCGTACATTAAGAGCTAATCTACCCGTGGTATGCTCCGGAGACTCAAGGCGAATCAGCTGAAGGCAGAGTTACAGCCAGGAACTTAGAGTATTATTAGATGAAAGTTACTTCTAAGAGGGAATACCAAAATGAGACTTTAAACATGTTTTAAGGCAATATATCCTGACTTCAGGAGTCAATTGATTTACCTTCTCTTTTCAAAGCATACACGTGGTTAACAGGAAGAGAGAAAAGCAAGCAGTGAAGGCACAGTAAATGCCAGCCTTTCAGAAAGTACCGCTCTTACATATGTATCATCCAAAGAAATGTAATTACTCACATCT
Organism: Falco naumanni; assembly: GCF_017639655.2. NCBI lineage: Eukaryota > Metazoa > Chordata > Aves > Falconiformes > Falconidae > Falco > Falco naumanni. The sequence continues at coordinate 121,481,074 of NC_054055.1, forward strand.
AAATACCATTAAAAACCACACTACAATAAAGGTATCCAAATCCTTCTTTGCAGTTCAGGAGGCAGAGACATGGAGGGGGGGTGTTCATCCTGAGGCAGCATGGGTTTGTTTCCAACAAAAGAGGGGGAAGAATTAAGTGTGGGAGCTAATTGCACATCAGAAACCCTCAGGCTACTCAAGAGCGCTCTCAGGTCTAGCACCTCTGTTGTTGTTTGGTGGTCTATGTTCCTCTTTTCCTAAAATCAGGATTTAAAACTGTAATCCCAGTGATCTAATCCCATAATCTAATTTACCACCAGTAACCCCAGCAGGTCTCACCCTCACACATCATCAGCAACCGTCTTTTCAATCTGGGACAGCAGCAGCATGGATTAGTGACCTGCCAGCTTTCACAAGGTAAAGTGCCATTTAGTTTTAAAACAATGAATCACAATCAAGAATTTCTTTTTTTTTTAAAAAGAGTACAAACCATTCGTGCTTATCAAATATTATATACCAATAACATGAGACCTTGGGCCTGGAGACAACTATGCAGCTCAGTTATGTCTCCCCAGAAAAATCCTGAGCTCACTTCCCAGCTGCTTCCTTTTACTCTTTCATCTCTTTACGCTGAGCTTTTCCACCTATGCCTACAGCAAAATAAGTCTAAAGAAATTCTTGCAGTGAAGCTGATCAGTGCCATTTAACCTTGTATGGTTTTGCATTATTTAACCGCTCCTGAGCCAAAAGCTAACCCTTAGCAAGTCCTTCCAAGTCTTCCAGAGTCTATTCCTCCCTCGAAAGCATCCTGCGCATACCAGAATTTAAACTCTAAGTTTTTAGTCTTTTGAGATTTTATAGCTTTAAAATGAAATTATCTAAGTTTTGTTCAAAGCATCCTTAAATCAGTTTCAAGGCACAATCCATTAGAGAGAAAATTTCAAACTACATATTACAAAGGCTGGCTTCTGCACAAGTTCCTATGTGATTCAATTTTGGTCGACTAACTTGAAATTCATACGCACCATATTGTGCAGAATGGGACAGTAAGTATTCAATAAGACACAGACACTGTGCATAAATTTGAGATTATGCATCAGTTGCAGTTCCTTACTGATCTCCTATACATGGTTCTTTTAAAGCCATAAATATTTCAGAGAGCTAAAAAAAGACTTTAAAGTATTTTGCCACCTCCCAAATAAAATATGAGCTCAAAAACATGGAAAAAGTGTTAAAATAATCCTGACCTGACATTTTAGCCACAGATCTATTTCACTTTTAAAAAACTGATTTAATAAACTTCAACTTTTTAGTATTTTATAGGTTACTTGCATAAAATAAAAATTAATCTGTTTATAATTGCACAGATGGAAAATACAACTTGTTATTAATGACCCAATCTAAACAGCATTTGAACTACTGCTTTTATAACATAAGGTTTACATTTTCCCCCTCCCTCCCAAAAGGCTATACATTCTTTACTTGCTCATCTGCGGGAATTTACAGGTGTTAAATTAGCCACAGTAAGCCTTACCTTTTGTTCCCTGAATGCTATCAAAACATATTGAGAATTACAATTGAAACATATTGAGAATTACAGAGAAAAAAGTTAATTAAAAATTTGAATACAGCACTAGAAAGTTCAAACAGAAGATTTTTCCCTAGTTCATACCAAGATCTGGCTGCATGCATAATTACACATAAATCAGACTGCAACTTTCTGTGCCTTTCTAATTCAATAAAAAAAATAAACCTTTCCCCCTGCAGTTTAGCTATATATTTATAAATAACCAGGGCTCCTATTACAGTCAATATCTTGTGGATGTGATGTTAAAGTGATAAGATATGCACAAAAGGACCAAAAAGTTCCAGTGATTTGTACTGCTGGGGCAGCTTGCCAGGCTCCCCATCTAAATCCATCCTATAAATAGAGGTATTCTAATGTAAAAAAAGTTTCCCTAGTATCCACTCTGGTTTAAAGACAAGTTCCTTCAATGTCAGCTTTCCACAAATATGAATGATTGAGTCTAGCTCATAAATGTCATCTGAAAGCAAATTTGAAGATTGCTGCCTCCAATATTCACACCAAAATAGCAGGTTTTATGTTAAAGGACACTGTCTGTCAGACAGAAAGAACCTCTCTCCTCCCCATTTCTCAGAGCCTTGGCACACAAGTACTTAAATTAACTAGGCAAGGAGCTAATGACACTCCTTGTGAAGAGGAGAATGCACAGTGTGTTGGGTTTTTTATTTTCATTTAATAGTAACCAAAACTTAAAACTATCTGTACATCTCAAAACCCATCACAGTACGATTTTCCTCCCAAACAAGCTGTTAGTGACTTCAAGCAGACAAGAAAAGAGCCAAGGCAGAGACACCGGGACATGCACCAGCCCAGCAAATGAAGGTCCTCTGCATTGGTAGATCTGGGAACCCAGCAGCTCCCCATCCCACCTCCTCCCATGCACCATGTAGCCCCCACCAAGGTGGGGCATGGGACAGAGGCATTTTTGAATAATGCATTTCCAGCCTTGGGAAAAAAAAAATTTAAAAAAAAGGCTAAGTGTCACTGCCGCTCGTCTGCCACCACAGCTTCCTCGAGGCAGATTTGATGAAGCATCACTGGAGACTGCTGGTGATCTGGGTTTCAGTGACCAGCCAGGACCGTGCCCGGTGCACCGGCGCAGGCTCAGCGACGGTCCCTCCCCAGCGCCAGGCTGGCACAGGGGGAGCAAGCTCCACAGCAGTGCTGTGGCCACGATGAGGTTGATTGGTAGGACTGGTAAAGAGTGGTAATAGTTTTTATTTAATTAAAACAAAACAGGTGCTCTTTTAGGTATTTGAGTCTTTAAGAGCCAAAGTAGAAGCACATATTGCCAGGAGAGCACAGGCGAAGCATGTTACATGCCAGAAGCCCCGACCATCACACCACCTGACCTGGGGACCAGCACAGATTGCTTAACAGGTGCCACCTGGTCCATTCTGCCTTTTTCCTCAGAATTTGCACTTGTCTCTCCAGCATTGCTCAGCTCTCATTCCAAGCACACAACTTGCTTGCACCGGATGAAAACACACCACACTAAAGTAAATATAAAACACAGCAACACATTCCCACAGCAACTGGAATGTTGGCAGCAGCCATCAAAATCCCTGCATCCTACAGACACTTTTCTAGAAGGCATTTTGTTTCATTACAGAGCCCTCTGGGAGGGACTAGGCAGCCACCACGCAGCCAGCCAGCTCAGACATGGCTGTGAAAGACAGGCACCCAACCGCTAGCGTGGCATCTCACAAAAACTCTACCTCTTCTGTCTTCAAGACCTACTGAATAATAATCTTAACTCCAGTAGATACGATAAACTCAATATTAAAAGTAATCAAGAATTTAGATACTTTTTTTGTAGCCCATTAGAATTTTGCCTCTTTCCACCCTCAGGGAACCTCTCCATGCAGGGAGGAGTATCGCCACCCCCACACAGATGAGTGGGTCTCTTAAGAATGTGTGATCACAAGCTTTTCAAGTGACATGTGCAACAGCTAAGTATAAAAAAAATAATCCCTGTAGTTGTTTATCTTCTACTAGTCTGCAAGTGATTTAAAGGCTTTCTCCTGATAAGGAAAAACACAGCTCAGAAGCTGAATGTCAAGGAAACTGCTCAGCTCCCCTTCATAGATTTAAAAAAAAAAAGAGAATACCGAGTTGTGCAAGTCTAACACAGTAAATTCAAGAAAAATGCAGTCTTCTTCTGACCATTTTATGGGTAAAAAAATGGGCTCAGTAAATTGTTAATTTATAGTTCTATTTGCAGTTAGAACCACACCTAGAAGTAGCTAGCAGCTGGGTATGGTTTCCCTCTCCCTCCTCCTAAATTGTTAGGCTAATCCTACAGCTCTTTGTCCTGGAAGGTGGGAATGTGATGCAGTGTAAGGTTGTGTTCACTCTGAGGGCACAAAGGCTGAGAAAAATATTTTAGGAGTCCCAGTCCCACAGAGAATTTGGACTTCTGACTAATCCCGTGCCAAAAATCAGCTTGAGAAGGTCTGAGCAACCTTGAACTAATGCAGGAGCCCAAAGTAGCCTGACCTAACGAGGACTCACTTCTGAGAGCTGTACACATACCAGTAATCACAAGACATGCTTTTTAAGTACAAGATGTACATACTAACAAATAAGCCTAACCCATAAAATCCAGCATCGCTGTATATGGTCTCAAGCACTCTGGGCAGCACAAGCACTGCCACCATGCAGCCCCCCTGCGGCCCACGGGGCCCAGCCACCCGGGAGGCAGGGTGACACCGGCTGCTGCCCCTAGACAAGAAGGCTCATTCACTGCCCCTGTCCCCGATGCAGGGTATCGGAAACCTCACCAGGTTGAGAGGGAGGGAGCAGCACCTGCCCCACAAGCTCAGCCAGGCCTGGCAGGTCCTCAGCTCAGCTGGGTGACCAGCTCCATCCATCCAAAGGCATCGCTGCCCAGCCAAGCCCAGAAAGCATCTGCAATAACACATAGGTGCGCACACACCATAACATTTGATCTGTTATTGAGACACGTAGGAAGTTTGATCAGCATCTGAATATTTGCCTTTAATAGCCTTTCAGTTCCTGTTAAATCTTATTCTGAAGGGCTTTTAGCACCTGGTAGCTGTAGCAGCCCTCACTGAGTAAACACTAGGGCACACCGACACACAAAGCATCTCTCAAATACATTCCAGAGGCACCAGTGGAAGTCGGACTTGCAAATGGAAGCATTTAAATATGTGCAGCGTACTGCTTAAAAAAACTACAGTCCTATCAGTAAAAGCAATAAAGCTCAGCACTTTTACCTTCCTTCAGCTGCTTTAGAAGGAACCGCTTGAGGTTGACCAAAGCTCCTGGAAGGGATTTCAAACGGTGTGCACTCTCTCCACCTCCTGTTTTAGAGGCGTCTCACCCTAGTGCAATGGCCATCTTGTGCCTCCAATTAGCCGGGAGATGCTCTCTGCGTACTGCTGCGCTCGCAGTCGGGCCAAGGGTTATCTTCACCTTGGCAAAGCTGCCCCCACAAGCTGGATCTAAGAGCATTACAATTCAAGTGCCACGTCCAAATGAAGTCCCGCATACAGTGGAGAGCCAGGCATGCCCGCACCCCGTGCCTTGCCCGGCGGTGGTGCTTCTGTGGCAGTGCTTCACCGCGCTTGGAAAGCTGGCATCATTTGTTCTGAGGACAGCAGGCATTTACCTCCAGCTCTCCAGTGCCTCAAAGGTGTAGGGGTTGCTTCATGAGGTCAGCAGCCTGACGTTTTACTGAGGGTAAACAAACACATGAAAAAAGCCATGAGAGCCCAGCTGTTTTCACTGGAGAAAGCAATCCATGAGGAAGAACAGCATTGTTTCCTCAGCACTCTTCCTGCTCCCTGGTTGCACGCTTCCCCTGGTGTCACACCACAGCTCGCCCTCAGTAAGGTGGCCTCCAAGCTGCTGGGAAGCCTTGCAGGAATTGCCACACGTATAGGGTACATGGCAAGCGCAGGCCACGCCACCAAGGGGATGCCACAGCAAGAGGGAAAGAGTCTTCGCTGGCCAAGGTCTTGCTCCACAGTAACCAAGAAGAGACGGTCCAACAGCAGCCAAGCCCAACCATGAGTCTAGCTCATAAGGCAATCTCCCAGCAAAACAGCAGGTCTGATGTCAAGCAGGAAACCATCCCACAGTACTAGAACCAGGTTCAGCAATTGCCAGGCGGATCTATGACGATGGACAAAGCTAAGCAGGAAAACCAGTCCGGGGATTGAGATCCAGCTCATGAAACCCCACATACGTGGACAGAACTGAAAAGCAGTATTGCTCCAAAGAAGCTCAAACAAAGAGTGAGGGCTCAAAGCTGGGATTAAATAGAGCTCCCGGGCTCATGGGCGTGGGCAGACAGCCAGGTGAAGCTGTTTAGGGCCATCAAGGCTTACTAATGCCCTCAGGGCCTTAACAGCCCACACCTGAGAGCAACAGCAAATTGCAGTTCCTTCCACAGGGCAAATTAACAGTCAGGTGTGACTATTGTCTTTTTGTAGTCCCTCTGTTAGCTGGTTGGTGTTCCTCCTCACCTACCCTTAACCCCAGCAAACATCTGTCCAATCAACACCCTGTGCACAAGGTGTGAAAAGCTGCAACCAAGCAACCATTTTATTTCTTTGTGCTCCAGTACGTTCTTTTGGCCACTATGATTCTGTTCCCCTTCTAGGAGACGTTGAAAAACTAAGTACCTGCATGCAACACCCAGCGATGCACACACCGTACCAAACGGGCAGTTCACAGTAGCCCCTGTAGTGCTTGTTTCCCATTCATTTCACCCTACAAATAGTTCAGGCATTGGATTTCTACTTAGATATGGATGGAAATTCAAGATAGGGAATTTGCTGTGATCTCCCAAAATAGCAACAGAGCGCCTGTGTATCCACTTGTGTTACTACTTCTGCCATGGAACTTACTGCGTGCTGAGTCACCATGCCCTGTGCTTTGCTTTGTGTCAGGCCCCCAGACCGTACGTTGCTGCTGCTTGACCCTTCTCCAAGTGGTCTAGACCTCGGATGCTGCTCCATGAGACAGAGCACCTTACTGCTTTTGAGAGCTACTAGGGAAGAGGAAAGGTGGAGAAATAAAAGATAACAACTTGATGTCAAGCCTGGAGGAGGGATTGGGATGGGGGGGTAATGTGGAAACTTGGCAACGTGTTTGATGTTTGTTTGGAACTTGTTCTGTCTGTATTAAAATTGTATAAGCAACAAGGATAATAAATCAGCTACAGAAAATAGAAAACCTCTGCCTACTCTTGAAATAATTGGTGCTCCTTGAGGTAACTTTCCTCCCAGCAGATGCTAAGGTATTTTGCTTGAAGCTTGACAAAGAAAATACTGTCACTTCCATGAGAAAAAAAATGCAGAGGAAACAAGTAAAAAGCAATACAAGTGTTTCAAAAATAAATACTACTGAAGAATTTCTGGAAAGGATGCATATGAATTAAGCAAATGAACACTTGACAGTTATGCTTTCCTGAGACAATTTGTATGATATTTTGGCTTCGGTGGGTAGTCCTCCTCCAGCTGAATTAATCCCCTTTGGATTTTTCACCTTGACTCAACCTAATTGGTCTCAAAAGGATTCAGCTGGCTGTCTTCATTGTAATTATTACTTTCAAGGAAAATTAAAACAATTGTGCAGTCAGCAGTGTGATGGTAAATCTTGCCTCTGCTTGCAGCTTGCACACCTAAGGCCCTCAAAGTGCAAGAGTTCAGTTTCATGGAGCAGTAAATGGAAGTAATATATTCTTACACTTTATCTCCCAGATGGATGTGATGTTTCACCACACATCTCATACTCTTACACTCATAGAAAGGAGATATGCTAATGAAACTTATGCCATTGCAAAGAAGTCTTCCTAGGGAGAAACCTTTGTGCTCTTAAATCACTTGAAGCCATTAAAGTACTGACAAACCCTTCCCCAGGATTTTGAGCCGGTCCTGACACAGGTAAAGTTTTCATTCTCCGCTTGCTCTGTGCTAGGTTGCTCCCCTGCTTGTAGAAAGGGATTACGTGTTATACACAGACACGTGGATAATCAGGACGTGACAAGTATCCTGTCCTGTCTTTCCGTAGTCCCATTTTTTTCTACTCTTATCATTTTTGTGGTCTTTGATTTTTATTTTACTTTTGCTCTGTACAGGTTCCTCAGGTATTTTTGAGGAAATCAGCTAGACAATATTAGCAATTATTAGCATAGTGAGGCAGAGGCTAATCATACTGATTAGTTGCCAGGTGGCCAAGAAGGAGGGTTAAGAGACCAAGGAGAATTAAAAAAGAAAGGACAGGTAGAAACAGGTCTGTCAGGGTGGTGAAAGAGAGGAAATGCATATGCGTGAGGTATGCTGATGGCTGAAGCCAGATGTTTAGTTTGATTTTTGGATTTCCATTAGCTGGTTTGGGGGCTTGGGGGGCTTCTGCCTGTTTTACAAAATCTGCAAGCAATGTGATGCTTCCCCACCTCTCTTAGGGAGAAAAAGTAACGTGGTTGTCATGCAGGCAAGAGCAGAGCTGACAAGCTAGGAGTTACTTCTTGCACTGTGAAAAATCACACCCCATTGTCAGAGGAAAGGCTGTGGGAGACTGTGCCTGGGTATGGCTCTCAGCAAGGGCCCCTGTGTCATGAGGCCACTCTGAGCAGCGCAGGGACAGTTTTGGCCCACGCTTGGTAAAAAGCAACTAAATATCTTCCTGAGCTATAGGAATGTATTAATTCAGTACTCCCTCTCTGCATGCAAGCAGAGCGCATCAGTCAAAAAGACGACAGCTAGAAGAAAAATTATGGTAATAGCTGGTTCTAAAAAAAAAAAGAAATTGGAATAGTTTTCAGTTAACTCAGGCAAATGAGGCTAATTTGAGAAGGATGTTACTACTCATAAAAGTGAAATAGTTCAGAGAGAAGTTTTAAACAAACAGAAGGTGAAAATCCAGAGGAGTTTGTGACTGATTTAAGGTTAAAGAGCTAATCTTGCAATTGCAGTTAGCAATCACAGTAATTGAGCTTGTGATAAGAGACCAGATGGTGATTACAATTGGGAGAAAACACCCGGAGAAACTGATTACTACAAGCTTGGGATCACCTCGTAACTTAAAATAATAATAATAACAAAGAAATAAAGAAAAAAGAGAATACATCAAACAAAGGCATTTATTTACTTCAGGTTGATGCTAGGGCGTGCCCAAAGTGTTTGATGCTGAAGCCACTACAGAGAATGTAAAAATGACAGGAATAGAACTGCATAAATGACTCAGAGAATTCAGAAATTTAGCACAAAGACCCCCACACAATGTTGTCATAAAATAGTAAATCTCAAGTCCCATAAGCCTGGGGACACATAAATAAGTTTCCCACTAATGCTTTCAAGCAAGGAAGTGTCGCAGTTGCCCTGAAACGGCAAGGTCGAGCCCAGAGCTGGGCGATTTACATCTCACAGGTTGAAGAGCAGGGCTGCGCTCAGCTATAGAAGGTGGCTGGGACTTTGTCCACGTGTATAAAAGTTCAAGTCATTGCATAAAGCTCAGATGAGCTGAAACAACTATAAAGAATTTAATGTCTTTGTCGAAATGGGCTCAGCAAACAGCCTACTTCCCTAAAATGGGAAGATGATTTTTTCTGACTGTAATGTATGAGTTATAAAAGTCATGCAAACTTGACAAAGATTTAATAGTTTAAGGCACAGACACTTCACCTTTGACAAAAAGCCGAGCTGAGTTTGAACTTGCAGTGGATACAGGTCTCTGGCCATTTCTTTTCTGTCGGTTCAATTTCAAAAGGAGCATGAACTGCCAAGTCATCTTCCAAAGCTGAAGGTACCTACAAAAAAAAAAAAAAAAGTCTGGTATTATCATCATATTCTGATCAAAAATAAAACTGAAATAATGGAGACATCCACCTTCAGAAAAAAAAGACAGGGAGAAAGGTGTTTTGCAAGGTCAGCCAGCAGAGTCCTTCATGGCAGCAGGGGAATAAGGGCTGTTCTGGAGACACAGGTATGCGGGTGCTTGAAAGGCAGGAAAACAGCAGTCCTCTACAATGCCAGTTCAGCCCCTCTTAAAGATTCTACAAATAAAGAGTTGCTTGTCAAATCCTGTTTTCGTTAGACCAGTAGTGGAATTCACATGATTTCATTTTAGCTACCCAAAAGTGAGGACTTGGTCTAAGCCAGTTATTTAGGTTCCTTCTCCAGTAAGTGAAGAAAATGAGGTACTTTAAGAGGATTCATCATTTTCATGTCATTCTAGGATAGTTATCTAAGGTAGTAGAATTAATTGCTCTCTGGAGCAATTGATCTTCATTTTATCATTATTGACTACAGACAGAGTCTAAACATTTACCTTTCATGAGATGCTTCATTTTTAGATGGTGAAAATTAGGTAGGAAAACTCCCACTTGTTATGCCTGGGAAAGTAATCTCTGATCGTGGGCCACGGTTTAACGGGCAGGAGTGTGAGCAGTTTCAGCGCAGCATAAGCTGAAAGATAGCACCTCTGTCCCCTACCCCTCCTGTTACCCTCAAATGCATGGGAAATCGCATCAAACACTGAAGTACGCGTTAAGTAGCAACTACAGATTCCGATTCTGGTCTCCATTGAGCTCTAATGAACTGTGGGGTGGCACCGAGGGCACGGATCGGCGCGGACCAGCTGGGGTTGGCTTCTGGTCAACAGGGGACTGTGAACGGGAGCTCACTGAGGGGGACAAGCCCGTGAACTGACAACTCAGCGTGGTCATAACTAGGGATGGCACCGGCAGCAGTGGCTACAAAGAGGTTGTCACTCCAGCTAGACCAAAAGGAATAGGTGAAGCCTGCGATAAATAGCACCATGAAGTGCAATGGGCACTACGGAATGGAGATAAAGAGAATGTAGTCAGTCTTACACAAAGGGACACCTAAAACTGGAAACTGAGCTCCCTGGGCAGACAGAACTAGAACAAATGGGCTTAGAACCTCCTGAATGGTGATACACCGACTCAGGAGAGATTTCCAGATCCAGAGGCTAACTGGATGGCATTAATAATCAGGTGTTTAAATCCTGTGTTAAATGAAGAGAGATTTCTACTTGATGTGCTATTTCATACTAGCTGCGGAAAGGGAAAAGGGAAGGGACAGAACGCTGCCTCTGGGAGGCTCCGGGAGGACCCAGCTGCCATGGCACACAGAGGGTTCCACCAGGCTCTGCCGGCCGGGACAGTCCCAGGGAAGCAGCGCTCTCTCTGTAGGCTCGTTGTCCGGTTTAGTTTACATACAGCTGTATAGGGAACTCACCGGTCGCCAACACCGGCAAAATTAAAATGGGTGAAGAGCTGCTATCGTAACTTTTATCATCCCCTGACCAGCACTCTCCCTGATGACTTTACTCATATAAAAAAAGTTACTCTACTCTTGTAAAGTTGAAGGACATTTTAAAAATAACTCGCTCAGTAGTCAGACCTTTAGCCTCTAACATTGCTTTATTAAATCACAAAACATGATATATTCAGATAACATTAAGGTTCTGACCTTGGATGCACAAAAGTAAGGAAATTCAGAGGGAAGTTTGAACCTCTCTGTATCTAACATCAGACTTTTGCCTACTGTGTGCATTGAGGGCTTGTGGCACCTCCTATCGCTGGGGAAGATCTCCCGGGGGGTTGGTGACCCTTTGGATTTATAGGTACAATAGATTAAGGATATGACTTTAAACTGGACATGAATTATCTTGTGCTTTAAGGTTGAATTCAGATCTTCAGCCAAGTTTGGAGACTTTTTGAGTTCAAATGTTCCTGTGTTTTAAAGATATCAAGACAAAGCAAAGAAACCCCTTATCGACAGCCTGCTGTGGTGGTTAATGCAGAAATATGAAGTCTTTACAACCAAACTGTATGAAGACTGAAAAAAATCACCTCTTGCCTGAGAATCAGCAGGAGAAATTTCAGAACAGAAGAAGGGATTTTTCCTTCTTACTTTAAAAAGTATTCCAAAACTGGGGTTTAATGTGAAAATGTGGTTTTATCAAGCACTTCATTATTCTCTAATGGACTCAATAGAGAAATCCGCAATTAGATGTTTTCCTTCTCAAAATTTAATTGGGGGAGATATGAAGGGGTTAATTCTCAAATTAAAAAAATGTTAAAACATATTAATAATTTTTTTCTCCCAGGTAACACTGTAATGCCAAATGCTATCTCTGAGTATGCCATTTAAGTGCATTCGTAATTTCTTTTACAAAATCACAAATATGCAAACACAAACTTAAAATCATAAAAGAAAACCCTGAACACCTATTTCCCAAAATAGAAAGCAATGTGGAGTGACAGAGGATAGCAAATAACTCTCTTACACAGTAGGGAAGCTCCATACATGGGAGAATAGCAGCGCCTTGTTTACTTCCCATGTGTATTCCCAATACCATCATCTTCCTCACCTTGGGACTCCCTCGACCATAAGCATCTCTGTTCAACAAGTCCTCCCACACTGCCCGAGGTCCCACAGTGCTGCTCCCAGCTGCCCCAACCCCCATGGGTCTCCCCAGAGAGCAGGGGGTGCACATCCCATGTGAGCCCCATGGGCCACGTGCTGGCCAGGGAACCTGAGGGTCCCCCAGGCTCCACCTGACCCCCAGACCGTGCGTCCTGTGGGTCTCTACCAATCTCAGGAATTCAACTGAAATTAAGCAACAGGTGACAGCTTGAGAGTGGGAGGGTGGCTGGCTGGCATGCTCACAGACGGTAATCCCCTGATCTTTGCTGCCTTAGAAAACCAGATGTTCGGGAAAGCTTCTGAAAGAGGAATTCATCCCCTAACAGCAGCTTCACATCACTTAGCTCTGCATTACTTAACTCCATGTTGCTACCAAGCCACGTGAGTCCTCAGCAGGTTTAACCTGTCCTGGTGTCGGCTGGGACAGTTAATTTTCTTCTTAGCTGGTGCAGTGCCATGTCTTGGGTTTGGTGTGAGGGTGGTGTTGGTAGCACACTGATGGGCTTGGTTGTTGCTGGGTTGACGCTTATATGAAGTCAAGGACTTTTCAGTTCCTCCAGGGAGAGGGCTGGGGGGGCACAGGAAATTGGGAGGGGGCTCAGCCGGGGCAGCTGACCTGAACTGGCCAAAGGGATATTCCAAAGCACAGAAGGTCAAACTGAGGATATCAACCAGGGGAAGCAGGAGGCAGGGGGGACACGCCGGGAGCGATGGCGTTTGCCTTCCCCAGCCCCGTCCCGGTGCTGAGCCCTGCTGCCCTGGGGGGGCTGAGCCCCTGCCTGCCGTGGCAGGGGGAAGGGATTCCTCGGGTGGCTCTGCTTGGGCACGCCGCTTTGGCTTTGCCCGTCGAACTGTCCTTATCCCAACCCACGAGTTTTCTCACTTTTCCTCCTCCGATCCTCTCCCCCATCCTGCTGTGGGGGAGCGAGCGTCTGGGTGGGCTTGGTCACTGGCTGGGACTAAACCCTGACACCTTCCCTCACAAAGTGCCGCCCCCTGGGGGTCTCCCAGCCCTCCCAGCCCTGCCGCTGCCCTACCCACACGTGTGAGATGAGCTGCCACCCCCAGACCCAGCCGTGCCTTCGCTGCTCAAGCGGTGCCCTGGGGCTGAGACGGGCAGAGCTGCCTGGTGCCACAGACCATGGGGAACACGTCACTCGGTGATGAATCTACCCCTGCTCAAGGGTGCTGCTTTAACCTCGTTCATTTACTGACTGGTGCTGCTCTCATTATTTCCACCTAACAACTAGTTTCTAATTGCATTGTTGCTTACAAATGCTAAACAGGTGCCATAGAAATTGTTCTAAGTTTTCAACACAGGGTAATGTCTTCAAATGAAACAAAAGAAAAAAGAAAGAAAAAACCAAACACTTTAAGGGCCATGTAGAAAGATAACAGAAAACTAAATTGCATTTTCAGCCTAAGAGCTTTGATATTCTCCTAATAACTACAACATGGAATGCTAGGGTTGCATCTGTACCTTTAATTTAGGCTCTTGCAGGCAGGTACTTCAAGATTTCAAATTTATGCTGTGTATCATCTAAGTTCTGTCTGGGATATTCGGAAATATGTTTCTAATTGCTTTCTTCATGCAAAAGAGATGCCATAGATTACCAACAGCAGACCTATTAATCATCAGTCTAAGTGCAGCTACTCTTCTGCATACAATATTTATAAGTGTTTATATACCCCTGCCTAATGCTCACAATCAATGACTGCTTGACAAGGCATGCTAAAGAGTTATCAAACATCTAAATCTTTCCAGGAGATTTAGTCTGCAGTTGACCTTTATTCCAGATTATATTTGTGATTTTTTTTTTTTTTAAAAAAAGGAAATTATTTTAAAAACATTTATTTCACAGGGAACTGAAAAACAGACTGATTGTGTATTTCTCGTAGACCTGGAGGACTTTTATTGCTGCCTGTCTGGTCTTTCAAACCATCACCAACTACTTAATGAGCAAATATGATTTCTCTCTTGTCTTTGTAGTTTCAGAAGGTATCACTATGAAATGGGCCTTATGTGAGCTATGAGGGGGCTGTGTGTGTGGGAACCCAATTACTATATTAGTTTAACTTTGTCTCCCCACACCCTATGAGACCAAGTAAGAGTCTATAATCGATTTGCAAATAAAGTCTATTCACAATTTACATATTTCTGGTGGTTGGAAAAGATGTATTTACATTCTAAAGAGTGTATTCATCAGCTGCTGGTCAAACAACATCTAAGCATCCACTTTCTCCTTTCACAGTCAGGCTCAAAAAATTCTTGTAATTCAGCAATAAGAACTACAGAGTCCTCTTCCATTTCCATTGAGCTCTTATATTGAGAAACAGAGCCGGTCAAATGATTTATGTTATTTATTTATTTATTTATTTAGCAAATAAACTAGGTGATGATATTAATTCCTTTTCTTTTTTCTTTTCTCCTGCTTGCAAATCATTTGTGAACCAATAGAAATACTGTGACTGTATATCTTCTTTACAGGCATTTCCACAAACTTATACCAGCCTTTGAAACTTTTGCAACCTCTTTGCTCTGAGTATGTGTTATTTGGTCTTCTTGGTGTGGGACTGGTCATATGAGAGATATTAAAGGACAAATATTGGCTCAATCCAGAAGACATTTTGCCTGTAAGAAGAGCAGGTTCCCAGCTATTTCTATAAAATAAAACCCGGGTGGAGAGTCATAAATATTGGGGGGAAACTCCAAAACACAGCCGTTTGGAATTCTGCATAAAATACCCTGTACTTGACCTTACCTCTTCTTTTTCCCTTGTGAGTGGTTCCGCTTGCCATCGCTTTTAGGCGGAGGTACCGAGAGTGTGGCGTGCCTGAGCAGCTGGGCTGGACCCCCGGCTTCCAACGCACAGGGATCTACACTTGGCACCGGAGCTTCTGGTCTCCTGCTTCCCTGCCCGTCTGCCGCTCCTGCCAGAAACATCCAAACCCAACCGGCAGCTGTGACACTGGCAATGGGCAGCTGTGGCCACCTCACGACAGAAAGAAGGGAAATATTTGGAGGTCACTGAGCCCCAGCCGAGCCCTTTGAAACACTATACAATACGCTAAGCTGCTGTGGTGGATGCAAAAATTTCCTGTCAATGGCATTTGCGGCTCGATTCAGCCTAAACTCCACTGGCTTTCTGCTACCAGAAGACTGGGTTTGGGGATTTTTATTTTTCCTTCCTCCTCTGGTCTGCCTCAGGAAAAGTAGGTAGGGACTTCACTGAATTGATCCTCTCTGTCTTCTACCATCCAATGACAGCAAAACTGTAATTACATGAGAAAAGGCTTATGTTCAGCAGCAAGCTGTGCTTCGGTTATGCATTTCCTTTTGATCCCGAGGTAACTCATGGCAGTGGTAGGTAAAATGATTTTTCAAGCGTAAGCAGAAACCCCCTGAGGAAGAAATATGTCGTATAATCATGGGAGGAAATACAGCACATTTTATTGAGGACACCATCCCTCTACTCAGCGCAGACACAAAGGCCCCTCTCAAAGGAAACGTAACCAATGTTTTTAAGCATTCTGCTCCCTTGCATCCAAATTCGAAGCGATTTACAAGAATTCAGAGTCTTAGTATTGAGGAACTGATGCCTGGAAAGCAGTGATACGTTTCTCCATGCAAGTATGTATTTGTGTACTGCAGAGGAATGTACATCCAAGCCAGGCACATCACTCCAATAGTCCCAAAAGCATCACCAAGCTGTTCAGGCTGGTATGCCACGGGCTCCACAAGTTAGACAGCTAAGAAAGATGCTCTGCATACACAAATAAGCACCAGGCAGACAGCTGCACTTTTAAGCCCCTAATTAAACACAATATTAAGCACGTACTTGGCTTTAAACTTGTAAGCATTGCAATGAACAGCGTTACTCATCTCCTTAAAGTGACGGCTGAAGGGCCCAGCGCTGTGCCCAATGGAGTCCCTCACCAGCCCATCACTGCCCCTCCAGTGAGATGCAGGGCTGGGACCACCAGCGTGGGTCCCCTTGGCGAGCCCTGGGCTGCAGCAAAGGCAGCCTCGGCGCAGCATGTGCTCACGCATGGGTCACAGCTTTGCCCTTGTACCTGTTTCAAGGGATGTGCATTAAAACAGCCAGCCTCCTGCCACAGGAGGTGACATTTTATGTCGTGTCAAGTATTTTAGGACTGCTTCTGTTTTTCAGACCCCAAAATGAGACCTGGGATTTTTAGACATGTTGAACACCATCACATTTAGTTTGTGCTTTGGAGAAAGGGGAAAGTAATATATCAAAAAATCTCAAAAATGAACCAAAAACCTACACTTCACCCCACCCTCAACCTTGTCTTCATATTTTTCCAGCGGGCATCAAAATATCAAAGCGTCATTCTTTTATTCAGTGTGTTTCATATAATGCTCCCTCATGAACATGTGTTCAGTTGTTCTTGCTGAAGGACCTTCCAGAAAGTCAAGCATCTTGCTCCCAGCTCCCGCAAACAGATTCCTTGTAAACTAGTTTAATTTGTTCCAGCTTCAGCGTCTCCCATTGTGCTCACCAGCAAAATCTGTGCATACAAAAGAGCCTTTTCCATCAAGATACCCTTTTTTCAGTATGTGTACATTTGTTCAGCTTTGTTGCCAGGCACCTATCCACTCTAATGGAATACAATTATGCCCAGAACATTATTTTTTGTAATATTTTAGAAGTACCATTTAGCACAAACTTGCTATCTTTTCTCCACATGCATGCTATTTACAATTTCAGCAGACCATTTCAATGTTCGCTTCAGATTTCATCTCTAGAATTAGAAAGACAGAATACTAATCACTATACTATTTTTGTTTGAACATGATCTAACATATTTTACCCCCCAAAAAAGGAATTTTCTAATGCTCCTTGAGCAAGTAGATCCATTAGGTTTGCAGCTTCTTTAAAGGCAACAGCTAACCTAATAGGATGGCCATATACAATATTTTATTCAGATGACATTTTGGATTTTAGCACAGTTAGCATTTATAAGAAGAAGCCATTGCTTAGTGAATCTTTTTTAATGATCCAAACAGACTATTTATCATCTCCAGAAGTCTTGAACTGGCTGTTTATGTTTCACTTAGGCTTAAGTAAGGTGTCTGCTTTCTGGTCACCGAGCAGTTTTTAACATACCCTTCAAGAACACTTTTTCAAAAACTATTACCGGCCCGTGTGCATACAGAACGACTGTCATCAGTGTGTCAGCAAACATCTGAGTGCAAACACACTTTGAGAGGGAGAGATGTGCTAAAATTATGTCAAGGGACAGGTGAATGTTGGTTCAGGAAGACTGCCTTTTTCTGAGACTACTGTCCATAAATTTTATGGGAGCTATGGGCAGAGACTGTCCAGAATTAAAAACAGGCTCTTTTAATTTAGTCTGCGTGTTCTGAGGTAGTCATCGAGCTACTGGTGAAGTGCTTCTTCAATTAATTTTGAAGGCAAGGTAGGATTAATACTAGCCCCAAGTTTCCCAGATGGACTGTAGAGTCCTTATTAAATCAAGGTGTGACCTCGTCAGTCTTAAACCTCCTGAAAAGGAGCTTGTACAGAGAGGTAAGCCACCTAGCTGGGCCGGGGGGCTGCACGGAGCAGAGCTTCTGTCTAACATGCTAAGATGACCCAAAGGAGAAAAGCAGCAGGGAGAAACACATGTCATTTGTGGGTTAGAGAACAAGAAAAGAGACCTTGTTATCTATGGCTAAAAATCAGAAACCCCCTTTCCCAGAAGATGCTTAAGAAGATGCTTGAGTCTATTTGGATCTTTAGAATACTGGGTAAAATGCTGCAGTGCAAAACAAAGTATAAATGCCTAAAAAATTATTTAATGTGAAGTGGTGCATTCCCAGCTACATATGAGGTATTTGCTTCAGCTGATGTGAAGACTGACACCCATGATGATGGCACTCAGAGATATTTCTGTTTAACTCAGTGGCACTGCATTAACCAGTACCCACCAACGATGCATTTTCCAAGATCAGCTTTCAGAAAAGTTAATTGCAAGCCTTTTTCTAAAACCCTAAAATTCTTGAACTACTTGGTTTGGGAGCCAAACAGGCACTGAATATTAACCTTCTGCCGTTCAGCTTGTCTGCTGTGCCAAAGTGCATGACTGAACGTATTGAGCTCTCCAAAGCCACTCCCCAGCTGTAGCCTCGTGGTCACAATAATTTCTTCAAAGATACCAGAGGTGCAGCGCAATGAGTACCCAAGGACTCTGACTGACCAAAACCCGTAATCGCCTCAGGTTTCTTCCTCAGAGAGCTGCAAGGCAAAACAGCCACACAGGTGGAAGAACTGTGCGACACCTGCTCCCCAGCACTGCTGCAGAGGTTAGCCCCGCACCTCTGCGGCTCCCAAATGCACCAGCCCATGGTGTCAGGCGGTACGGTGGCACCAGCTTGTACAGCAGAAAAACGTGACATTGCAGCTTCCACTCTTGCAGCATCGTAAATATTGAGAGTCAAACTCGGGGGCTTCGGCAGCACAAAGCATATGTTTCTACCCTGAAAGTTCAGGATGCTCTTCTTTTAGCTGTACCTAGGCAATGGGCTCCTGCCAGTGAACCAGCTGCTGGAGGAAGACTGTTACAGGTACAAGGCACTACCTTTACTTTTTGACCCATTTTAAAGACGGCTGAGAGGAAGTGACAGGTCAGTCAGAAATCCTAGTATTTTGGCAGAGTTCATTCCAGACTCCTAACAGGAAGAAAAATAATAGTCTAGATCTAAATACGGTAGCTTATTCTTATGTTTTATTTATGATAATCATTTAATTAGCAGTTCCTTGCCACTACTCCACTCCCCACTTCTGAAATGTTCTGGCGGTAGCTGTGCTGCAGGGCTCCAGGCGCAGGCCGACCCTCCAGAGGAAAGCGGCGCGGCCACCGGGCTTTCCGCTCAAAGTCGACTGGGGATAGTTTGTAGTTCAGCTCAGGAAAGCAGCTTCGGAGCTACTTCCCTATTACTTCCCTTTTCTGCCTTTGTGTTCACATTGCAGAGGTCCCTGGCTGAATCGCAGCCCCTCGGAAGAGGCCAGAGGCGGCGGCGCGCCCCTGAGGGCACCGATGGGGTCTAGGTAGGACACGCACTG
The DNA here is from genome assembly GCF_017639655.2 of Falco naumanni. Taxonomy (NCBI): domain Eukaryota; kingdom Metazoa; phylum Chordata; class Aves; order Falconiformes; family Falconidae; genus Falco; species Falco naumanni. The sequence continues at coordinate 121,500,156 of NC_054055.1, forward strand.
GCAGCCTGAAGATGGGCCAAGGCTGGGGCCACTGCGGGCACAGTGTGGGCCACGGGCCCTGGGCAATGCCCGACCCTGCGGGTGGCTCCCGGTACACTGCCCTGCCCTCTGGTGCAGGCATCTCTTCGCGTGTCCCTTCTTCCATACTTTGACTATGGAGGGAAATGTGATCACCGTGGGCCAGCTGATTCTACGGATTAAATTGCAGATGAAAAGTGATAAAACCCTGGCAAGCCGCCTTTGGATCCTGAGGGTCTGAGCAAGGCTTTGCATCAGATCGGACGGAGCTGTCTCTGATGAAGCCAGTACCGTGGCAGGGGGCTGTCAGCAGGGAATGGTGTCACCCATCGTGTGCACCCCCCTTCCCTCCCTCCAAGCTCGTGCTCACCTGCAAAGTGCCTTTTCCCTCCATCTGGGTTTGGATGTATATTATGAACTAGAATTTAATTCTTCAAAGGTGCGTCAGAGGTGGACTGCAGAGAGAATTTGCAAAGGGTGGGTGCAGGGGGGCTGTAAAAAGACCACTGCACCACCTGTGCTTCACGCAAGGCTCTGGACCACTGGGGAGTCCAAGAAACACTTCTTCCCAGCTCACTTCTCCTTTTGGGGTGCGCACAGCTGCATTCATATTCCTGTATGTCGCACTAGCACCACAAAATGTCCCTGTCCCTAGTATAAAAGAAAAGGAGAAAAAGTCCCTAGAACAACATCACTGCCACCATTTTTTAATCATCTTCCAGTCCCCTCCTCAAAGATGTACTGATTGGGAACCATAGAACCACAGATCCCTACTAGGAGTCCATATTATTGAGCAATATCCTTAAGGCTCTACTAACTATTTTTTCAAGAGGGAAGGAGAGAAAAAGGGAAGCCTGTTTCACAGGAGCAAATGGAGAAAATCTATCTTACCGGCACCCTTACGCACACACACCGCTTTTTGCAGTGTAATTCAACACAGACATAGAAGAAAACTGGACCAACAGTGAAATTAAGACTGCTGCATTCAAACCAGTCTGTCATGTAACCCCAGTATGCATGGGAGAGCCTCCCATTTCAAACATAAATCATAAAATGCACACGTGCAGATCTTCATTTCATCACATCTTCTAAGGCAGACAAACCGAATTACGCGCCAATCACCATGTTCTGATCTTCTAAGCCTTTCATCGCTTTAACATAGTGCTGAAGTAATGGTGCCAAATACTGCAATTTGCAGTGTAGTGAAACTGGGTAGTTTGGAGTTTGTTTTTATAATATAATCATCTCATTTATATATGAGTTTTGATCTTAAATTACAAAGTATTAAAGATGTTGGGGACATTTTGTAACTACAGAAGGGTGAAGAAAGCGTCTTGAGAAGTGGTTATTTAAAGGGAGATACTGTATGTAACCCACACACGCTCTTATGAACGTGACTCTCTGAGTCTGAATGCTTGGCACGTTGCGGGCTGTGCTAGCCCGGGCACTGAATAAAGGACAGAGAGGCGTTCCGTGCTAGGTCACCCCTTGCAGGCAGAGCAGGGCCACTTTGTTGTGTGTCTTTTGATGGCAAAGGCAGGATTCGGTCATCAGCTGAGCTGGAAGTACTCCTCTTTCCCAATTATTTTTGCACGTTTCCCATACTCTGCAGCTCGTGAGATAATTGACTTTGAAAAGACAAATACTCACAACTATCGTCTTCTGGCAAGGGGCACGCTTGCCTCCGCTCTCTCAGCGCGTTAGGCTGCTAGTGAAGCCTGGAGCCAAGCGACAGCGGCACGCTCCTGTCTAGGCAGGGGCACATATCTCAGCAGGACGTTCCACTGAAAGCCACCTTCTTCCTGGAGAAGCAGATGTTGACTTATTCCATATGAGAGTAGTATAATGTCCCTTATGTCTTGCTCAATTTAGTACATTTGCATTTCTCTGCTTCTTACCACTGGGGATGCCTTAGCTAGTATTTAATGTTTTGGGTTATTTAAATTGGATCCAGATTTTATTCATCTAGGTCTATTAGAATCCCTGTTCTGCTTTTCACACTTATTCTGAGTTACAGCTTCAAAGGTATCCTTCTACTTCCTTGTTTAGTTCAGTCTGGTTTTCTTTTTTCTTTAGAGGCTCCATCTCTTCCCAAGACCAAATACTTGTGAACTGTTTTTTGTTTGTTTGTTTGTTGGTTGTTTTTTTTTTTTAATAAACACAGGACTAAAAATTATGTTGTCCCTAACCCCATAATCTTGCCACCTAATTGCATCATTGGCACATCCAATCTTCTCGGTTTCCCCTCCAGCACCACCGTGTTCAGAAACAAAGTTTCTGTCTGCAGAGCTGAAATCTCTGGAGGACCCGACAGTGGGCTGCCTTGTACCAGACATTGCATCAGCCCTCTGCATTCTTGTGCACAGATATTTTTAAAGGACAAACTGGAAAAGGCCAGTAGTGAGGTCAGGCAAAAGTATGAAACAAAATACCTTGTTATCTGGAAAAGGGCTGGCATGGTACACTTCTATCTTTTTGTACTTGGCCACATAATGGTAGATTCCCCCTCAGGTAAAAACAAATTGAAAGGAAATGGAAAATAACCTATAATTTCTCTGTCCCCGCAAACATTCCACGCTACCTAAAACACACAAAGCTAATGGAGTTTATAAGGTGAGGGACTTACTAAGAGGGTGAGCTTATAAGAATTTAACGAGGATTTCAATCAAATAAATAACTGCCTTTATACATACCCTCAACCAAAGTCACTCAAAAGTATTTAATTTGAATAAACACACTTCTAGCCTTTCTTATCTGTGCACGTATATGTGTATACATAGATGATATAGGCAAAGGTACAGATAGATATTTTTTTTTTTTCTTCTTAGTGAGACGGATAGCCCATGCAGGCTGAAAAGCTGGATAAGGAGTAGCTCTTAGCTCCAGCCAGAAAGAAACCACAATCTCAGCTGGGAACAAGACAAGAAAGATGTGTTGGTAGGGACTGGGCAACACACAGAGGTTCCCACTAGAAAGGAAAGACTGCTCTAGAAGATGAATGTGGACCCTTTTGAGAGACGTCCTTTTCCCATCCAGGAGCCTGCTAACAGCACCAAATCCCATGCTGGCCAGGGCACCTGCAACACAAAAAGCATTGGGAAAGCCCCGCTGGGTCGCACCACCTAGCCCAGTACTCTCCAACAGCAGCAAGAGAAGCAGCTATTTAGCTTTTTATTCTCCTCATACTCCTGGCAGCTTCCACAACTCCCAGACTGAGGATGTTAGGGGGTACATCCCTATTTCCATTAGCATCGGTATATGGACCTAACTAAATGTCCAGACTAAGGCATTTCCCTCTGAGCCCAGTGATGCGATCTGCATCCAGAGTCTCTTGTTGCAAGAGATTCAGAAATTAATTCTCTGCGGCGTGAAAAGTAGTTCCTTGTATCTATTTTAAACCAAATTCTGGTAGTTTTAATGCATACTCCTTGTTACAGTCTTGCACTAGACAAGGTCTGGTCTAGGTTAGCACTTAAGAGTCCTAGACCCCAGACTAGACCCCCAGGCGTGGTCCTGGTTTTGCAGTACCTTAACCACCAATTCACCATGTCATGAACAACCATCATATCCCCTCGACCCCCACTCCAGCCTGAGAAATCCCAGCCTTTTTAGTTTCACTTCAGAAGGCAATTGCTTCACCCTCTTAGTTGGTTGCCTTTCCACTGTATCCTTAAATTGTGGAGACCTGAATCACACGAAGCACCCAAAAGATGCATTGAGGTTTCACGTAGGAGCAGAACAGTGCTTTCTGGGTGGCTCTCAGCACATTCCCAGCAATGCCCAGCACTGTGCTGATGTTTTGGCTGCCACAGCATCCAAGCAGGGATTTTAGAGGACTGTCAAGGACAACACCACGATCTCTTTCCTAAGTTTTAACTACCAGTTAAATGCTCAGCATTGCGTTAGCAAGATTTAGATTATTTCTCTCTAACTGCATCACCCTACATTCATCTACAGCGAAGCTCATTGGCCACATTTTGTAACCACTGAGTTTTGTGGGCCGTGCTTTCTGGAGTTCCTCACCATCGGCGCAGTATTTGACTGAAGAAAAAAAAAAAGATCCCTAGTAGCATCTGCAGATTTGGAGATGTCACCGCTCGTTCTCCTGTCAGCTGAAGTCTGGCCAGTCTAATTTGCCTTCCCGGTTCTTTGCACTTTTGCCAGTCCTTTTGGAGATGCTCTGGGTTAGTCCCATACCTGTGGGACCTTCTCCAGGTTCCAGTTTAAATATTCTTCTGTGCTTTTAATTAACAGTGCCAGTATCTCAGCAACATCCCTTGCTGAAGAGCATCCTCCACAAGTGTCATGGATGGAAGCTCATATTGGTTTAGCTTCCTCCTTGGTTGGGCAGTCAGGTAATCCCCCTCATTAAGACAATTAACAACAAAGCGAGATCTGGCCTAGCTGAGGTGCATCACTAGCTGACTTTCCAGGGACCAGTTCCACTTCCCCCCCCTCCCCCCCACGTTTCTTAGCCGAAGTGCCATGAAAACTGTTCTCCTTGTGGTCCTCTGCTCACTACACTTCTGTGCATGCAAGTCTTATTTCTTTGGGTTGTTCTTGTTGGTGCAAGAATTCCCAATAAAAGTCAGAACAGGCTGAGGCCAGGAATGAAGGCATGTGGATAACCACAGTCCTTGAATTCTGACTTCAGTGGTATGCAAAGCTTCAGAACAGCTTTTAAGGGAAAAGATAATTAAAGACACAGAGGTCAAATGAAAATGGCATAAAATACAGCATGGGTTTAACGAAAGTAGATTGTGCCAGATTAACCTCATACATTTCTTTGACAAGATAACCTACATTCTAGACAAAGGACATGTGACAGATCCCATCTATCTTAAATTTAGTGAAGTTTATGATAACACATGGAGAATGATTAGTAAAACAGGAAGAGATGGGGATTAGCAGACAAATTGCGAGGATGACAAGCTGTCTCAGGTCAGAAAGAAAGTGTGCTTTTGGAAAGGGGAGGTTGATGGCTGAAAGGAGATTATAAATGAGGTTCCTCCAGAATCAGCTTTGATCCTACTTGATATAACTTTACATAAGTCACTGATGATCAGGGAAGAAACATTAGGAAAACACTGATGAAAACCAAAATAACTCACAAAATGAAATTGTTTTTAGGGAAAAACTAGGCTGCAATGTATGAAGGAATGGATAACATTGAAGGCTAGGTTAGTAAAATGGGAAGAAATCTGAAAGCACAGACTGAAGTATCATGATCTTTGGGACTAGCAGCAAGAAATTCTCCTAAAGACTGAATGCTCCTCCCCTGGAAGTGGCTGAGTAGAAGGAGGACCTGTTTCTGCTTGCCCATTTGTAGGAGGGCTGTGAGACACTAATATGAGAGTGTTGTGAAAAAAGCAAATGCCACCCTTGCACACATAAACAAGAGCCTTTTCTTTAGAGGTGGGGAAGGATGCTTGCTATTTGGAGAAATAAAATTTTAAATGGAAGAGGTACAAGGAAGAATTGCAGGGATGATCAAAGGAATGAAGAACCTATTTTTGGTGAAAAGTCTAGAAGAAACTTGAGATAGAAAGACTGACTGAAAGGTGCATGATTGTTACAAGCTAAATTATTTAGGCTAAAATCAGTTCACCCAAGAAGAAATGAATACAAGCTTTAAATTGGATTGCTCAGGCTTGAAAAATATGGACTCAAGAATTAGATGAGTTTCTTAGTGTGAGTAAGTGGGACAAGAAAACTGGTTCTAACATACAGTTCTGCAGTGAAGGACATGATGCAATACGGGGCTAGCACTAACCAGGGATGGCACTCAATTAACCGCAAAGTTCCTTTCCAGTCCGGTATGTTACCTTTGACAGAAGCCGTAATCCAAATTCAACACCTGAAAAGAGCAGTTAGAGTACAAATTTCCACAGAGCAGAAGCTTATTCCCTGGAGGTTAGTGTCTTTCTTTTAGCCAACAAAATTTAGTCTGACCGACCATCTTGACATTCAGGAAAGGCCAGTGACTTTCTCTTTGCAGTGGCCATCCCTTGCATGTCAGGTCCACAGAGAGCTGTGACCTGCTGCCATCACCTACTTTGGTCCACAAAGCCCTAAACCTGCCGGGAAGGAGGGAGGCTGAGCACAGCCTGGGGGTGGGCACGCACTTGCTTCTGGGATCGAGGTTTCCTCCTGTTGTACATTCACAGCATCTCTGTGCAGCTGACAAAAGCAGGCTGGAGGTGCAGGCTACGAACGTGTCCCGTGGTAGATTGAAAATAGCTAGTGTAAGTCATGGGAAGGGTGAAGATGTGGCAGCATGGATTCCGGTGGGACTGCCGCAGCCCTGCCAGGGACTGGGGGTATGTGTGCTCCAGTTTAATCAACACCAGCAAAGTGTGCTTCCTATGCTGCCATTTTTCATGTAGACATATCCTCCAAAGCTAATAATCCTTACTGTCTGGAGGATTCCATATCTAGAAATATGGTACAGTTTAATTTGTACTTGATATCGTATGAAAACAAGCGGGGAGCTGCGTGCTAGCCTCTCTGGGTTTCTATATACTAATATAGACACATTTCATTACTTTTGTCCAATTTATTGGGGTCTTTCTCAGTCCGCTGATGGCTCACGTTATTCCTGTACATGAAACCGGTCGGAGCGATACATTAGCCAAAGGCTGTTTATGGTGCGCTGAGAGGAGATTACCCAATTGCAGTGGTGCTCAAGTGCTTCCCAGTGAAAGCACCACTGCAATTGTAGATGCAGAAAGAGTGGGGTTTTTTTCCTATCTCTTTTTTAATCCTCTCTCAATTCTTTAATGACCCAACCAGTTATATAAACATAGAAAAGTGTTTCAGCAAATGTACTTCAGGGAGGTTTAACAGATCTGGGAAGTATTGTTCTGCAGAAATCATCACTGTTATTGATGCAGGCAGCAGTAACTCAGCTGTGATTTGAAATTTGACAAAAAACACATGAAATGGAAGGGCCATAAATGAAAACGATTAAGCTTTCAGGAGCGGGGTGGAATATGAGAACTAATAGAGCACTGTTTCTTTTGCAGAATTAAACAATTTTGTGGGAGAAAGCTCTGTTTGACAGAAATCAAATTCATTTAGGGTGATAAAATTCAGTGATTTTCTAACCTCAGATCATGAAGCCCCTCATAAAAAAATCTACCCTTTCCTAACCCGTGCATGTTACTTCTAAATAAACTTTAGCAGCTGATTCCTGTAGGGAAATGCTGGAACCTAGGAGAGCTGGCTGTAGATAACAGACATCTGCTACCCACTTCTTAAATGACATGTGAGGGCCCAGGCTCCCCCCAGGTAGCCCCATTCCCATCAAGAAGCACCAGCCCGAATCCGCAGAGCATTGCAGCTGCTTCGCACCACATCAGCAACACAAAGCATCAGGCTGGGTTTATCGCCCGAGAAACAAACGTAGCCTGCCATTTTCATGACCAAAAAAAATGAAGATCCCAGCCAGAAATATTTCCTTTGAGTTATGGCAGAAGTCTCAAAAGAACAGTTGAAATTCATCACCCTTGTACTGGAAGCCTAGAATTGCTTTCACCTCAAAACCAGGCTCCGAGCGCTGGCCTGCAGCCATTAGGGATCAGTGCATTGCCATTTTGATCTCTCTCTAGCACAAGGTGACAGCACCGACTGCCTTTTGGAGGCAAATTATCCACCAGGGCCTTCTTAGTACATTAATATGAATTTAGAGGCCAACTTGAACACACAGCTCTTTGCACTTTTTTTTTGAGCTGCAAGACTCCACGTCTTTCTGCCTTTGCTATACCATGGCAAACAGGGAGCAGACTTCTAATTCCTAATGCTAGTATCCCAACAAAACAAGATTGTAGATTCAGTTGTCAATGGCAACAGCAATATCATTGCTTAGTTTCTAATTAATAGCAGAATGAGTGCAATTGTCAGTAAGTTATGTTTCTACCAACTGCAATTCTGGTTCCTTTCTGCACAAATATAATGCAGCACACAATCCCAATCCAACTGGCCAGAATGGTGCTTGCCTCCAAAGGTTGTAGCAGATGATGCCCAACTTTAATGTTCGAGACCCTTCCTTAGAATGGATGACAAAGACTTCCACACACTGAAATTATTTTTAGTTGGGTTCCATCCAAGTTGTAGATTCCCAAATGGGAAATACTGAGGCTTTTTTGTCCCTGCCCTATTATATTCCCAGCCTGGCTAGGTAGTCCCACAGGACTACTTTTACAGCAGTGGAAGCTGGATGTGAACTGCCTCTGGAGAAAGTTTTTTCCCAATGATGAAAGAAAGACTCTTCCACTCTGCTGCTTGCACTGGGTACCTCAGGTCAGCCAACTGGAATATCCTGCTGACTGCTATGTGGCTCTGTTTACTGTATTATAATTTTCCTGTAGGTCTTGAGAACTCTGAATTCCCATGTAAAAATAATCCAAATCATCTGAGCTGGTTCACACAGCGAATAACATCCCCAATCTTTGCACTTGGAGGCAGAGCAACTGCTTCCACTTGAATATTTAGCCAAACGGCATCTACATTTGTCCGTACTTCGCACACCCTCCCTTCCGTTTCCCTGCCTGCAGAAGCAAGGAGTTTTAGGATCATAGGAATGAGTGCCCCAGCAACAAATTGCACTGGTGTGTATATAAAACTTCCCTAATCCTGCCGTACCCCACCTCCAGCAAGCTGTACCTTGCTTTGCAGGATATTTATGGATAAGATGATGCAAAGACTTACTACACTTGGATGTAAGGTACGAGTCTGTTAAAGCAAGGATGAACGGGTTTCCTTTGGGGAAACAAAACCAGTTCATGATCTACTTCTTTGTTTTCCTTCAGAGGGAGGAAAAGTTCAGGCTGTGACTACCCTGGGAGGGGTGGGACCTTCTGCAGGATGTCTGGTTGTAGCCAAAGATTTCTCCGGGCAGCCAGGTGAGCAATGGAAAGAGTTTCCCAGACTTTCTGTTTCCCTCTGGGCAAGCAACCATAGCGTACAATTCCAACATCTGAAACCCCATCTTAAAACCAGAAAAAGATTTTGACCCTGTGACTCTGTCTTGAAGGCTGCTGCACTGCTGTAATAGAAACCTTCTTCCCATTTCCAGCCTATATTTATTCATGGACCACTTACATCTGTTTCCTCTTGCACCAGCATTGTCCTCTACCTTAAATATCTCTTTTCCTTTGTAGAGTTTACCTCCCTAATGTATTTATAGATAGCAATCATATCCCATTCTCAGCCTTCTCTCTGTTTGTCGTAATAATGCTAAGCATTTATATAGCATTTTTTATGTCTGAAGTTCTGCACAGACATTATGAGTTTCTCCTCACCAAGAAGATGGGCAGATATGAAATATGAGAGTTTTCATTTTTTCATTTTTGGCTCTTTGTGCATGTGTGTGATGAGATCATTCAGGCAGAAAGCTGAAGCTGTCACACTGCAGAGAAGCATCACATTACAGCCAGGAGAAGAGTCAGAATTCACAAGCACCACACAGCATCCCAGGGAACAGCCTGGACCAAGGCCTGTTTCAGCTTGGGTTTGCTCTATACCAGTTTTCCCCACCTCCCAAATGGAGGTGTTTCGTAACAGTCCAAAAGCTGACCTATTAAAGAAGCAACGTTTTAGTAGGAACAACGTTATTAAATTTCCCAGTAACACATAAAAGAAAATAAACTTACAATATGTATTCTCTTTGTATGCCATTTCAGCACTCTGGCTGCACTGTCACTCACCAGTCCAAGGGTCACAGCTGAGCGTGCTTTGTTCCAAATATCTTGGAGGATCGTGTGTTTAGAGATTTTTAAATGGGATGATAATGGCTTCATATCTCCAAAAGCAGAGGAATCTATCTGGAGGTACTGAAAGACTATATATTAAAAATCAATGAAGAAATGAGATATGTGTAATGGCTTCCAAGAAAATCTTGCAAACAGCACAAAGCCTATGTGAAAATCTGGCAGGATCTCTGGCTAGTTTTCAGAAACATAGCACGGAACACGTAAATCTTTAGTGCTCAAGGAGCTGGAAAAAGAAAGCAAGGAATCAGATCTTATACACACAAAAGACAAAAGCTGAGCTTTCCATTTCAAAAGTTACTCAATTCATGTAAATGCAACCCAGAGAGTTTAAATTCAGCAAGAGTCCAAGCAAAATCAAAGTGCTAGACATCAATTCCTCAGTAAAAGGGAATTTCAAATATCCGTGTATCCTTGTATCTGATATATATAAAAAAAAAAAAAAAAAAGAGAGAGAGAGAGAGAGACAAATTAAATCAATTTAAATCAATGGGTAAGTGTCTCTTTTCTGACGAAGTCCTATTTCACACTTCAGCTGATTTCCAAAAGGCAAGTTTCATTGCCTCCTTGTGACAGCTGCAAAGCTGCACAGAAAGTTGGCCATGTCAACAAAAACGCTGATGGCTCTTACCGCAGCATTGTCCTCCTTCCTCTTTTTCCAGTGTTGACAGTTGGTGGGAGAGGAGAGAGAAAGGATCTAAACTGGAAAAGATGCAATATTCCTAATATAAATTACAGCACAGTTTTAAAAGCAAAGACGACCCGATAGGTTGCCATCTCACTTGAGATCTGCATCTCCTCCTGAGCCTCACCAGGGCAGCAGCCTCCAGCAGGGATGGGTGAGACCAAAGTGACTCCTAAATTCTAGAATGCGGTAATTGCTTTTAAATCTATCTGGGCTTCAAAAGCAAGCACATGGCTGAAAAAGGGGTCTCCCTCCCTGCTTTAGTCCCTGGAACACCCCAGCACCCCCAGCTCAGACCCTGCAGCCAGACCTGAGCATCCTCAGGACTCCCTTGCACCCAAGCACAGCAAAAAGCAAACCAAATGCCAAGGCAATGGCTGCACCCACAGCATGTTCTCGTTCTCATTGGGCAATGTCAGAGAAGGTGTTACAAATCAGCGGCTAGCTGAATACATGCTGTAGCAGCAGACTCTCATGCAAAACCAACAAAAAAAAAACCCAAAGCAGGCCAGAACATAAATCCAGTTGCCAGCAGAAGGACCTAGAACTACCAGACTGGTAGTAGCAAAACTTCTTTACTGACAGGTCATCGAACCAACAAAAGACAATGTAATATAGACTATTAAATGATGAGGGCGTTATCAAACAACAAATAGTAGAAAAGGATTGCATGATCCAAATCAACTTAAATTAAAGGTGGGACAATCCCAGCTCATAATTACAGTTTGTTTATTTCGAGCAGGTCTGTTTAAGACCTACTTATTAAAGTCAATTGAACTGAAGATCTCAAGGACCTGAATGAGAAGCATAAAAACCCCTCCGAGTCAAAGGGGTGAAATAAAATCTGGTATGTTCATTCTAAATGCAGAGAAAAGACAGACTTCATAGACCATGCTGGACAGAAATGCACACCAAAAATGATAGTAAAGATGCCTACGAGAAAGGGATGAAGACTGAGTAAAGAAAACCACCTCTTAACTTTATTTGCTATAAAAATGGAAGGATGTATTTACTGCAGTCCTGCAACTTTATCCTCAGTCCAATTTGATATTTTCATTAATGATGTGGAAGATGGGACACAGCAAACGCTTATTAAGTTTATAGACAACAACTAAAGCTGTGAGAGCAATGGAGGACAGGACTGAAATTCCAATTGCATTAGCAAATTGGATAAATAGCTTGCAAAAATGGGATTCAGTTCAAGTGTGAGGACAAGCATGAGGCACAACACTTAGGCAGGAGTAATCAGTTTGCACAAATACAAGATGGGGAACAACTGGTTAAGCAGCAATTCAGCATAAAAGGGTGTGAGGGTTACAGAGGATTATAAAATAAGTGCAGCTCAGCGATGTGGGGCTAGTACCGGAGACAGAAACACATATGGCACTGCAATGCATAAGCAGGATAATAGTCAGTGAAACACGTACGGTAGTACTTTCTCAGTGCTGTGTAAAGTCTGTGCTTTAGTATTGTGTCTACTTTGAATAATTTAAGAAAGTCGTTGACCACAATCCAAGGAGAAACAGCAAGTGGTCAGAGGTTTAAAATATCTGACCTACACAGGAAGAGCAAATGATCCAAAAAATAAAAAGATGGAGGGAAGACATGGTGGCAGTTATTGGAGGGATATATAAAAGATAATCAAGAACTGCTATAACACAAGTGGAAAGTGTTCAAAGGAAAAGTAAACACACAGGGTTTTTTAGCTTGATATATAAATAGTAAAGAAAAGAGCAAGGTCATTAGACACTGAAGATGGGACCAATATTAAACATAATCTTGGTGAGGTCCATAAACTAAACGGGCACTTCAGCATATTTTCATTAAAGATGACAGTACAGAATACTCAGATGATGCAGAATAAAGGCACAAAGTAAGGTCGCTATGAAACAGAGGGTAAAGTGAGATGGAACCAAAAGTCATGCCATCAATGTGTCCAAATCACATCTACCCAAAAAATCCAGGAGAGCTGTCATATGAAATGTACTGTGATAGCAACAGCAAATATAATACCTGCACTTAAGAAATAGTATAAAAGAGTAGTAATAAATCCTGGCGACGTACCTGAGTCAATTCTGAAAGAAGCAATAATCAAAGTTACAGAATTAAGGGAAAATGGTGAAATAAAATTCAAAATAGATTAATCTGAAATATCTTGGACTAACCTAACTTACTTTCTACGGTGTATTTGGGCTTTAGAGGAACATCTGTTATAGCACTGCATGGGAAATGACCTAGACAATATGACTTAGTACCAGCTACTTAGCAAGGGGCTGAAAGGAGGTAAATAAGTGTATTCTCAAATAATGATTTCATAGATGATCTTATTCAGCAATATTTATATTAGAGGACTCAGCAAAAAAAGCATGAGGGTAGTTAAGTAATATGCTGATAAGGCAAAGCTTATGAGCATTGCCGTAGAACAAACACCGATAATTAAAAGGAGGTTGGAGAAAAGGGGTGAAATACACAGCGGAGAGCAGTGGTAGTGAGGGGTGGGTGGGAGGTGCAGGCAGGAGGTGGAAGGGTATCAGCTTGAGGAGAAGGAAGACACGAGCGAGCTGCTTTATCACAAGAGGTACCGAGCAAAGGCAATTGCACGAGACCCAGGGCAGGGGAATGCTGAGGTGTCCTCTGGAGCCCTGCGGGCAGCTCTGGCCATCCACATTCCCAACGATGATGAATTTAAGCTATTTACTCTGAAAAAGGTGCACAGAACAGCTTTGAGGATGATCAGGGAAATAGAAAGCTTATCCGAGAAGAGAAACTGTTTAACAAATGAAGGCTGAGAGGGAGTATAATTGTTCTCTATAAACATATCGAAGACGTAAACACCAGGGAAAGAGAAGAGCTATTTAAGCTAAAGGCCAGCATTGGCACAAGAACAAAAAAGGTAGAAGCTGGACATAAATAAGTTTGGGCTGGGGCCATGATTTCTAACCATCAGTGGAACGGAATTTTGGAGAAGCAATAAGGAGCAGGAAATCCAGCTATTTTACAGTGAAGTTTTATTGGTTTGTGGAGGTAACAGGTAAGGTGGCTGCCTGGGACTGCAGGGGGATTTAATTCAATGAGACAGAGAAATCTTTTCAATCCTGTATCTCATAAAAAATGGAGAGGTCTCTCTGGAGTAGGCTGAGCACACATGTATAAATCAGTTGTGCTCATCGCACCAGCGTCTCTTCTAACAGGCGCAGTGGGGGCACAACCACCCATCCGTCAGGACACTGCTGGGATAATAAGACAAATAAGAGAAAACTCTAACGTGGAACTTTTCTCTAATACCTGGCGAGACCCCTGCACTTTAAGCTTTCGCAAAACCTGTAGTGACACATACATGGGTGACACTGTCCATGCAGTATGATGCAGCAACAACTTATCAAACTGTATCAAAAAGCTGGCTATGCAGCTGTTTTTAAAACAAAACAAAACAAAACAAAACAAAACAAAACAAAACAAAACAAAAACCACAGGGAAAAAAAAAGGAAAAAAAGAGAGAAAAGAAAAGCTTTTGGTGATTTCTTCAGGTTAAATCCTGCCATTCCTATTCCATGATTACTACCAAAACAAAAATCTGCAAAAATGGGATCTCTTGCATTACGGTGCCTTTAAATTCAGAAGTAGCTCCAGAGGAAGCCACGGCACACCCAAACATACTTTGCAACAACTAGAGCTGGAAAAATCTAAAACCCAAACCCTCTAGGGTATAGTTCTACAAATTTTATGCCTTTTAAGGTGTGTTTTTCACCCCTTTTTATTTCTCAAACTATTTCATGAGAAATATTGCTTAAAATTAAATAAAATATTCTTAAAGTTTCTGGCTAAATAGCTATTAAATGCTATAAAATTTCAGTGACTAAAAAAATCCATTTATAAATTATTTTTGGTTTAATGATAGTTTTGATAAGTTTGAGGAAATATTCCATTAAATTTGCAGTAAAACAATTGCAATGCAGTTCATTAGAAGTAACAAATTTTGTAAAAGTTTACAGTTTATTAGTTTTCAGGTGATCTTTTTGACAAAAATTATATTTCAGTGAGAATTTAGCAATACCTGAGAGACACTTTCCACTCAGCACTTTGCCAGTGAGAGCAATGTTGAGTCCTGTGCTGCGTTACAGATGGGGAGGTGGGGGACAGCAGAGCATCTGCCCAAAGGGAGAACAGTGCATTAACAAAACACCAGACCACAACCCCCACCTCTCTGTAGCAGTTCATTTCTGAAAGTACACAAGCAAGTATATGAAAAACAGTAAAATAATTTTTCTATCTGTGAAAAAAGTGCTGTACATTATGTATCTTGCAAAACTGTATAGCTTTTGAAAGTTCTCTCTGCTGAAGAATAAACTCCATTTCCCTGGTCTGGGTATGACTGTGAGAAATGCTGTGAAATTCAGTTATACTTGGAGATAGAACTCCAGCAAACCCCAAAACTGACAATGCAAATCATGTCTGCACAGTAGATCTGTACAAGGGTGCGGGAATTACAGGAATCCTAGGCAAGTCCTGCATCAAAAGGCAAAATTTATGCTGAAGCCGAAGGGATGATACGAAGTCAATGCATCACTTAAGTTCCCAAAATGCAACCTAAAATAAGACTCCCTTAAGCAGGGAGGGAGCTTACTCCTTGCTGTAAAGGCTCCCACGAGCAGCCTGCCCGGGGCGAGTGTGTCAGGACACACAGCCGAGTCCTGCTCTGCTCCTCCGCTGGAAGGAGCTGAGGGACGTGTGAGACTCCTTCTGGCCTGCTAGAAAATCCCAAACTATCAGAAAGCCTCTTTTGAATTCATACCTTATAATTAAACTCAAATCCAGAGACAGTTCTAACATTTATTTGGTATAGTATGGTTTCTTTACGGCCACTTACATAGCAAAGCCAGCTCTCAACAGGCCAGTGGCAGGACCCTGGATTTAAGGGAGCTTTAATGCTGTAGTGCTTGTCAACAGCATGTTGTTGCCCTTAAATGCTATCATAAAAAAGAAAAGCAAATTAAGCTATCAAACAATAATTCTCCAGTGTGCTACAGCTGGTACACGATAAAGAGAACCTTTTTATTTATGGGACTGAAGCAGGAACCTGGAGATGCAATTATGTCTAGAGTAGAGGGGATCAGATGGAGCCAACTGCCCACGCCCCTACCAGTCAGGAGGGAGGAACCTTCGGTGCATCAACTGGAGTTGGGCTGGTACCCTGACAGCTCCAGGTTTAAAAACCCTGGAAGGGCTAACAAGGCTCTTTGGCTTTCTGAGACCAGATTTTCCAACAGGATAACATTAAATAACAAGTGATGGTGAATGCTACATTAACAAAGTGTCTTACTACTCAGAGGTTTATTCCATAAACAAACCCACTGATGGCAGCACGGACACTTCTGCTCAGGGGTGTGCACACTGAAATGCAGATAAACATTATACAGACAACCAGATGGGCTCGGAAATAAGTTCAGAACCTTTAAACACTAATCTTGTTCTTACCACAAAGGAGGAGGATCTTTAAGGGGCATCTATGAAATCAAAAATGCTTTGGAGGAGGATGAAAGGGACCACTCTCACATGGCAGAGCTAGGAGGCAGACATGGGAATAATCAGGCAGGAGGTCTACCAAAAAAACCCAAACCAACAAACAAAAAAAGAAAGAGGCATTTTTTCATTCAGAACAACTGAATTGTGGAGGTTATGGTGACACCACATTTACAAGCCCATTTCATGGAAATTCATGGAGAACTGATTCATCAGTTGCTATGATGCAACACCCAGTTTGAGGCGTTTACAACCCATGAAGCTATGAGGATATATGAGGATTTTTACCTGCTAATTCACCCTGAATTTACCTATTTAATAATATATTTTCTTTAAGCATTCACTGCTAGTGGCCATAGGCCAAGCCTTTGGTCAGGCCTGGTGGAGCCCTCTGCCTCTGGTGTGCCACAGGATCACTGCATCGCTGAGGCTCGGCTCCACCGTCTGTCCTTCCCTTCTCTTCTTGACCCCAGCCAGGAAGTTTTCAAATTCAAAGACGCTCTCCTACCAGGGAATGTAGGTAGGTACCTGACAGACTGGGATGTCAGTCTCCTGTAGGGTTTACGAATACTGCCAACACAATTTGAGGACAACAGTTAGGAATGCCACCTTTGTTATTATCATATTATGATGCTTGCCCAGGGAATGGGCACTCGCTACCAGGCAACTTGTCTAAAAAACAGTGTCTGATTGCTTGTTGTGCTCTAAACTTTCCCTTGTGCCTCACTGCTGAAAATTATGCCTAATCCTCTTGAGACAGATACTATCCACTATGTTCAAAATGGGCATTACTAAGAAATTCTTCAACTCTGAGCTTCCATGGGGTCCTGATTTCCCACGTCATCTTGATTACCAAATCAGGTAATTTCCCCAATGCCTCCAAAAATCCTCTCCAACAGTAACCAAGAATGCATGTTTGGCATACGCAGCATGCAGGCAGAAACAGCAAGTTGCATAGGACTGATTTCCAGGTGCAAATGGTATTTTGTGAGTTTCAATATTTTACTGCAAGAATTTTTTTTTGGCTTCCCTTTTGATCCCTAAAAACTGCAAACTGAGATCTGAAGGAAATGCAGAACTTGAAAACTCCAGGAAGAAAGGCCAGCATTGATCAGCTCCTGTGGTTATTCTTGGTCGTAGGAGGTCTTCAGAAATGCCTGTTACGGAACTTCTCAGTGCCACAGAACAGCTTGTGCTCTCACCTTCTGCACATGCATCCCGGCACAGGTGTAAGAGAGAAAGTTAAGCAAAGCATTTCAACCGCAGTCAGACCTTCCTTGCTTTGGTGAGTTTCAATCACAGAATTAATGTTTTTTGTAGTAGCTTTCATATACTTTAATAGTCTAAGGGCTCCAGCCACTAGAAGTAGGTCAAATATACACAAAGCCTTTCAAATCCAGAACTCAACAGACCAAAAAAACCAACTTAGTTCAAAATGTTAATATCTCTCCATAATTCACTCTGCTGTCCTTTTGTAAAACCCTGCCACTGATGTAGCCATAAAAAAATATATATATATAAAGTGCAGCATAATGGACTTCCAGAAATTAAGTCATTTAACAAAAAGAAACCCCAGACAAGTACTTTACATTATGCATTTATGACTAAGTTTTCTAATTAAAACAGGTAATAAATATGTTCACATGAAAGGCATCCCGTATGATTTCTTGTCTCAACTCAGTGACTTCTATTATTTCAGCGCTCTAAAGCAAAATCATATTTATCACAACTAATTATCCAGCTAATTCCTTGAAATGGTCTTTTCATTTAATTATCCTCTAACTTAGGGTCTTCCGTAACTAACAAGAAGCAAGCTCGAGAGACAGACGATAACTTGCAATCCACACTATCAAAGCAGCTCAGCTATAAGCTTTGATAAGGAAATATCATATTTATAACTAGGTGCTTCAGAAAGAGGCCCACTATGCCAGCATTTCAAAGCTGTCATTTCCAGTAGTCTTCGCGTGTTTGTTTCGATACTTCTTAATCGCTGATTTTACTGGCACTTGCTCTCTTCTATTTGATGCTGCATTCTCCACTTATCCTGATCCACAAATTTTCCATATAGATCAGATAGATATATAGACCTTGCATACTCTGTAGTGCACAGAATGTTACACAAACAACATTTTAGCCTGATTAATGGGTTTGTGTGCCCCATTAAAAACATCTTGCGTGGCTCTTGCTTCTATTACCTTAGTCAGTCCCTTTATGTAAGTTAATCTTGCCCATCATATCACATTTGTCTCTGGGCGACTATTTCCTTCATTCATCCTCTTTTCCTTGCTTCACTTCTCGCTTGCCTTTCCCTTGAAATGCGCTGGGAAGTCCGTGCTGCAGGTGGTCCGGTCTGCTGTGCCCGCGCCCCTGCCATGGGATGCAGATGGAGTCTGCTCAAAGGTGGGGAGAAGCCACAGCTCAAGGCAAGGCTCCGGACCGAGGAGTGAAGCGGTACGCATTAACCAGATGGAAACTCACAGCGCTTCTCGATGGCACCCCAACACAGGGCAGAGCAGAGAGGGTGAGGTGGAGACTACAGGCCACCTGGAGCAAGCATAGATGCATAGATGCACAAAAAGCCCTCGAGGCGCTGCTAAAGCAGGGCCAGCTAAGCCCCTGCCAAAATGCTAGAGGCTGGTCATACGGCACAGGAAACCTGGCACAGACAAGTCCCAGGTCCCACAGTATCCAGTAAAAAAAACATAAACATTTACTCTGCAAATACCTACAGGTATCAACTCTGTCACTTTGCACCCCTCCCCATGCTTCAAAGCAGAAGTGTTGCCCCTCTCTTTCGTTTCTTCCCTAAAGTAGAGATGCTCACATCAGTTTTCAGTCTGAATTGTAACAGAAGGGTAAATCCTTCCCAGCCACAGGAGATACTCTGGATTTGTACAAGCACAGACAAGAGGAAAGTTTTACCTTTCTTGCTGAAATTTAATGTATCGAGTCATTTTATCAGCCTAGAACTTCCTAATTGGAACCTGAAGCCCATATGTTTATTTGAAAGTCTCCTGGGATACTGCTGGCTCAAATAGTATAGATCTGCCCCCCCGCATATGCATCCACGGCCTCATGATGATTTTACCCTCTGCTTGCAAGAGATCAAGACCAACCAGAGTGTAAATTAACCATGTCAATGCTGTTCTAATATACTGCCTGCTGTGCCACTGCCTTACACTTAAAATCAATGGCACAAAAGGCTGCCATCAGGAGCAGAGCTGGTGTGCCCCATGGGGTCTGCCGTGAAAATCCAGCACTAGTCAATTAAATCCTGTTAGTTTGCTGCTTTGGTTTTACAGCAAGAGCACTGTTGGCACACAAACAAAAGGAGCCACATCGCTTTGTGCTCCTCAGCAAAGCACACCCAGGGCAGGGCTGCTCTCCCGGTGGAGATGGGGTGAACTTGCACAGAACAGAAAAGTTACTGTCAAGTCCATAAGAGTAGAGGCAGCATTAGAGAGGATATTTTTGCCCGCTTTACTGGAAAGAATGGGTGCTTTGACTTCTCTCTGCTGTTTACAGGTTACCTTCACATTCCTCAGGGTACTAGGGAATAGAATTCTTTGCAAAGCAAGTGAGAGCAATACTTAAGTCAGAGAGAGCACAGTGACCTGCTGAGGTTAACGTGCTTTCTGCTGGACCAGTCTTGTGGTGAACGTTTTCAGGTACAGAATGTCATTGTGTCAGGTACAATAGCACCTTGCTGGTAGATTGTGCTCCTGCTCAGTGCAAGATCCTCTGTGGGCCACAAGCCGTATTCCCTTGCTCTTCCTGCAAGAATTCCTGCTGGCCGCTAGAAAGAGGAGCAAAGACTGCGGTGAGGAGAGATATCCTTCAGGGAAAGACAAGGACTTTGTCCATCTGCATCTTCTTAGGAAATATCCCTGACAGGACAGATTAACAGAAAAGGAGGTCCACCATCAAATTAACAGATCTTGATCAACACCATGCCAAGCTGCTGCTGGCTCCAAAAGGGGCACAGATCACCTGCATCCCCAGCTGCCAGGGACAGTCAGGTCTCCGTCTTCTGCATGGCATCAAGGGCATTGCAGAAGCCACGACAAGCGTCAGCTGAGATTTCTGAAACGCCGGAGCCTGTCTTCTCTCCTCTGGGAGATAAATTACCCGAGAAGAGGCAGAGGGATGGCCCAAGCCTACCTAGCTTTAGGAAATGGATCGGTTGGCAGAAGGAAGGGAAAAGGAGGAGGGAAAACACAAAGCCCCAAGCTTTCAGCCCACTACAGTGAGGCACAGCAGTGCCAGGGCTAAGAAAGCCCACAGCAGGGGTGGCCGGGTGGGTGCCTCTGCTTTCCCACCGGTCACTGGAGAGTCCCGCAGGGCTGAGCCAAGAGGGGCAGACCCCAGCCTCGCCTGCAGCACCAGCCAGTGCCCGTGCTGGCTCCATGCACGTTGCCTGCGCTCCCCAAGCTCCGCACCTTACACTGAAGGGTGGTCCCTCCACCAAATCCCACCCTACATCAGTATGCCTGAAGCCCCTTTGGCCACGCTGGAGAGACCTCCGCCTGCCTCACAGCTCAGGGTTTGCATTGCCCGAGAGCCAGCGCTGCCCCAGCCTGTGCTGCATAAAGCTCCAGCATGGGGTTTCCTTAGGTCCAGCTGTATCAAATGTGATGCTCAACTAGTTTTTCTCTCCCACCTTGGTGAGTTCTGGTGGCGACACTGCAGAAGCTCCTCCATCTCCACCACCAGCTCCCCTGCGCCAGCTCTCCTGTAGCTCAGTAGCATTAACAAGCTCTTCTCAGCTGGCTGCACTGTGGACAGTTCTAAGTCTTGCTTAACACAGTAGGGTTAATCAGCACTTTTGTGGGTATGTGGCAAGAAATATTTCTTGCCATCACATACTAGCAAACACACCAGACCTCCATAGCTATCAACCCGTACCATAAACATCTACCAGCTGACCCCACTGCAACACATCAAAAGATGTTGTTTCTTTCCCCTGCTAGTAAGTGATATTACCTTCTGATTTAGAGCACGGTAGCAACTGGGATACATTTAGTACCCTTACCTGCTTTCCAGTGAGGTTACAAACCGGAGCTCAAGTCAGACAAGGAACAGTCCTCGCTCATTGTCTCTGAGTAATTCAATGGCAAACAGTTTTGCACAGAAGGCAACTCAAGGACAAACTGAAAGACAAGAATATTTCACCTTTGGATAAGGCTTTCACAAATGTTCTGTATATTCTACTGCATTATGTACTTCCCATGCACCTGGATACACATGTAGAAATGTGGACTACAACAATATTTCACGGGACAATACCCTGCTAAATTTCACAGCCAGGTCTAAGGATTTAATCCTTGACCTGCAGTGGGTCACTATAACTCCTTGCTCTGAAGAGCTCTCTATCTACACACAGGAAAATTAATCTCCAGGAGTTCCATAATAGGAGGGGCTGTTGCTCCTGTATACTTCAAACACAGTTGCTCCTAAAATTGACTACATATTAGTCTCTAACAGAGCTGACCAGCTAATCTTATGTCTTGTTGGGCAAGGTTTTATTACACTTCTAAAGCAATTCAGCGAAGTCCCCTCTTGGTCACTTCATAAAAGTTAACAAATATAACTATAAGAAGCACCCATATGTTCCTACAGTAGCCAGTGTTATGCATTCACTGCAGGGAATGTTTTTTTCTCCCTTGGAAAACCAACATAAACCAACTGCAAAGGTCTTTTAGCTAAAGCAAGATCTTCCTCACTCTGTAGAAAGAGCTAACGTTTCTGCAAGGTTTCTACAAGAGGAACAAAGGGAATTTGCAGAAAAGAAGCCTTGTACCGAGACCACCTTTTTATCACATTTTCTGCTCAATATGTGCTGAGCTGACTGGAATAACCTCCATCGGTACCCGTGCCTACTTGGATCACCCGGGTACAGTAGCGTTGGGGTGGCTGGTGTTACGTTTGGCAGAGCTCTGTGTGCTGGTAGGTAGTTATTCATGCAATACCATCAGGAGTAGTGCTGTAGTACAGCTCATGTGCAGCAACACTGAGCGGCAGCTCCGAAGCTCAGGCAGTTGCGAAGCATGCTTCCCTCCCGGGAGGCAGGAGCTGTGGAGAGCACACTGCGTTAGCCCTCCGAAATCTTCATTTGCTCTCTGTTCCTCTCAGGACTCATCTGAGGATGGAGACGCAGCTCTGTGAAGCTCTCAGCCGTTTGCACGTGAGCTCTCCTTCGCTCCAGAGGCAGTCATCAGACTTGAGAGCCTGGAAGCTGCCTGTGGGGGTCCACCTGGAAGAGCTCAGTTTGGAGCTTTCTCTTACAAAACTTCCTGCTGTTGAGCAGGTCCCTGGGGCCACAAAGTGTATTTAGAAGCCTGCCATACATTTTTGCCCGGGAGGACAAGCTTGTCCACGATGCTGGGCAGCCAGCCACTTCGCCCACTGCTGCCATGTATACCTTTCTCCATAATCTGCACATGCTCTAAGAGCCCAAATATAAATACAGGAAACATAGCTCATGCATAAGGAGCAAGATCATGCTCATTTTCATTTTTCTTTTCATAAGGAAGATTACTTTATCACACTGAATTAATTTGCTAATACATTTTCCCTTAGGGCATGTATGTTTCCTTGATTGAATTAGTTATTGAAATTGATGATAGTTTAAGACCCACCCCCCCAATGTGTGCAAGGCCCTGATTTATTATTATTCAACAGTTCGACTGTTGTGCATTTGTTAAATGGACATACTTGTGGATTTAACTTAGCTATTTTGTTAGTTCCCTGGCAATGAAGCTGTGGACGTCACACACAGTTTGCACAATTTTTGGTCCATGTAGCACTTGCTGTTCCTCTAAAACTAACCGGTGCAGCAATTGCCCACTTCAGTGCAAACACATTGGAGGAACCTTCCTGTTAGGCTGTGGAGACTAAAGGCATTTTCTCCTTTTCTGCTGAAAAGAAAAGAGGCAGGATGCATGGAGCTCTGCATGGAGCGAAGGAAAAATTGCTGTTAATTCTTTCCCCAAATAAAGGGATTTGTTTCTTTTCTTTGTCTTTACGTGTGGCTCTGGGTTAGCCACTTACACTCTTGAATTTTATTTCTGACTTCGTGAAATGGTAAATCTAATGCTGAATCATAAATCTAAAACTCTTCCCTCCTTACCTCAGAGGGCTGAAGGGAAGATGACCCCAGTAATGTGTATTCAGAACAGCACTCTCAGTACCAAGCTGTGAACGAATGAGTTCAGGTAATGAGAAGAGAAAAATTGCTTTAATGCAGTCTGGTCCAGATGCATGCCAGCTTAATCCAGCTGACCTAGCAAGACATACTTTTTGGAATAGTGAGAAGAGCCAGAGGAGCCCTTAGCTTTTGCAGAAATCAAGGGAAAAAATAAACATTAAACACTTACCAAATTGCAACCCTCGGCAGATATTTACTATTCCAGGCACAGGGAGGTGTGTGTCATAGCTACCATGGCAGTGGAGTGGGAAAAAGTTGATGCTTCTTTACAAGGTTCACATTTGTATCAACAGACAATTCTATATAAAGGCAAGAAACAGTTACTTTCCATACGGGAGTACGGCTGGATCAAGAACCTCCCGAGAAGCCCCACCATTACTGCCCAGTGGCAGTTTACACCACACACACACACACGCAGATGGAGCTGCTCTCCAGCCAGCGGACAGTTTGTAGGAGCAACTGCGAGTCCCGCACAGGCTGGTTCTCCTTCTCAGAGCAGCAAAACCGAGCAGCAGATTAACCGAGACCTGCCAGGAATTCAGCACGCCCACAGGTCTCAGCAGGAATAGGGAAGGTAATTTCTTTGAACTCTGCCACTTTCTTTTACACAGTTTTGAAACAAACTGCTTCCCTGCACCACATCCAATATGCTGCTTTTTGTACTGAAGTTAAGAAACAAGGAGGCGTCCTACCACGGCTAATTTAGCACCTGTAAACGCCATGGCTTGCAGCGCTGCGCAATGGGCAGAACGCCGACCCCAAACCAAGTTCCAGTAGTGCGTTTGGATACAAGCTTGAAAATATACACCGGCTATTTATTCCCCCGGCATTCCGATTGCATGTTCACCCATGATTCCTAGGGCATTAAATTTAATCAGAAAGGACAAACACTGAGACTTGCTCATGTTGTATTCAAAATAATTTCATTAATTTTCACATCAGAAACAGCACCTTCTTTTTCAAGTTAGTTTAGCCTATCTCCCCCTGCTTCTAGTGGATGTAAGAGCTTTGGGCAAGTAATTTAGGATTAAGAATGCAGGATCAGTCTCAAATGAAGTATATCCATACTGATGGCACAGAGGCGTTGCTATTTAACTGTGGGGGAGGTGGCTTACTGCAGACTCTTGCAGAAACTGTTGAAGTACCCCCGATACGTGTCGTTCTTCCATATCCCACCTGTGCCTCCCCAGGGGCTTCCCATCTCAAATACTTCAGCTGCACCGACCTTATCTATGGCAAAGGTTCAAGTCCAGTTTACCAAAGGAGCTGTTATTAGTCCAATACCTGGTTTGACAGTTTGCTTCTGTGAAGAATTGATCTGTAAAATACAACTTAACAGTAAAAAGGAATTGGCTTAGGAGCTGTGAATTCAGCCAGCTACATGGATGACAGAGTAAAAATATTCCCTCTTGTTACTCCTGATCAAAATGATAAAATCTTCAGCATCTTCTGATGCATTTCCCCATCTGTCTGGAAGTTGAAGACAATTACTTCCAAGTGTTTCTGATGTTTCTTCTACTTATTGTTGGACTTTTATTCCAGCAACCATTTGACCTAACGTCCCCAATTTTTCTCCCAGCTTCTTGCAATCTCAAGCAGTAGTGTTCTGGCACACTGTCCATTACAGTCAATCAGACACAACTGTGTCCAGTGCTTCCTTGTAGCTTTGCTGTTAAATCCAGCAAATCCTGGACCTCCCGCTGCTGTGAGCTGACAAGTTACCTTCCGCCATCTGGAAGATGTGAAATGCACTAAAAATAATAATAATACTAATAATTTGTAATGGATTGAGATTCATTTTAATTACTTTTTCTCCAGCTTCAGTCACCTTTGAGCTCACCTTCTTCAGAAAAACTTCAACGGATCCTAGCTTGTAATTGGATTTGTGGCTCCGAGAGTCACTGCCCCCTCCCAAGGCACATCTGTAGCGGCTCTGCTCACCCCAACACAGCTCCCCAGATGTGCGGTCAAAGCGAGTGCCGAGGGCTGGACCCCACATGAGAAGCCAGCAGCAGCAGCCTCCCAGCACCGTCCTGCTAGACTTAATTTGAGCCCCACGATCAAGCACACATTACAGACCTGCCTCTGTTGGGAGAAAGGTAGATTGCAAACTTCTATTCTGTTGAAGTGATTTCAAGGCCGCTTTGGAAGATGTTTAACTAGTGGCATTCAACAAAATGTGGGAAGAGCAAATGTGAGGGGGTCCCATAGCTGAGGAAGTCAGCAGGGAAAATCTGTATTTCGTTACCTTTCATTGTCAGGGATGTCAGCTCACACATTTTTATTGTGTCTCTCTTATTTGTTTTCTTTAGGCTTTTCATGATTAAGAAAGAATAGCTGATGTCTGATCATAAAAAAAAGAAAGAAAGAAAGAAAAAAAAAAGACAATTCTGGACCAGATTATTATAAGAAAAAGCCGGAAAACAGGTACATGAGTGAACTGCAAGCACCAGACAACAGCAGGCAGTCTAGTTAGCTGAGCTGCTGAATTACCAAGGCCGGGGTTCCTACAGACCAGACCCATTCTCATACAAACTCCAGCTGAAGCTCCCACATCTGTGACAGTTGTCATCTTTCCTCCTACTTCTTCCCCTGCTCTGTTCGCTCCCTGGAGTTTAATTAGGGTTGAGCTCAGACTGAGCCTTTCCATAGAGTCACTGCTTTGGAAGTTGCAGGACGTTAAATGCCCCAACGTCTGTGTGAGACCCGATCAATAGATTACCATGGAGGAAAGGCCAAACGGCCGTACAAATTGTTATTCACCCAGAGCATGACCACACTACCTTCCTCTGCTTTGAAAAGCGAGCCAAAGAAGGGAGCTGCTTCGTTAGTGTTGAGCATTATGAGAGCCTGTGCCTAACTCGCAGCGGATGAGCCTGGCATTTCAATGCAGCATTTTGAAAAACACAAGGCAAAATTCAAAGGCTCTCCTATTGTCTCTGAGTAAGAAAGGAGGATATTGGGTGAAAGGCGATGCATGCCTGTTCAGCTGGGTAAGCGAAACAATTAACTTCTAGTCTTCGGCTATCTTTTTAATTGCTCATTAGACGGCTCATCTGTGTATACTTGCAATGGAAAAACCCATCCAAAGTATGTCACAAGCAGATGTGCGTGCCGCACAGCAGCAACTCCTCACAGAGCTCTGAGACATGATCTCAGGAGCGGAGCAGGCGAGGGAGGAGGGTATATTGATCGGCCAGGGAGGCCAATATGCTGAAATAGATCCTTTTATGTTTCCCATAGCTGTAGATGAGTTGTTTAGATTACAAAAGCCAGTAAGAGTGAACAGTGCGAGCAACTCCTTTGCATGCACCGCAGCAATTCAGAAATGGCTCCTGCCCTCCCGCGCTGAGAAGCACAATAGGACAAGCGCGTGCACGAGCAAAGGTGCCCAAATTTCACAGCTGCACACACCTGCCTCCCCTCCCCCTCCAGAAGCTATGCATCTGCTCTGGAGCACGCCTCAAAAGATTACGTCGTGCCGTAATACATTCACGATAAGCAGCTGCTAGGTGAGCTTCTCTCTGCCGCTCTCCTGCGAGCTCCTTGCCCCCAGTGTGAGCGCACGTGTTACTTCCACTCCAGCAGCTATTTTATAAATTCTTCACCGTGCATTAGCTTATTGGTTTATTTATTAGAACTCAAGGATACATTTACAACTTCCCTCTCTATGAAGCATCCCTTTAAGAAAGCCTCCATACTCATTAAGTTAAATACGATAATGACACCCTGTTGATGGAACCGAAGCTCATGGTAATGATGCCATACATTTAGTTGCAAGCACCTACTCAGTTAAATGAATGAGCCTATTGTTTGAACAGCACTGGGTCCCAAAGCCTGGGAGAGCTCAGGAGAGGGGGAAAAAAATATGTTACTATGCAGTTGCTTTACAGGACAATAAATAGGTTTGAAATGCATTACTCTGGTTTAGATGAGCATGTGTCCAATCAATCACACTGCGCTGGTATACAGAGATACTTGCTATTGGAAAGGTGGTGATTTCTAAATAATGAAAAACTGATGCTTTTTAAATCAAATGAGTGTACACTTGCTCTGTCCAGAATATTTTTATTTGAACTACTATAGGTATTTGGAAAAAGGTATTTCTTCCAAGAATATTTGAAAATCAATAATACTCCCCAGCCTTTAGTGATCAGATATCAGACCCTTTTTCATGTTGGAAATGTGCACTTAGGTCCAAGTGCAAAACAATCAGAGTGAGATCACAATTATCCATCGATTTTACACCCCAAGACTTCCCTGCCTCTTTCTCCAAACATGCTCCCATTAGTACAGCACTGTTTTGCTCTTGTATACCAAGATTCACCTTTCTGAAAGCATCTTCACCCCTGGTTTAAAAAAGGGGGGTTTGTTGTTTGGGGTTTTTTTTCTTTCAAATTTCAATGTATCTGTAGTAATGTTGATCTGACAAATAATATGGCCAAACGTTTCCACCTGCAAGAGTCAGGTGTGTCTCTCATAACAGCTTTCTTTGTTCTTGCTTCCACAATTGAACAAATATTCTAAATATTCATATTCTCAAAAATAATTTTCTTGAGGACGGAAGCTCACAGTTACACTTACGCACACTATTATCCTCAGAGGGCTGCTTTGCTGCAGCAAACTTTCACGCCCATCCTTAGCGTGACATCCGTGAGCACTTCCATTAAAGTCAACACAACTATTCAGACACGTAAAATTAAAGCACATCCATATGTGCTTGCAAGATTTTGGCCTGTTTCTGCTGCCATTTCATGTCTATTGAGCCCCTATGACTTGGCATATTTAGAAAACATCTGCTGTGGTTAACAGAGTCCATAGTCCTGTTTTTCCCCTCTTTCTTTTTTATGTTCTCCCTCAAAGACATGACAGCATCGAGTGTAAATGGAAGCAATATGCTGTATATACGCAGAACGTAATAGATTCCGTCTCAGACTGATATATATGTGAAACTGAACCAATACATCTTTAAACCCATAAGATCTGCAGATGTCATTTATAGCCTTGTAAATTACAAACTTTTACTGTCTTATTTTTACAGTTGATGATTGTAAAATATAAAATTGTGCATTATCACTGTGTAATAGCAAAAGCTTTAGAAACACAGTGCTGCAGAAGGGAGCCTATATTGAAAGCCAGAGTATTCAAGGGAGCCTTATAATACAATTTTAAGCCCTACAGCTGACTGTATAATAAAACTGTAAAACCATGTATGAAACAATATTTGCTAATAACAGGAAAGTGAAAACGGTATTGAATTCCTGGGACTTCAGAAACCGGCAAGAAAAAGCAGACACATAGAGGACATTTAATTAAGGATAAAGACTCTCTGAGTCATGCTGGGGCATCTGGTCACCCTACATTAAATTGAACGCTACTTTGAATAATAAAGTATGCAAGGATGACATAAAAATAACTTAAAGGCAGCGTCGCAAGCTGACAGCAGCAAGGAACTCTTGAGTTAAAGCCCCTACTCCCCCCTTTAAATCACCCTCCTGTGGCTGCGGTGTGTTGCAGCCACCCTCGGTGACACAGTTTCTCTCTAACAGCCAAGGCAAAAGCAGAGACTCAAATGGCCAAAAAAGGCTTCCAGAACATGTCATTTTGCACAGACCAAACGAGACAGGACCACCGCCTTGAGTGGCTTGAGCCCAGCACTCTCCTGAGGGGTTTATCCCACCCGTAGCTCCCCAGCCCAGCGAGCGTGGCACATGCTACCGACCAGGCTCTGTGGTGCCTGCTCCCACATCTCCTGTCTGAGCCCCTGAGCATCCCCCGCTGAGCATCCCCCACCCCACCGCCGTCGGTATGCACCAGCTAGGGCTAATGCCAGCCTGGCATGGCACAACAGTGCTTCTGATCTTAAAAGTTACCACCTTCATGATTGTCCTTCTGATTTTAAAAGTCACCACCTTCGTGATCTTCTCCCAGTGCTAAATACTTCACTGCAGAGCCTTGAGGCTTTTGTCACTGCCTCTGTTTCTGCCCACAAGGCTCAGGGGATGGAGGAAAGGAGGGAGGAAGAAATCAGAGGATGCACAAACAGCACAAAGCAGCAGCAGACCCCTAAAACTCCCCTGGCTTTTAGCTGGCTTTTATGCAACTTTTAGTATATGAATCCAGTGTCCCCTTATGAAGACTTTAGACACCAGAGTTTGATGCCTACCAAACTCACAAAGCCTCAGAGATACTCTGTTCCTTAGGATATTGTGGAAACAAGAGGAAGCCACAGCTTGTGTCCCCCAGGGGAACTGCTGCGGACACCCCAACTCTGCACACAGCTTCAGTCACAGTTTGTGCCGGGGTGGGCACCAGGCGACCTGCTGGCTTGCGCCCAGCTGGGCATCTCTCCATCAGAACATCTCCCCTCACAGTGTTCTCCTTAGCAGACTCTCTGGTGTCCAAAAGGGGTGACCTCATACTGCTGCTTTAGGATAAAATTCAATTAAAAAGCCTGCCAGCCATGAGGGGGGAGCCCCCAGGGAGCCAGGCTTCATTAGTTCCCCTGCTCACAGCGCGATCGCTCTGTGTAGTGCCAATCCAGAAGAGCTTTTACAAACCTTCTTGCACTTTCTCCTCACTACTATCAAGTTTACCTGTTCTGCCGTACAAAGGGGATCCCTGCAACACAGCATTTTATACAATAGCTTATTTATAACAAAATACCAAGGGGAAACAACAACAACTGGTCATTACTGACTATTTTGAGGGCATAGCTTAATTCTTGCTCCACATCAAAAATGTCACAACCCAGGGTCAGTCCCCCTCCCTCCATCTCATCAAAAGAGGACCCTCCTGAAATGAGCCAGTTGTCCTGGATCTACTGAAAAACTGGGTTGGAAATTGTGCTGAGGCACAGAGGAGCCCCACAGCTTTGCCATTGGTATGTGTTGCAGGACACAGTGCCACCATACGCCGAGCAAAAATGGGGATGAGAGCCTGAAAAATGTAATTTCAGAGGTGCCAGCCCTGCTGAGCTCCCCTTGGGTGGATTCCTACTTCTGCCTGGAATCACATGCAAGATCAAAATATCATTTTATTGCTGGGCCAAGGAGGAATTACAGCTCTTCCTAACCTTACCTTCATGGAAGAATTAGAAACAAAGAGAAAAACTACAAAAAAAAAAAAGGAAGAAAAATAAGCAAGTGGTGCCCTGTGCTATCATACACTTGGTATTGGCTCATTTTCTGAGTATTAAATACAGGAATCTCTTTTTTTTAATTTGCTTTCTGTTTCTAGAGTGTGGCTTGACCATACTTTCTCTACAACGAGTCAGAGTCTTACATTTGAGCTTGTCTCTATTATCCAGAGGACTACATGGAAAATCGGGTACTACATGACCTGCAACAAACCCATTACCTCACATGCATACATGTGCATTTCACAACAGCTCCTTCCTCCACCTCTCTCTCCCCATCACTAAACTGTTCTGGAAGACCAGTCCTCAAACTTTTTTGTTTGGCATTTTTTTTTTTAAATATGCCATGCATGTGGCAGGTGAATAATAACTAAAAAAAAAAAAAAAAAAAAAAGCAGAATTCGAGTGAAGAGACAGAAGGCATGCAACAGCATGAAGTCTTCTGAAGAGATAGGAGATCAAAAAAGTTTTCGTTCACACATCCCTTAAAGGTCTATTCATATATATAATAGGCTCCTCATACCCTGGAGTTACTTTGCATGGGAGCTCAGTGTGTGCCAGTTTTATCAGCTGGACCCCAAAGATGTGTGCCACCCGGGGGGGCAGCGGCAGGAGAGCTGGGCATCCGTAGCGGCAGCCGGCAGCAGAAAATTCAGCCCACCCACCCCCTAGCAACTTTTCAGACACTCATGGGTGAGGTTTTGAAAACAAGCACACTGGAGATAAAATGTACACACATATATCCGTACACAGTGATCTGTATCTCTATGGATTCAGGAATCCAGTGAGCCCTGGGACCGTGGGATGGTCCGCAAATATTTGCATCCTGGTGCCCTGAGTCCTGGGCTGTCATTGCCCTGACCAGGTTATTTTTCCTTTCCCTTGTGGGAGCCCTCTCTGGTCTGGGGGTCCCCCCGCAGGGCCAGGGAAGTGGGGGTGGATCCAGTGGGAATGTAGGAATTACCCTGTGTGGGGAGAGCGTTTTTATCCTCTTCTGTTACCAGCGCTGCTGCAGCTCAGTTGAAGAGGAGCCCGGTAACAGCTGTATCACAGCATCCCTTCCAAGGTGTCCTCTAAATGAGGATAAAAGGGAAATCCAATTCAGCATAGGAATGATTTCAAACATCTACTACCTTTCCTGGAAAGCCTCTGTCTTACCTTCTGGCCAGCTCACTTCTCTAGGGGCCCCTTCCTTTGGGAAAAGCCATGCCTCATGAGATGCTGCATCCCAGGCAGCTGTAAACTCATCTAACCTAATGCACAGCCCTTAAATGCTGGCTGGAAGGCAATCCTCCAAACACCACAAATGAAACACTGGATTGCTGAAGTCAGCAGAAAACCTTCACTGAGTCAATGAGTTGCCATCCCAGGGCCTCGGCCGTGCTAAGCCAAGTCCTCCTGTCCTGAGTGCACCCACAAGCCTGAGCATCTCCACATGTCTGTTCGTCATTGCCAGCCACTGATCTCCTTCTTGTTAACTTGAACCTTCAGCTAAAAGTGGTGAGTACTGGTGACACACCTATCAATTAAAAAACAAACAAACAAACAAACCACACCTTAATAATTTAGTGATAAAAGGTTTGAAAACCTAAGATAAGTGTTTCCCCAAAATTCAGAAAGCAGAAATAAAAAGAACAAATACTTTACAATTTTTAAGTAAGTCTCAGTGGGTTTCAGGAGGTCTGGCTCATGATTTTTTAGTATCTTGGTTTGACAATATTGCCCAAACCCACAATGCTGATGTCAACATTTCACAAATATTCATGAGAGAAATAAAAGCGAGAAACAATATACAAGTTTTAGCTTTACAAATGGGGAAAGCTACAGGAGCACTGGCATTTAAAGAAGCATTGCAGACATCAAAATCTACACTGAGACCTATTTAAAAGGTTAGTATAAGGAAAGGCCAGCATTAATATCACTTGGCTTTAACTCTTCCTCCATATGAGACCCCCACAGCATTTAAATATCAAGGAAAAAACTACTTGCAACTGAACTAACGATCTTACCCTGCAAGCAACACGCATACACACACACACCCTTTCTTTTTTCCCTGCATATCTGGGCTTTTACATCTTAGCCTGGAACGTCAGATTGAATTGGCTGCTTTAACCTCTCCTTTTCTGCCCAGCACCTCTGGTGCAGACCCGCTCTGCTCTCAGCTACCGTCTGCAGGGGGCTTCATTCAGCGGCTGGTCCCCGGAGCTGCCCTGCGGCCCCACGGCTGCATCCGCTCGGCAGGACCGGTGGGAATAACAAGGAGTTAAGAACTTATTTTTGTGACTGAAGTCAGCAGGTACGACTCTGCACAGGAGCAGCAGATGTGTCGAGTAAGAGCATTTTTAAATGGCGACTTCTCCAAGTGGGATTTTACTGTAAGTTATACAGCGCACCAGTTTTGTGATCCCTCAGCCCTGAGACTGTCCCTGCAATATTAATTGTATACTTTCCAAAGTGCTACCCTTAACATTTTTCTCGGTGCTAGCAAAAGTAGTAAGAAAGGGCCGGTACCTTCCAATAAATATAAATTTTTTCTTACTTCCAAGGTAATCCAATCCATACAGATGCATTTCAAGGTCTGTCAAAGTTACTCAGGCTCATTCCACCGCAGCCTGGACACCCTCTGCCCTGGAGTTTTGATGTACTATGGAAACAAATCCAAGAATAGGTGAATTTTGTTACCTGGTCTGCAGAATTGGTAATACGAGGTACTGCTGGATATTGCTGTGGTATTTATTAGGCAAATAAACCGACAAATGAAAAACACAAAGAAGATGCCAAACGCAAAAATGACAGCCCTGTCACTGCAAGGAACATTCAGAATTACTCAACCTGAATAAAGCATAAGATTTAATAAACTGTTCTTGCAGACGTGGTTATAACTAAGTTTAGTGGTTATAACCTAAGCAGTAGGTTTTACTGCTGTTCAGGCTTGGAACCAAAAGTACCGGTGAAGCTCTACGGCCACCATTATTCAGGGCAGAGCTAGATAAAAGTGATCACAGCAGTGCGCTCTGGCGTTCGAGTGTCTGAGCCGTGAGGAACATGACGCCAGCAGACGCTGGTCCAGCAGCGTGGGCGTCAGCAGATGCTACCCCAACCACGCTGTTAATGGTGCCACCCAGGGAACCCAACCACAGGGCAAGGGGCTGAGAAACTGCAACGAGCTGATCTCAACCCTCAACCAGCCCCCCTCTGGTGTGCAGAGAATGGTGCTTAATCCTTTCCCAGCAGGTTTCTATCCCTCAGCTTGTAACATCTACCCTCGGGGATCTGAGAGGTTCAGTGACGTGACGCAAAGCCTCGTGTCAAATTTGAAAATCGCTGCCCCCACAACACAAGCTTCTCCTGGGTTCAGCACTGGCAGTTCTTTTGGGAACAGCTCCCTAAGGCTGAGCTGGAGCTCCCCACCAGCGCCTGCCCTGCCCCAGCTGGGAGACTGCCTCTCGCCCCCCAGCCCATCCAGTCGCTGGCCGGGGCAAGCAGGGGGGCAGCGCAGCGGCCCTGGCTTTGCCCCAGGTGGCACATAAGCACCTCACAGCCGCTCGCTCCCTCCCCCTCGGTGGGATGGGGGAGAGCATCGGAACAGTAAAAGTGAGAAAACTCTTGGGCTGAGGTAAAGAGATCTCACAGGGCAGAAATCCCGGAAGGTACCAGGATGAGGGATGCTCCCTCTGCCGCGGGCATCACAGTGCCCCATTGCCCTGCGGCACAGGGGCGGGAGAGCTACCAAGGAAAATCCCTGTTACCCCACAGGACAACGAGGCTACCAAGGGAAAAAAAGAATCCCAGAGAGGATGGGAGCACCACCAGAGGTGAGGGACTTGCACAGGTATGTCACCAAGTGTGCCTGTAGTCCCGGGGGCCCACTCTCCCCACAGCCAGCTCTCCCTTCAACCACAGGACGGGGAAAAGGTCACATTAATCCCAATGCTGCCACCGCCTTTGCCTGACGATGCGGAGCAGCTGCCTCTTATTTGCTCCTACCGCAAATAATCTGATAGCTAAACCCTGTCTTTACCCAGGGGGCTTTCAAATCAGGTGGCTGGGCTGGGCTAGTCCCACAGATGGGGAAACCACCCTGGCCTGTGCAGGTACCCCCAAAGAAGGGCGGTGGTGGTGGTGGTGGTGGTGTGGGAAATTAAGTCTAGCAAACACTAAGACAGAATTGAAAATCCTGGCCATCCTGCATTACCTCAGACTGTACACCTGGATTACAAGTAGATTTTATTTTTCTGTGAGAAAACATTCCTCTTTACAACAGGAGCATCAAGCTGACATTTGAAATACGCCGTTTGACTGGAATTACACCAAGAGTGAATGCTGCAAAGTGACTGCTTCATTGCACATGGCTGACAGTAATTATTAATAGGACTGCTCATCCTTAGATAGGCAAGCATTACAGATGGCTGAATAACGGAAACATTTGTGAACAGTTGTTTGGTGGCGAGAAAAAAAAAAAACACTGCCAAAATTTTAACGCTTAAACACAATGTAATTAACCAGCTCCAGAGCCGAGCTCGTGCAAAAGCGTCATCGCTTCCGTGACACCTACTGAGTTCTGTGGGAACACGTACATGAGCAGAGTTTACAGGGACAAGGGCAGATGGGGCAGAGGTTGTTGGAGTCACAAATCACCGTCCCGGCAGGTTAGCTGCCTGAGTTATCAGGGAATTATTCTCACAGGGATCCAAGCAGAGCCAGCTCGTGCTACAGCAACACGCAGAAAGGGGCGGACGGAGCCGTGACCCGGCGGGCAGCCGTGCAGCCACACCGCGCGGCGCTGCAGCCCGCAGTACTGCTGCTGCTACAGCGAGCAGGGACTCTCCTCAGCTCTCCCAGTAAACCTAAATTGGAGCTACAGCTGTGATGGCAAAGGGATTCACAGGCTGAATCAGAGAGAATCTCTGGTTCCAGGAACTGGGTGAAAATATCAGCATTAAATGAACAGCCACGTTTCCATCCCAAGGTCAGATAAACCAGGTTTTTGGCTTGCAGAGTGAAGCAAAGAAATTACCCTTTGCTACCAAGTGTTTTCTTTACAAGATCATCTCAGGAGGGCAGGAGCAGAAATCATGCTTCATTGAAAAAAATACTAAAAAATAATATGACAATGATATAATAGCCCAAACTTCCAAACTGTCACCCTCAATCAAACCAAGACACCCACACGTGGCCCACGCTGGGCTTAAAGAGCAACACCTCACATGCAAGTGTTTCTCTTGCCAGTGCTCATACATCTCATTTGATCTCAGGTGCTTGTGGTGGCTCCTCACCTGAGCCACTGTGCCTGGCCACGTCCCACGCCGATGGGGACCCTGCCTGGACCTCACACCTGCCTCTGCACCATGGGCTCGCCTGCCGGGCTGGGCTCTCGGCCCACCCAGGTCCCTCCATGCTCAGGTACCGTGGGGCTGCACCTGGACCGGTGAGACACTGCATGTCCCCAGAGCTCCTGCCCGCCAACTTGCCACCACAGCAGTCACAATTGCCTCCAGGCTGATTTGTGGCAGCAAGACACTTGGAGCTATTTCACCAACCCCTGCTATTTTCCCTCTTGTGATTCTCCCTCTGCTTTCTTTTCTCCGCTGTTTTTAAGCTACATAATTTTCAAGTAGTCAAAATTTTTAAAAAACCTGTAAGGTCAAACTAAACAAACGGATTTACAAATAGTTTGAGTGACTAAAACACTGAAAAGAACAGTCACTCCCAACCTTTCCACTGACTGGCCTCTGCAGTACGCTTTAAAGAAACGCAGATTTTAAAAGTAGGATCAAATGTTTTTAAGTTCATTTTTAGAAAATCAGTGCCACCATTTCTTACTAAGGAACTCTCCAAGCATTTCTACTTCATGTTTCAATGATGGGAAAAGGAGTAAACGCAGCTGTCTGTAGGAAGAAATTATCAGAATGCCTGCGCTGTGCATTGCCCCAAGCCAGCCAACATCCTTCAGCCGGGCTCGGAGTTGATGCCGGCTGTTTGGAGCGGCAGAGCCTTGCCGCTTCTCTCCCATGTGAAGTTTTTGGCATTTCGGATCTATATTGGCTTTATGATCGTCAAGAGTAAGTGCTCTCTGACACTGACTGATAGGACAACAGTTATCCCAGGGTTTTGCTGTTATTCCACTTAGGTAAGAAAGAAAGGAAGATGACAAGTGTGGCTTGTGCCAGAATGCCACCAGCTCTGCTGGGGAAGCCCCGGCAGCAGCCTGCTGGCTGGGGACAGCTGGCTCATGCCACCCTCCAGGGAGTGTTGTGATGGCAGGGCTTGGCTCACTCCTGGTGACCTCAGCTGGGAAAGGCCAGTTGTCCCCAGCACGTGCGAGCGGCTGGCCTGGGGAAAACACTCATCACAAGAACCCTCAGCCAGCTCCTCCGGTCTAGCTTCAACCCCATGTCAATTAGAGTTAAGAAGTAAAACCCACCAAGGTTCTTTTTGCCCTCTTGAGCTCTGGCTCAGCAAGTTCCCCCTGCATTTGCAGCGGGGATGCACATAACAATCAGTGTTGTTCAATTAATGGAGTAACCACATTAACACTGAAATGCCAGAGGGACCGGTGTCACCAGCTTTCTCTACTGCCCGCACGTGAGGCAGCGAGGCATCGGTGAGATAACCGACCCCAGAGCAGGATGCTCCCAGCTGACTTGTCCCCAGGGCGGGATGCTCCCAGCTGACTCACATCAACCTGGCCCATCTCAGGGTGAGACGAGCAGGGACAAACTGTGTCCTCACCCACAGGTCAACAGGGAGCTCTGCTGGCAAGCCAACCCACCACACCCAGTCCCACCATCGCCCCAGGGAGAGGGAGTAGTGGGTACACCAACACCTGCCTGAACTACCATGGAGGGAGCAACCAGCATGGGCCCTGGGGGAAGGGGCACTGCTGGGGGCAGGGGGAGCTTGGGGGCACACAGGAGGTCGGTACCTAGAGCTGAAGCCACCGTAATGCCCCTCTCTGGGCGGCACTGCGGTACAAGCCGTGGAGCACAGGAGGAGCGTAGCCAGGGGCCAGCAACAGCATGAAGTCCCAAAGCCCCCAGCCCTTCAGACCAGCCCCTTGTGGACCTACTGGAGAAAAAGGGGAGAAGCTGCTGCAGCTCCTGCACTGCTGCTGAAGGCTGCCGCAAATGCAGAAACGTACAGATAAGGACGTTGTCAAAGCCTGCTGTAGGATCCCTGAATGTTGCCACGCCAAATGCCAAATCTTTCATTACAAAAAAATTTCCAGCTGCCTCACTTGAAAATGAATTGTTTCCTGTCACTAAGGCAAAGCTGTCACATGCCAACAACAAAAAAAAAGGCCAAATAAAATCTGCTGCCTCTCATTAGATCAAAGGTTGGCAGCAGAGATAAACCACCACACAAAGCAACATTTATTCAGAAGAGCAATTGACTACAGAGTCATTTGTCACTTTTAATAATACTACAGTTGTAAAATGATGATAATGGAAATCAAGTTACCCTAATGGTAATAAAATATTTGTAAACTAAACTTGTTCATTTTGACTATAAAAAAGACATTGAAATAATTTAACTGCAGAGAATAAAATTGAAATGGGTCTGTAATTACATAGAATTTCAGCATCTCCTCCTTTATGAAAAGAACTAACTGCTGATGACTCCCACATTTCTGGCACCTTACTCTGCAAAACAAAAGATTAGAAATATGTACCAGATGTACAGAAAAAGGGCCTGCAGCAACATTTCAAAAGTGATGCATACGTTTCTGCCCGTTTCTCCTTCTTATTAGTAGCATTCCAAGCATCGTATCTCATTAACCAAGTGAGCCTGGGTGTCAGTGAAACCTCCCTGAGTCAAGAGAAGGGACAGAGCACTACTAATGAAGTCATTGGGTGTCCAAATCCTCCCTGTCACTGTCAAGGGAAACACTGGGGGATTTTTGGTGACTTTGATAAACCAGCATGCTGGCAGAACACATACTGGTGTGGCCTGATGCCACTTTCTTAACTCAGATGACCTGCCTTCACGGGTCCAATGAATTCCAGGTAAGGACTGCAGGAAATTCAGCATTTTTCTCTAACCTGTCAGGTTTCTTTGAATTCTGCTTTGATGCATTTTCTAATGATTTTCCAGGAACATTTCATATTAAACAAGTTCCAGGGCTGTCAGCTGAAAAGCATACCAGTCCTAAAGGAAAGACTGCAGGGAGCTGAGGAGTGCCTTAGTAGCCTGACTCAGCCTTGGATTCCTCTTGCTGCTGTTTCAGATTTCATTTTTAAATTAGAGCCACCCAAGTTTATCCACTGCATCCAAATTCTAGGAGAGCCAAATCTCTAAGAGAGTCAAGTCTCTCTGATCTCAGAGCAAACCAGCGCATCTCGCAATTGGCACGTGCTGGATCTGCACCCTGCCACCATCAATGTCCCGGGTACTAGCCTGGGGGCACCGCTCCCCCAGACCCACCCTATGTGATGAACAAGGCTGGTTTGGAACTCAGTGACCTGGCCTATGGCACAAGAAATTTCTCCATTTCCCAAATGACTTTGCCTGCAGGTACTTGCTTGTTGTGTGTCAGGAAATTACAGAGAAAACCTAGACCACGGAGAAAATGGCAAGGAACCAAAAACTGAAGTCAACACATAAAAGCACGCCAAAACTCTCACCAGTAAGGTTTTTATAGCTGCATTTTAAAACATTGCTGGCAGTTTGTTATTTTTTATTAAAAAGGTCGTGATTAGCACTATACTGTCAGTGCTCCTGGTGGTGAGAAGTGAACCCAGAACAGCAGCTCCCGAGGACCTCAGGGGATGCCACAGTGCCTGCAAGTCCACCACATTCTTTGAAGGACAACTACAAGCCAAACTATCAGTAACTGTCCTGAATAATTAATGTTAATATTGAAGTAGCCAACAAGGGTGCTTAGCAGAAAAGAGCAATTGTCCTGCACCAAAGTAAGACCTCAGGAAGCAAAAAATTTACTTCTTATTTTCTTATTCAGGGAATTACAGGGTTTTTGCTTCATGACTGCCTCTGTATGCATGTTTCTGGTAATTATGTATAGATGTTTGCAAATAAAACTTGTTGCAGAGATAAAGGATGAGTTGCACACTTTCCACACAAGTGAGCCCAAGTTCCCTCCCCTAGGACAGGTTTCCT
Source organism: Falco naumanni (assembly GCF_017639655.2). Classification (NCBI taxonomy): domain Eukaryota; kingdom Metazoa; phylum Chordata; class Aves; order Falconiformes; family Falconidae; genus Falco; species Falco naumanni. Next base: position 121,539,611 of record NC_054055.1, read on the forward strand.
GCGCGGACCTGAACACGGCATGCAGGGTGCCCCTGTGCTGCAGCCAGAAACACTGGCAAACTGGAATCAGCTTTAATCCAGTAGAGCTGTGTGGAAACAGACACCAGGGAAGCCCCAGGCTCAGTGGGACGGCGTTGCCTGGGCTGTGCTGCCGGCAGTGCGGCTCCCAGCAGCCGGAGCCGGGTCGTGCCACTGCTCCTCCCCTGGTTCTCACCCAGCATCCAGAGCCGAGGATGCTCCCAAGGCAGAAGGGGGTCTGACTGGAAATGCAGGGCTTTGTGGGTTTCCGTTGAACCCCGACAGCACCACACAAAAGTCATTTCCTCTGCAGGCTGAGCTCTCTGGTGAAAGCCTCTGGAGTGTGCTGTGGTTCGTACCCCCACCCGCGTCCAGCTGTCTTCTCTGTGTCACGGCACCTCAGCCCCCCCCCCTGCAGAGGGAATCCCCACCGGGACACCCTCCCTCTACCTCTGCTGGGGCCAGACCCCATGGGCGTGCAGAGACCGAGTCGTGCAGGCCCAGCCGGGTGGGGAGCGTACGCCTAACGCCACGCTTACGGCAGCTGGCTCCGGCCCTGGAAACAGCCTGCCCACGCTCTGAAGAGAGGGAAAAGATCCCAGGAAGACCCCTTGCCTGACTGGGGCTGCTCCAGGGAAAGTCAGCCCAAATGTCTGTTTGCAAAGCGCTGCGCTGGAACGGGAAAGGACAGGGAGCAAAGTGCGGCGGCATCCCTCACGCTTCCCTTGGAGCCAGCTCAGGCCCAGCCCGGCTTATCACCTCTGGCTCCAGACTGCTGCCCGCCGGCTGTCCGGGGTGACTCTGCCCAGCGGTTCACAGGAATTTGGGGAATCTTCTTTGCTCTGGCACAGTATGACACAAACAGAGCCGCCAGCTGGGGTGCAGCCACGGCCAGCTTAGATGTCTTTCATCCTGAGGACAGACAAGCCTGCTGAAGAAGCGTTCAGATGCTACACTGGCACACGGCCCTTGAAAACGCAGCGCTCCGCAGGTGCAAGCACCCCTCCGGCAGCTGCCAGCTGCGGGAGGCAGGACACTAACTAAGCGTGTTATCTGATCCAGTTAAATGCTATCTTTCCAATTACAACTGGCTGGTTGTATACCTTCTTAAAATATCATCATGCAACATCTAAAAGACATGCAATTATATTTGACTTTGTTGTTGAGGGTTTTTTTCCTCTCAGGTGAAGAAAATTGTCATAATCTCTGGAGTGAAAACAGTGATACGTCAGCTCAACCAACTCATAACCTTAATTCACCTCAAAAAAAATAAATCCCTTGATCAAATTTACTGAAAAATAATAAAAATTAAAAATCACATGCTCTGGAATAAAATCTACGTGAATTTTCAAGATATAAGCAGATTCACAATCCATCATGCCTAGATCTAACACGAGTCACTCACAAGCATCAACAAGACTTCACGCCCTGTTTAATTCCCTTGTGCAAAACCTGGTATTTATTCCTGTCCTCAAAGCTTCTAGGTGATATGGTAACATTAATTTGTCCCAAGTCAGAGAAAATTTGGTCAATAATATGCTAAGCATCAGTTTCTGTCTCTGACAAAACAACACATGAATCCAAGATCCCAGGGCTCACAAAACGCACTGGGTGCCAAGGCAATTAATCAGCTCCGACCACTCGCTATAGCTTGAGGAACACGCTCAGTTTTAGTCCAAGAGTCATGACTTTGACACAGGGAAAAAAAAAAAATGCTGTCAACAGCAGTAGGAGAAGAAACAATATGTTATTACACAAAACAATACATCCTGACTTTGTCGTGGGACTGGCTGCAGCAGCGAAGCTCAGCTGGGTGGATGTGGGCCGCAGCCCAGTGCTGCTCAGCCCGCTGGCCTCCAGCACACACGTCTGGCTGCCAGGGCCACCCAGGGCCAGCGGAATAGCATCGATCCATTTCAGAGGCATTGGCTCAGTCCCGAAGTTTCTCAGCGCTGATGCTGGAGGCCCACTGAATCAGAGCATGCCAGAGAAGCGTCTGGCATACACCAAGAAAGAAAATACATGTGGTCCAAAACTAAATTATAGGCTGAGAGATTAATTTTCAAGAATGGATTTTTAAAGAAGATCTATCTAGTCTTAGATATATATGTGTATATCAGGCACAGAACACCGCTATAAACACCCCCCAAGCCTGCTGTCAATACCTTAGGATGAAGGACTGCTATGATGTATGGTTTGTTTTCCTCTTCTAAAGAGCCAGAGGACTGGTGTTTCTCAGCCTGCCTCTCTCCAGTCCTTAAAATAACACATATACAAAAGAGAAGACCGAATGAAGTGCTTCACAGAGCCTTGTTTCCAGCTATAATCTAAATGAGTTTTGCACATGAGCAGAATCATTTACTGCTTACTTAACTTTGCAAGTGCTTTGGAAGACCTCTTGTAACACTGACTTTGTTTTTCTGCGCTTGACTGCTGCTTTGCCTCAGGCAGTTTCCCTCTGCACAGTCACAAAAAGGGACGTGAATCTCTGGGGTTCATGGCCGCTGAGCGAGGGTTGCCAACACGGCCCTGCGGGGCAGACTGTGCCTGCACAGCCCCCGCAGCCCCCCAGCCCCCGCCACGCCGGCAGCGCCAGCCGGGGCTCCCCCAACGCAGCTCGCGCACAGGGTGCTGCCGCCAGGTCCCGAAGTGGTTTCATCGCTGCCCACAGCAGCCTCAGCCCGGCAGGGAGCATCGCCCCCCACCCCACCCGCAGTGCCCACCACCAACGCTGGCTCAGGGATCCTCGCCTTTTTCTTCTGTGTGGGCTGGACTCTGAGACATCGCACCCGCGCCTGTGGCACCCGAGGGCTGCGTGCTCGGAAATTACACTCCTGGTCACCATGGTGAAACGTGTGGTCCCGTTTCTTATGAATAAAGCCCTTCCCAAACGCCTTCTAATGTGAGTGCCCATGAGCAGAAACTTATTCTTTTATTCTTTTCCCTCCCTGGTCTCAGCTCTGATGCATCAGAGCCACATGGAAAAAAAAAAACAAACAACAATATTATTCACAGGGTCATGAGGTGTAAAACTGCAGTCAGTGCAAGGAGGTCAGTCTGTGCAAAGCATTCACACAGTCTTGGCTAAAACAGCCCTTTTTTGTCTGAGCACGTTCATCCTCAGGAGCCTAGATTTTTCTGAACACCTTTGTGTTCATTACAACTCTCGAATTTAGGCTTTGCTCTTGACTTGCAATGTCTATTCACCGGTCAAACACTCAGCTCTAACAGCTTCTCCACCAATCCCCCACAGACACTCCGTGTTTCCCTTTTAATTCTCCTTCATTTATCCAATTATCATTCTGTTAATTAAACACCAAAAATGCCTTTACTTTTCTTCAGAAAAACACATCCCTGCTTAACCCTTGATTTATACATGTACCTCTGCAGGCTGTTTCAGTGAGATTAGAGTTTGCACATGGGTTTTGTTCTTGGCTTGCAGATGGTATTCCGAGGAAATGCTGCGGTATAACATCAGACTTGCTGTCCGCCACTTGCACTGGTTTCGCCTAGCATAGCCCGACTGCTGAGATAATTAATAGTCTTTAGCAGCCGTGATACCCTGGCTGCGAACTTCAAAGGCAGCAGTAGTTTTATATTCTTTCTGTGACCTGAAATAGCAGACAGTTATTACAACATTACATGATTTGGAAGCGGGGGGCTGTCCAGGAAGCATTAATTGAAGTTGGCTAGAGGGGCTCCGCCAAATCTACCTTGAGTCGAGCTTTGTATGGGGAAGGGATTATATGATTTTTCTAATTTCCTCTCCATTTCCATCTGCACTCTGTTGAATTCAAATTATTGTATTCTCCAGCTGACGTTACAATACATTACTGTGCATCCATCCCAGAACTGAGCAGCTTCCAGCTGAGGGCTCTGCCTTCCACCGAGCTGACACAGCTCCGTCCGAGGCACTGGCAGGGTTTGTGCCTGGTATTTCAAGTCCCTCCACAGGTCTTTAACCCCCCTGCGAAATACCTCAACCTATTTACCTCCTGTTTGCCTGCCTCTTCACTTGTAAGCCACATACTAAGAGAATACAAACCAGGTGTTGGATAATAACATGAGGCGCAGCAGTTACAGCACCTCTCTGTGGCTTCACAGCTGCGGGTATGAGTTTCTGCCCTGCCCTGGTGCAGGACTTGCTGCTGCCCTGTGCAGATGCAGGTGGCTTTCCCCCATCGGAGGCCAGCTGTCAAGACAGGGCTGTGGGACGGCGTTGGGGGGGGAGGCTGTGTCCCGTGGCCCCAGCTGTGTGTACCAGGTTACCACTGCAGGACCGGAGCCTGCCATCCTCCTGCGCTCCTCAGAAGCTACCACCAGGTTAGCAACCTCAGTGCTTACTGCACCGCTAGCTACAGGAGCCTGGTGCATCTGGAGGCAACCACTCCATTGCAGCAATGAGGTGTTGAAGGGTCTTCTATAGGTCAGCACGATATGGCACTGTGTGTGTGTAAATAAACACTGCTGAACCCCAAAAGGAGGAAAACATTACATGGCTTTCCCCAAAACCAAAGACATAATTTCACCCTTTCTATCAGGATGTGTGATGTGAACTTGAAAACAGCATGAACCCCAGGTCACAAGAAGCAAAAGCTATTCTCATTTTACAGACCCCCCTTCCTATAACTACAAAACAACTCAGAATTCAGGTCCTTATTTTCTCCTTGCTCCTTGGTGCAGGCTGCACTACCTCCACATGCTCACTGCCTTTGCTTGGCTTTTGGTGAGCTGTTTCTTGGCAATGCCCCTGCCAAGAGCACAAACAATAATGCACCCAGCCTGCGGGTCGGGAGGTTGAACAACTTGCTCAAAGACGCACACAGTGTGTTCATAGTAGAGAAGGGCAGGGAGTGTAGGTACCTAGGCAGCTAGACTTGGTAGCCCCATCCATTGACTTGACCATTGAATTCATCTTCCTCTTAACAGGAGCTGAGGCGACCGAAGCCCCGAGCACGGCCGTGCCTGCCGGGAGGGAGCTCAGAGCGCACAGACATGCTACCCTGAGCCTCCCCGAAGCCCTGCAGGAGGCGGGTACCCTACAGCAGAATTCCCAGGCAGAACACTGTCTCATTTGCAGAGACGGCTGCATATACCTCTGGGGTGTCTGAACCGAGTTAAGATTACCGGCCCTTCTTGTCCATTATTAGACTGGAACAAAATCCATTTGATTTTTCACCAAGGACTGATAATGCCAAGATATTACAAAAGAGATTTCACAGCAGTGTTTCTTCCAAGGCTATGCACAATATACTAGCTTGATTAACCCACTTTTGAGTCCCTGCCCCAGTCAGGTGCAGGGTGCTGATAAACCTACAAGAACAAGAAGAAAACAAGCCATGGGACTGCCACTCCATCCTTCGGCTCCCTGTGAGGCAGGGCAGCAGCGTGGCTGTGCTGAGCTCTGGGCAACACAGTCCGGGCTTCCTCCATTCCAAGATTCTGAGGATGAGTAGGGAAAAGTCCCTTTTTTAAAAAAACAAAACAAAACAAAACAAACAAAAAAAACCCCACCCACAACACAACAAAAAACCAAACCACCACCAAAACACAAGAACGTGGCTAAGGAGGTACATGGTTAACTAATAGTGCTACTGTATAGAGCTCCCTACACACACATCTGATGAAGCTACTGGAGACCAGAAAAGGCTGCTGCTGGCAAGAAGCTCTCAGTGCGGGTAAAGAAGGCTTAACACAAAATCACATCTATATAAATGCATTAGTTGACTCTCCAATTTTATTCAGCAGACACAAAGACTGCTGCACTTGCACAGCTGCCCCGTACCTATTCTTCTGATCTATGTACGTTTGTACCTCAAACAGGGGAATTTATCTGAAGCTTACAGTTAGCTAGTCACCAGTTTATAAAGTTTTTCACCCTAATAAAGAAAAGGAATAGCACCACATAACTCAGGTGACCAGGTGGAAAAAAACAACAGACACAGTGTTTGATTTATAGCAAATCCAACAGCTGCAGGTTTTTAGACAAATGATTCCCAGCACAATTACAAATAATGAATGAAGGCACAAATACCACAATTTGTGAAGCACTTTGAAGGGGTGGGGGGGGTGGGGGGAAGATAAATTCATTAAAAATAGTGCAGCCAGCCTTAAATTTAAAATGTAAACATCCATGTTGTCACCAAAGCAGAATAATTTCTTTTTCTTACACCTTTCATAACACTCAGCACTCAGGTTTTGCTTACCATTTAACATATTCCACACAGGTTTCTTCATCTGGAAGACAGTTGCTACTTGTGTTGCCAGTGCATTTGAGATAATCCAGAAGGTGCTTTTCTCTGAGACATTAAAAAAAAAGAAAAAACAGCAACATCATTACTTCATCTATTTACTGTGAAACCCAAAGGAAATATTTCAAATGTATCATTTATTGAAGCAAAAATGGAAAAAAAAAAAAAAAAAGCACATTATGCTTTGGAAATATATTTTCAGCTCTTTTCTCAGATGGATTCATCAAAGACATATCAAGGGGCTTTGGGAGGAGTTATAGGACTTTTTGTTTTTATACTATTAGAAGTCAATTTTCTCTCTGTTTACAATTGATTTAATGTAGCCTTTAGAATTTTTGATGCACAATTTTAGCTCCTTGGAGAAAGCATGGCCATTTAAATAATCTAAATAGGACTAATATGTTTCTTTAGTTTTAGCTGCTATTTTATTGTTCATAAGAATTCAAATACAATGTGCAAAAATATTTTCTCTGTCTTTGTGGCACTGGGTGTTATCTGTAATTCAGATGGCAAAGACAGCTAGAGTAACGCCCAACAGCAGCCTAGCATCCATGGTCAGCATCAGACATTTCAGCTGAAGAATCCACATAGTAAGCCCCAGAAAAAAAGAAGTTTCCTCCTGACCTCCAAATCAGAGGCTAGCTGCGGAATCAGGAACCCTCCTCTGCTCTGTGCTTCTCTCAGTTGCTCACAGCTGACATTGCGAATGGCTGCACTGCCGGCACCCCAGCCTTTGGAAGGCCTGCCCAAGTTCACATCGCCTGGCAATGAGTCCCGCCCCACTGGCCAGCACCGATGCTACCTGCTGAGTCACCAAGGACAGGTACCGAACCCAACCACCTCTCCATCTCACAGACTGTCCTCCTGGCTCTGCCCGACAAAAAGGGGCTCACTGGCTAGGAGCTGAAGGTTTCACTCCAACAGGTGTTAAAGGTGTGACACAGAGGTACTGGCTGGTATTATTTCAGGTGAAAGTACTCTGAAAGAGTGGTAAAATCATTAAGATTTCAGTGCACGTGTCCTTTTCTCCCTAGCAGAGGAATCCAGATACTTCAAGCTCTTTAAGAAAAGAGACAGCAAAGGGTGAGTGACAAAAGCCTGAGCAAAGGGTCAACGGCAGGTCCCTGGGAATGATTACCGCTTTGAAATCCAGGCAGCAGGGGATGCAAGGTGTCAAAGGCTGTGCAATCACCTTTGCTCAGCATCTAACCACCAATGGGTCCATCAGTGGAGAACCTGGAGGAACCAGGAGAGGTCACCAAGCTGGAACTGCAAAGTGAATCGCGCTGCTCTACACAGAAGGAAAAAAAAAAAAATTCCCAAAAAACGCAGCCTACAGAAACTGCTGGTAAAGGAGACGGGAAAAACGAAGAAAAAAACCAAAGAATTAGTAAAACACCTAGGAGGAGGATAAAAAAATAAAAATGGTAACAAAGAAGATCCAAACACTTTTTCCAAGTCTGCAGGAACCTCACTGACTTTAGAGACTGGCTTCTCGCAGAAGCTGACGGGGGTAGGTAGGAAGGGATAAGGCCACAGGTCACCGTTTGCCCCTGAAAAAGAAGAGAATAGCACAGAAAATGTCAGTTCCAAAATATGCAAGTGTCTTTCAACGAAGTGGGAAGGACAGATGGGAGACACCTCAGTAAAACACAGGGTGTGCTCAGCAAGGGGTGGGCAGGGCTTCGTGCGCGTGAGGAGCCCTGCCTCACTGGAAGCATTGCCTTTGGAGTTCAAGCACCTGATTGACAAGAGCACTGCAAAAAGCATCGCCCCTGCCAGCCCTTCACCATCTGCCCAAGACACAGAGGGAGAGGGGAAAGCGTGCCCGCACTCCGGCAACCTCGCTGCAAGCTGCAGCCCACCTCACACCTGGGCTCCACGCTTTCATCGGTTTAAAGCACCGTGTTGCCCTATTCACCGGTGATATGGAGGCATCCTTTCTGCCCTGTCTACCGCTACCTGCACAGTGCCGCCCAGCAAAGCTCTGTACTGGGCAGATGTGGGGGTGCACACCGTTCAGTATCACCGTTGGGTCCACCAGAGCACTGTGCCTTCCTGGGTTTCCCAGAGCAGATTTCATAGACAGCAGATGTGCTGGTATAATGCCATCCCATGGTGAAGGCAGGGAGAAGAGGGTGAGGACTCTCCAGGGACGTGGCCACATCCCTACCATATGGCTCGGGAAGTCCCCGCACTGGGATGGACAGGGGTCATGGGGAAGAGAGGCTACAGGTCCCTTCCCTGCCCTACACCTCTCACGCTTTGCTTTTCTTCATGAGGAATAGGCAGACAGCAGTAATTGAAAACATGCATAAAAATAATTGTTTTCCCAGTAGATTGGCATACCTGTGGTCAGGGGTGATTTTTGAAATTAATATATGCACATGTGTATGAGTCTGTGCACTCCAGTCTTGTAGGAACTGAGGATCACACTTCCAGAATCAAAATGGAAAAATGCGACTCCATTTAACGACAGTCACGGGTTTTGCTCTACATTCCTAGATAAACCCAGGTAACTGCAAGGCGTCTTCACTCCCATTGTTAAAGGCTGTATTTGTCATGATCTGTGGCAAGTTCAGAAAGACATCCCCATACAAGATGGATACTTACAGCTGGATTGCCTTTACGTTACCAAGTGTCAGCAAACGTGCTGATGTGTAAAGGCACCCAGTAGCTGACTGGTTGTCAACGTACTGTTTAGGCAGTGCTGCTGTTTCCTCCCAGTTACCAGTTGCACATTTGTTTCATAGGGTTTTCACTGCTTGTATGACCGCTAAAACTATATATTCAGGGTAATGAGCTTTCTACTGGTTTTGAAACGCTATTTAAATGCTGATTTCAGAAGTACTGTTTGTAACCTCTGTTAGGTCGGCAGAGAAAGCACAATTTCCAAGAGGTTTATATCAGTGGAAATCTATGGAGCTTTGTTGAAGCGCTGCATGCAGAGCAAAAATTTGCCACCCATTTGACTAGGTAACCACAAACCACTGCGCTAGCTAAAAAGTAACCTGCACCACAATAAACTGACAGACACACAAATGTATCTTGGTTAAATGCGAATCCTAAGTCCATTTAAGGTTCTTTTTTTCTTGTTTCCCATCATTGCCCTTTGGAGAAAATTTTCCACAGCCAGTTTGTATTCAACCCAACTCAAGAGTACTTCTGCAAATGGTGTTTGCTACTCAGTAAGCCTGCTCCTGCATGGTGGTGGGGGAAATGGATGATTCTTTGCTTCTGGTTTTCTAAAAAGCCAAGGTCCATAGCCAGGTCTGTGGCTGGGTTGCGGGATGACATCATGTAAGTCATTCCATCTCTCTCTGCTTCAGATTCTCACCAGCTTAGAAACCAGCTGACAAAAACACTTGAAAATTCCTGTAATTGAATTCAAAATAATTGAAAATCCTTGAAACAGCTGGGTCTTATTTCTGTAAGAAGAAACATAGCCCTGTGTATATGCAAGGTGAAGCGCTGCAGGTCCTACCCCGGCTCTGACACTGCCTTCCTCCATGGTGCACATCACCGCTCCACCTTCATCTCCTGCTCTGGGGTGGCACTCGCTGTGTGCTTGGTGTTTAGGCCTGAGGCACCTCCTACCAGGATATTGTGCTAAATCCTGCTGACTACCGTGTAAGAAAGGCTCAGAGTCACAGAAAGGTTGAGGTCAGAAGGGACTTCTGGAGGTCACCTGGTCTACCCGCCCTGCTCAAGCAGAGCCACGTACAGCTGGTGGCCCAGGTCCATGGCCAGATGGCTTTTCAGTACCTCCAGGGATGGAGACTCCACCACCTCTCTGGGCAACCTGTGCCAGGGCTCGGTCACCCTCACAGGAAAAAGTGTTTCCTGATGTTTGCAGGGAACCTCCTGTGCTTTGCTTTGTGCCCATCCCCTCTGGTCCTGTGACGGGACACCATGAAAAGACCCTGGCTCCGTTCTCTTTGCTCCCTCCCTTCAGCCATTTGTACACATTGATGAGATCCCCTGAGCCTTCTCTTCTCCAGGCTGAACAGTCCCGGCTCGCTCAGCCTTTACTCGCAGGAGAGGTGTTCCAGCACCTTAATTATTTTTGTGGCCCTTTGCTGGACTTTCTCCAGTGCCTCCATCTCTCTCCTGTGCTGGGGAGCCTGGAGCTGGATGAACATCTATGAATAACTGAGAAAAAGCCATAATAATCATAAAAGATGAAATAACTTCCTTTTGAGTTAGAGACTTCAGGATTCTACTGGTTAGTTTACCAAGGAGAAAGTTCAGGGCGAAGCTAGATCAGCATTTTCAGGGACCATGACAGGAAACGCAACATTACTGAAGTGCTTGCCAATTTGTCAGACAAAAGCGTAACAAGACCAAATGACCCAGTTTGAAAGGGGACAGAAGAGAAATGAGGAGCAGTGCCATTATTTTGTTTAGTTTAACAATGCCAGCAATTAGCTGCTGGAAAATTTACAAAGTGTTCTGGTTGATTCACTGTAGCTGGTGATTATATCAAGATCTGATTTTTTGTCTTCTTTGAAGTCTTGTTCCAGTTTATATAAAAAGTCCTAGGGCCTGTGTCATGCAGTAAGTCAGATGAAGTGATCACAACACTCCCTTCTGGCTCCATCATCTATTCTTTTATATGAGATGACCTGCGCTGTTCTGATGATTAGGCAATTAACATTTCAAAATACCTAAAATTCAGCAGTGCTGAATGCCTTGAGTTAGTCTGTGCCTGAATCTCAGAACAAAACTCTAAACACAAAACCATCACAAAGCAGAAACAAGACAAAGAATTTGGCAGCTTAAATGACAGCTTGGTGTATCCAGCCTATCTCACTTGTGTGCTAATCAGCAGCAGTACACGTATGCCGAACACAGGCTGATAAATCTCCATACTGCTGACCATGATCAAGCCTGGCAAGCAGGTTTGATTATAAGAAACCGAAGAGTCTCTAAAGGAAAAGTCTTACGGGGTTCTTTATCTTAGCACAACTGCTTAGAGTGAAGAGGTTTGCATTTATTCTGGAGAGGATTCCTTTAAAAAACATTCTTTGAATATAGCTAGGAGCTGGAATAAATTGACTAGCAGAGGTCAAGTTGCTGCAGCTACAATGTGTTTGGCTTCTAGAGACAGTCTACCAGACACACCAAGCAAGAGCAACTTTTCTGAAATAGCCTTGATAATAGGTTTCTGAGGGAGACGTCCTCTTGAAAGCAAAGTGTTCTGATGCCATTTACCAAGGTACGCCACAGAAGGACAGGAAGGCGTTAGAAAAGAAAACACAGCATATGTTAATCATCTGCAATTCAATCACTTTTCTGTACAGCTAGGAAATGAATAATTTTGTGTAATGTTAAGCACAAGGCTGTGACTCTTTGTAGACAGTCCTTGAACTGAAACAATAAAGAAAGCAGCGTGCTGTTTATCGTTCTATTACAGCCCTTGTGAGAGCCAAAATAAGGTTTAGGAAAGTTCATGTCTAATTCTCAGACCTGGCTGCTATCAAGAGATCGAGGACCCTGAAGAATTTCCCTACTGGTGAGTCACCTTTAGTACCTTAGTGTTATTTACCAGATCAGACTGACTGTCCAGCCCTGACCCAGAGCCCCAGCGCCGTGGGAAGGTTTGGATGGCACACAACTGTGGATGGAGACCTGCTCATCACGAGTATGCCACCTAAGCTGATACCAAAACAAGCAGTTTCAGAGAGAACATGGATTTATTTTGCAAACATGGGGTATAACGTTCCGAAAGCCCGTGTATAAAGTCTGTGCCTTTCCCACCGCAGTGTGACAGAAGGAAGTGGGAGCCAGACGTCTGCTCCTGCTTGCAGCCCATCTCCTCACACTCACAGCTGATACAGATACACGCTGCTGTGGCTGCTCAGGAACCGTGGCCTCTGGAGATTTCAAAGTGAGTCAGGATACTTTGGAAACCCGTGAACAGATTTTTTGTTTGTTTGTTTACTTTGGTGCATCTCACCATTCACCATGGGCAGTGGCACTGGTACGAACGAGCAGTGCCAAGGACAGCTCTCACCTCGCTTGGAAATGGCTCCTCCACAGCCCCACACCCAGCAGCACAGGCCAGCAGCGAGCTCATTCCCCCCTCAGCCACTCGCCGAAGCCCCTGCTCTTCATTTCTTCAGCAAAACCACAGATCCATACTGAAGATTACTTGGGCCCTAAATACATCAAGGTAAGATGTGCAGTGCCTCAGCAGGACCAGCTCATCCCCAACTCAGCCAAGGCTGCAGCTGAATCCCGATGATGACAGGCATCATTTTAGCTCATTTACTACAGCTGACTGACTTTAAAAATTACATAACAGGGTGAGAAAAGATCCTGGAACTAAAATTTAAACTGTGTTTGTTTATAAGCCGAGGAAATGGCAGAATTACTTACTGTGTTCCAAAAGCCCTGCTAATCAGCACACAGACAGCTATGTCTGAGTCCTTTCACCTCACACACATCATCAACTCTTCTCTCTCTTGCTCTTGGCATCACTTGTTTTGCCTGCTGCGTTATACCTGCTGGAAGTTTTTAAAAGGAAAGATTGAAAAAAGTTGAAATTGGAGGAAAAAAAGTTCCCCTGATATAACATGTTCAGTCAATAGAAGAAAGTCAGGCAGTGAGTGAAGCTCACGTGCACATACCTCCTAGAAATGTAAACAGAATAGGCTCTTGGTATGGCAGAAATTAGTGAGTCTGCAAATGAATGCAGTTTTGGGAGCAGCCCAGCGTGGGTGCACACACACACACCAGCTGAAGAGTATCAGCTGTGCCTGCCTGCGCTCCCAGAGTGGGGCTGCCCCGCGGTGCACCGGCACCATGCGGGTGCCCCAGCACAGCATCCCTCCCAGCAGGGCATCCCTCCCAGGAGGGAACCTGCACGTGCTGGAGAACCCCCACTTCCATGCAAACGGGAGGAATGACCTGACAGGGGGAAGGATACAGTAGTAGGGACATATGGGCAAAGTACGCCAGGTAGGCAGGAGCACATCATCAGAGCAGGAGCTGCGGGGTGGCAGCTCAGCAGAGCATGGGCTGGGGCTCACAAGCAGGGCATGAGTCCATGACGCTTGGCTGGCACGAGAAAGGTGCACATGATACAAAGGTATATAAGCACAGTGACATAGTTTTTCTCTTTTCAGCTTATGCCAGACTCCTGCACGCGCTGCTGTGCACCACTGGCCTGAAGGCAAACGCAGAGCAAGTGGGCACAGCACAGGGGAGCACCACGAGTGGTCGAGAAAACGTCCCCCCGACGGCAGGCTGCCGGCTCGGTCAGCTGGGGCTGCTTCCCCAGCAGAGGAGAACCCGTGGCGGCAGGAGGGGTGGGTGACATCAGACTTCACGTTCATGAAGGCAGCAAAGAGAAAGGGAACAGTCTGTTCTCTGTGTCCGCAGTAGATCAGACAACAGGAAATGGATTTAAATCATGGAAGGAAAACAGCTAGATAAGCAATTGGAAAACTCTGAGAGGAAGTTTTTAAGACAAACACCCCTGAAGTATGTCCCATCCTGGGGCTGGCTACAGTATATTTCAGCAATTGCAACAGTCAGAAAGCACAGACAACATAAAACGCACATACATACACACAGCATATACAAATAGATATAGGTACATGACAGGTGTGTAAAGCGTCAACAGCTGTCTGAAAAAGGCACTTAGCCTAAAATCTCAATTGCAGCATTATTTCTGTGAGGGCCAAAGGTCAACTTTACAAGGTACAAAGGTCATTCAGCTGAATGTGGCTCATTTTCAGGGGGAATGCCATGCAAAACTCTTCTCACTTAAAATCTCACACCCTCTCTCCCTCTGATTTTCCTTTTCCCCTCTAATAGGTTTTGCCTACGAACACTGAAAGTGTAGAGACAGTACCTAATATAACCTGAGGTGCATACGCTGCTACTAGATCCAGGTAGATGAGGGTGTCAGTACATTTGCAGAAAGCTTGTCACACGTTAGGGAACAGAGGTGTCACACCAGGCCCTTCACTCCGTTTCTGTGTGGAACGCTGGCTCACATCCAGTTCAGACAGAGTAGCTGAAAGTCATTTCTCTCTGATGTTGTTTAAAAGCCTAAATGCAATGAAATACTAGTCCGAGTCCATTTCACAGTGAGCAAAAAGTGTCAAAAAGCTGCCATCAGAGCTGGATCTAATTGGCAGCCCCACCAGGGGAGTGAGGAGGCGGAGGGGCAGCCGCAGTACCCTGCCCTGCGGTACTTGTCACAAAACTTCCTGCAGCAGCGGCTCCAGCTGCTGGGGCAGGGGACTGCGTTTGCTCCCCCCCTCCAGTATGGTCAGCCAGAGGTTAACCAGACATTTCACCGAGACGTTCTGCCTCTTTCTCCCCCCTTGGCTTTTGCTGCCAACGAAGTGTGGCCACTGTATGAAAAATCACACCATGGATCTATATTCTCAACTGATTGTATGCAACTTCAAATGCCTGACCCCACGCCAGACTCACGGCCGTGCTGGCCTCAAGCCTGCCATGGCTGCATTTCAACATATTTATCTTTTTCACTATATACAGAGGCATACGACTCAATTGAGCACAGAGTTACAGGGTCAAAGAGCATCAATTCTGCAGCTGAAGCCTTGCCTCCCAAGTCGCTCCCTATTTGCAGTGAAACGAGCACAAAATCAAACCCAAAGCCCTGGAAGACTGGCTTGATAACATAACCATAAAATCAGATTATTCTAGCCCAACCAGGCTTGCTCAAGAGCTTTGTGTGAATTTTTGGCATACATAACCCTGGAGAATTCAGGTCAGGCTAGCCCAAAGGCACAGCCCCGTGGCCCAGCTGCCAGCCCGGGGAGGGGGCTTTGGGCAGCTGCTGCGCCGCAGAGTGCCACTGGGAAGGTGGGCACATCCCGCCGGGCGCCAGCAGGTAAGCATCTCACTGTTCTCTCTTTCTTTCCAGGCTTTGCTTTGCAGAATTACCCATTCCAGGCTTTTCAGATTACAAATCTGTTTAAAAAAAAAAAGTGCTCGGATACAAGACTGACAAGGGAGGATGATTAGGTACCACCAGCAGCTAGAGAAGGCATTACTTTATTTCCAGTGGTTATTTACAGCTCTCCATTACTGTAACTGCCCGGTATATCTGTGCTAAAACAAGTAGTGCTCTTTCTCTTCAAGAGCTTACAGGAAGAAACAGCTTATTTGACAGCATCCATCATTAGAAGGTTTCTGGAGCCTTCCCAGTAGTAGTAACAAAAAAATTACAACAGGCTCATTTTCTTCACTAATTTTCCACCCAAGGCATTCAGAAGTATTCTTCTGCTGGTCTGCACCGCTGAGTTTATTTCCTCATCCCCCTTTCCTCTTCCCTCTCTTCCCTGTCCCCTTCACTTATTTGTATTTCCTCACCTCCTTTATATTTTTTTCCTCTTTTTCTCCTCCTGCTTTGTAATTCGTTGTGATCTGCAGGGAAACTAAGTCAAAGCAGTAAATTTTATGTTTCAACCTGAGCACAAGATTTGCCGCTCTCAGCTCCTCTGAAAATGAGTTTGAAAAGTTCGGTCTTGCTGCCCAAACTGTCCTGTGCATGAGAAGAAGTTTAAAGCAGAACAGCAGCACGAGGTGGCCAAGAGCAAACATCAGAGGCAGCTGCTGGGCTCCGACGCGGGCTCACCCACCACCCCGAGCGGGGAGAGGACACCGCGTTTGGTATAGACAAAGTTTATGTGTAGCGTTTGGCCAAATAAAACCCCCAGACCTTCCACACTGCCAAACATACCCTTTGACACATCCTTTCCCTGCGAAAAGCCACACCGCACTGACGGGGCCACTCTGGCAAGGGAAAGGGTGGCAAGCCTGGCCAAGAACGTGCTCGGGGAGGTTTGCCCAGGAAGGGTCTGGGCGGCCACTGCAGACACCCATCTCCTTAAAGGAGATGTCAAACCTCCCGTCAAAGAGGGGAAACAGCGGTGGGCCACTTCATAGGCAAGCCCAGGCCAAAAGCAGGAGGGTGGCTGGACAGGGACAAGACCAGACAGATAGCTCAGGAACAGAAATGAATCCTCAAATCCCGCTCGGACAGTTGTGTGTCAACCCATTTTAGTAAGTACTCTTCGTACAGATAATTAACAAACTACACAAAAGTCAAACACAGGCTTTCTGTAAATTCTGTTACTAACCTATGCAATGCCATCAATACTCTGCACTGTACATTAAGTTCTGCACAAAAAGGGGGAAATAATATAGGCTGCCCTCAGATTCCTCCCTGATTCCCCCTCGGTTTTCTGTAGTACACTATTAGGAAATAATGTCCCTTTTGGCCATGTAAAGGAATTCTTATTTTGCTTTTCTAGTTCTTTGGCATTACTGCAGACAGGACAGCTTTGCAGACAGCAATGACTGCTGATGTGCAATACAGCAGCTGGTTCCAAAAATCTGATTTCTCTGTTTACATCCCTGACTTTAAAGTCCCGCAGCAACTGAAAAAAACAATACAATAGCCAACTAAGTTGCCATACTGAAATCTTCCACATAATCCTATTTATACAGAAAAGCTTCTCTTACAGCATTTTTCAAAGTTCCTTCCCAGCTGCTAATATTTCAATAAAATACCTTTATTATCATGGAGCGTGATGGGAATTAGACCTGGAACTTCCCTAACTGCAGGTTAGCAGGGTGCAATAAATATGCCAGTAAGAACTTTTACAGCTCAGCTCTTTTTTACTATTCCTTTCCCTTTCAAAATGTTTCGGTTAATTTCAAGTCTTGCACCTGCTTTGATTACCCATTTTACTGATTCTATTTTCTTCACCCCAGCCAGAGTGGAGGCCTGCTTTGCTTTACGCTCCTCCTCAGCGACATTGCTTCCATCAAGAATGCTTTAAGAGGTGAGCACTTTCCTTGGCAGCAAAGCAGCAAACCATGACATGTCTCACACCGAAAGCTGCCTCAAAAATAAATAAATAAAAGAACTCACCTCATATTTTATCCAACATCTTCTGAGTCTCATCAGAGGAAATTAAAAAAGAAATTGGCTTCTTGAGAGGGTAGATCAGACACCGTAAGGAACAGCTGCAATTTGTGTTTCTGAGAAATGAAAATTGAAAAGCAGACTAAAGTGGATATTGGGTGATTTATAAACCACCTTTCTCCGTTCTTTCTGAGCGCCAGTACATTTGGTAGATCATTGATAGAACTGTCTTTAACATATGATTTTCAAAATGAAATTAAACAGGCAACTCCCTACCCTGCTGCTTTCCCGCCTCATGCAGCACCCAAGGGTGTTCGGAGGACCCCGCAGCACCTGTTTGCACAGTGACAGCCGCGGGCCCTGCAAACGTGCTCTGCAAACCTTGCAGCCCCGCTGCGGTGCAACGGCTGCAGCTATTAGTGCTGCTTGTGCCAAACGCCTGAGAGCCTTCACGAGCTTGTCCGAACGCACAAGGCTCGTTCATGAGCAAAAATATTAAATGTTACTCCTTGACATTTTGTTGTTTTAGTAATCTAACCCCTTGGAAACTATATCAAGATCTATAAAGCCATTCAGCTCTTAATCGTAGCAGATATGAATCACTGTGTCAGTTAGCACTAGGTGCATAAATCGCTGGCAATGTGGATTTATGGCACCAGGATGTAATTCACCAGTATCAGCTTTTAAATTTGATTAGAAATATGGGATTTGAGAAGAACAGACCTGCATTGCTGGTTGCAATTTGAGTTGTGACCTTAATGAAAAAGTCGGGGACCGGGACTCACAATCTGCCAATGTGCTTAAGTAACAGTTTCATGTTCACCCTGCCCACATTAATTGCTTCTCTAATCTGTGAACGCTGACACACATGCACAGCTCTGCACACTAATAGGGAGGAGGGCAGCCGAGGCTCTATCAAGTTTCATTATATCCTGCATGCTTAATTGTCTTCATCACTGGAAACCATCATTTTACCTAACAGTTTAAATACAGCAGAAACGCCATAGTCACATTTAAGTATCAGAGACTTGTATAAGCAAACAGAAATGGTTTTAAGAGGAACAAATGTAACATAGCCGCACGGATCTGGTTGCCTGGTGCAGGTAGAAGGTTTTTCTACTCATCCTCTGTGTCTGTAGCCAAAGCAGGGTCAGAATCTGTGATAAAAAGTTTTTTGATTCATTCAGCTTAGCCTGGTGACAACAGCACACTGGGTCAAGTGCGCTGTAGCTGACTGTAATTGCAGATATTAATGAAGCTTTGAAAGGGATTCAAAAATTACTCTAAATGCCCACGCTGGCCAGAAACTCATTTTGTTCTCATATAAACATGCCAGATCATCCAAAAAATAATTCAGCTACTAGGGTCAAGACGCACAGATAACACTCGAGCTCTTTTATAGTTTATACCCATGCCAGGCTTCTCTCTCCTTGGCTCATTATCTTGTTCCCCCCCCCCCCCCCCCTCATTTGACAGGGGACCCTACTGAATATCAGAGCACAGCACCCACACGCTGATGCTGCCACGCTCGCTGTTACAACACTCGGTGTGCAGAAGCACGCTACAGCTAGTGGTGCTGGGGGGGCAATAACCGCTCCCCACTGAAGCCCTTGAAACTGAGGCATTTGGTCCCAGCCTCGGAGACACACCAGCCTTGGATACCCTCCCCTCACAACAACCCTCCTGAGTGGTTGGGTTTTGCCTGTTGGAGATCTACAGGGTGTTAAAGCAGAGGAGCCTTTGCCTCCCCCCAAGCACCCCTCCACTCTGCTGCTGCCCGTGGCCGTGCTCTGATCACTGGCCTCGGTGACCCCGTGGCTCCCAACCTTCTGCCCAAGTCCCCTTTCAAGATGCTGCATTTCTGGATGAAAGAGGCAAACCCAGCACTCACAGACCATCCCAACAGCAGGTGCTGAGGGGTCTGGGCTGAACTGCAGCTCCTGGAGGACACCTCATGGGCTTAAAGCATCTCTTTAACCTGCCAGAATATCCTTGTGGGCTTCGTCATTGGAGCAGCAGCCCAGCTCCCACAAGGAGGGGGAATGGAGGGGCAGCCTGGACTTGGGAATCTTCTCCCACTCCGGCTCTGCCAGCCACCAGCTACACACATACGAACCGCAGAAACTTACACCACCTAAAATCTTTCTTCGAGTCAAGAGGGCTTCTAGCAGAGCCCCAAAATTCCGCTTGTCAGCAGGAAAGTGTGTCCTTTTCTAAAGAAGCCATGGGAGTTGCTCAGCAAATGCTCTGCAGAAAGTCCCCGAGGCACCGTGGTGCCATGTCAGCCATCTGCCGCCTCTTCCCGGCGCCAGCCCTTCTCTGCGCGAGGAGCTGAGAATGGAGCTGTTCTCCTTCTCCCCGCTGTTAGTCAAACTTCGAAGCACCCGACCGATACTAGTCTATCAGCCTTACAGTTATTTAAAGAGAGTCTGTCAGTTTATTATTAATAGCAGCAATTACATTATAGCAGCTAAAAGACACAAGTGAGATTGGGAACGTACTGCAGGCAGGGTTAGAGATCTTCTCAGGCTTGCTCTGTGCTAGAAGAGGCTTCCAAGTGTGATTATATGGGCAAACCCTTCTAGCCGAGACCCCCGATACATCTTCCCAGGGTGTGTGGCGTAGATAGCAGCTCGCTCTGCCAGCTGCCCATCCATAAGCCGAACGGCCGCAGCGGCAGACTGCAGCTAGGACACCCTGCCCCCAGCAGCATCTCTTGCCTCAGGTTTAGCGAGGCACTCATCTATCCACGTCACTTCTGGCCGTTGCAGAGCTGAGGCAGAGCACGCTGACATTCGCTTTTGGCACATAGAGTCCCTCACTCCCACAGGAGAAAAACACCACTTCCCAAAAAGAATATAGACAACCAGCAGAACACCGCACTTTTTTTTTGCTCATATAGCTGCATCTAAACTGCGGCTTTACATCAGCGCAAAAGCATTATTAAAACAGCTCATCTAACCAACGTTATTTCACCGTCAGCAACTCCAAATGTAGGTCTGAGCCACTGGCAGAGCACCAGCTTCCTAAACAGGCACTAAAGAGTTCATGCTTTAAACGCTTTCTCAGAGAAGGGAAACTGAGGCAGAAAGCAACTGAAAGCCTCTCCCAAGGTCTTGCAATACATTTATGCAAAGCATGACCCCACACCTGCATTTCAGTCCGTGGCACAGATGCCACGGAGGTAGCAATTTAATAAGCTACCAGCCCCATCTGTTCATTATTGTCTCAACTGGAGATTGCCATCCCAAAGCTGAGCCACATTAATTGATTATATGAATGCTTCTGTTTTGCCCCAATGCAAAAGCAGTCAATTTAATTTAAAACCTTGTTGGAGGAGATTTCAATTTGCTGGCTGACTTTATGCCGAAGCAGACAAGGAGCATCACACAAGTTTCATAACCAGCTCCCACTACGTCTGACAGAGCGCATCTGTCCACCTCCTACCTTTCTGGCAATTTTTAAATCAAAATGAATAAAAAAGGAAATAAGCAAAAAGGAGACTTTTCTTGTGGTGCTACCCAGAGCTTTGAGCATAACAGAATCCCAGCTAGCAGAATTTCCCAAATCTAATAGCATTTGTTCAGTCAGAAGTTTTCCCTGTTCTGAAGTTTCCCTGGTTTGCTTTCCAGCAGCATGTATTTTCGCTTTCCCTCCATATTTTAGTCTGGGTAAAGAAAACAGAACACAGTTCGTATTTTTATTACAACTACCAGCACCAGGCAGCAGAGTTAGGGTCACAGAAGCTGAGGGGGGGGGATGCCACATCCACTCTTTTTGACATTTTACGTCATGAAAACTCCACTAGTGGTGTGAGAGGCTGCTGGATTTTTCTCTCTTACCCTTTTCTTTCATTTTTATTAGTGGCTGGATTTTGATTTCGTTATACCTGACAAAGACCAGCTGCCTCCACAAGTAACTGCGTTACCATCAGAGGCAGCCACAAGTGAAAGCGCTACGTATGTCAGAGGATTGCAACATTTACTGCTTTTTTTTTTTTTTTTTTTTTCTATAAACTGCATGAGAAACCAATCCACCTTCTAGTGCTAAAGTAATAGACTTGCAAGTCTTCCCTGTGAGCTTTGCTCCCGGTGGAAAACCTATCTCCGTCAAACGATCCACTTGCCCTCCAAAACCACCATTTCCCTCTTCTGTCCAGAAAACCAAGATCCCTTTTCACACATCAGCTCTGGGCACTAAAGAAAGAGTGTTTTTTCAGTTAAAAGCCAGCGTTGGTTTTTAGCTCTTTGTCCTAGCAGTTATAGTCCTGCTTTGTTTACATTGGGGATATTTTTCTCTTATTCTTGGGAAAAGTGAGCAAAAAAGATCCAAACTCCCTCCCACAAACAAAAAGACAGGAGCACAGACACTTAAGGGGCTTTGCTCAACCGCAGTGACATTACTGAGAAGTGCAACAGCAAATAAAGCAAGCAGATGTTTGCAGGCAGCTGAACAAGGTGGTTTGAAGGTACCCAAATTACTGCAAACAGCCCATTTCTCTTTCTCTTCCACCTTCTACCCTGTCACTTGACCATAATGACACTCATGCTGTTCATCACACTCTCTCCCCATCAATTTTCATTGCCCTCCACAGCTTCTTTATCACTTTTGTTGCCAAACCTACACCTACCTTTAGTTCAGATGTTTACCACAAATCCTGGCAATAGACAACTAATCCGTGAAGAATGGAAATAAATTGCCTAGTTTTAAGAGGCACTAGGTGATAATGTATTTTTTCATATCCACAGATATAGCTAAATATCTTCGCATCTCTGTTGGAGAACTGACACTGCACTAATGCCCTTCCCCTGACTGTTGGTCTGTCCCCTCTGTGCTATTTTAAGAAGCGAACACGTTCTGGTGCAGTAAATAAGGACCAAACCACCACGTGACTTAAAACAGTCACCAGCAAAGAAGAATTTCCAGCCATTCCCTTTGCACAGGCCCTGCAGGCTGTTTTCCTACAAACTGCCATTAAAAAAAAAAAAAAAAAGGTTTGATTTTAACTCCAAGCTCTGCTAAAAGGCATTGAATGCTCCTGGGTTTAATGCTCATGAACAGAACTATTATCATTTTCAAAGATTAAAAAAGATTTTTAGCTTCCAGAAAAAGAAATGTCAAAACCATTGCCTCCTTTTTCTTACAGTTTTGTGGTGGGGCTTTTTGGTTGGTTCTTTTTTTTATTATTTTCTTTTTTACACTGATGTAACAGCATTGACTTTAGTGGGATGTGAGGTTTACTCTGGTGCAAATAATAGAGAAAAATCAATCTCTTCCTGCAGATACATCTGTTCCTCAAGCCGAAACGTGTGACCAGGAGCAGGCTCCAGCACAGAACACCCCGCGAGCCACATACCCTTTCACCACGGCGCCGCAGCAGAGCCAGGCTGGTGGCTCGTTCCCAGCCCTGCTTCACCTACCCAGACTGAGAAAACAAACCCTAGGTCCACACCCTGTGGAAAACAGGATGGGTGAGGAGAAAGTCTGGCCTCACGAGAGGCTGCCAGATCCATGCTTAGCTGACAGACCCAGGAAATGTCAGCTCTCTTTCCCACTAGCTGAAATTCTGGATGTTTTGGGGCAAAACGTCTGTTTTGGTTAACAGCCCCACAGCCCTGCCGTCCTCATCGTCAGCAAGGCATGGTGCTGTTCCCCGTACTCTGGACCACACAGTCCTGAGCTGGCAGTGCAGCCTCAGCTGGCAATAAGGAGACAAATCTCTGGCTGCTGACAAACCTGAAGAAGCACAGCCCAGGAAACTCTCAGAGGCCAAATAAAAAGTTTTTTAAAAAAATATTTCAGCCACCATTTACTTTGCTTGGAGGGGGCCAGGGAAGAAAGGGAAGAAGGGAGGGGAGTGCTCAGCTCATTTTCCGGCACTATGGTCTCCTAGAACATGGGAAAACAAACTCTGAAAGATGCACCAGCTGAAGGACGGGGAGCAGCAGGCACAGTGCGCACAGAGACCCCTTCTTCTGCTCCTCACTGGCCAAAGTGAAGGGGTGAGGCAACCCCTGGCTGCTGGGGACCTCCCCCCTTCTTGCCATGTTCCTAGCGGGGCAGGAGCCCTGCCAGAGCCATGGCCATGTCCCTCACAGCTTTCCTAGCCCCTGTCCCACAGCACGACCAGTGCCACCAGCTCTGCGAAGCCAGGGGAGGGGCCGAGGCACACTGGCAGCAGCCACGCACAGCCCGCGTGTTTAAGATGCATACATTTGCGCCGCTTACATTCGCTACTTGCTAAATTTGCACATTTAGCAAGTAGCCCAGCGCTGCTGCTGCAACCCCCCAGGTGTTACTGGCAGGTCAGCACCCGGCTTGCTACCAGTCCCCTCCACCCAGGCAAGGACGCAGCGAGGCTGTGCCCCACATGGTCACCACCATCTCAGATCACGATGACCTGCAAGTATAAACCGAGGCTGCCGCTGCTATCACGGTGATGTACATGGGGTCTCTCCCTCCCTGCTTCCCCTCCTACCTGAAAATGTTATTTAATGTTATTTCCCTTCATTGCAGTTCCTTAGGCACACCTATGATACAGGGTTTGGGAAAATTTAAAAAAAAAAAAAAAAAAAAAAAAAAGACAAAGATATCAAATCAGGAAAACAAGAACAGAAGATGGAATGGAAATAGTCAGGCATTAGTAGGCTGTGATGCACAAATGGAAAACATATCCATTATTGGGAAATGGTGTTTAATATTTGCAATTTGCATTTACACTTGAGAGTTCCAAATGGAAACACCGTTCAGCCTCTTAGAGGTACTGTCTCTCGCCATCATTCCTGCTCGCTCCCCATACTGCTTTCATACTGAGTTCAGCAGCCTCCAGCACACCACGATACTCGCCCTGAGCGCAGGGTGCTGCCAAGCCAAGCCCCTGCACCCCCACCTGGTTACCCAGTCTCGAGGGGACCCCCAGCCTTGCAAACCTCCCAGAGGAGAGGGCCACAGTGGATCAGTGGCACGCAGTGGCCATCTCAGAGCCTGTTCAGGACAGCCAGGGAGGTCACCTTCCATCACACTCTCCATCTTGCTCGGGTAAACATTACATTTTAGGCATCCCACGGCTTTTACGTTCCTGGTGGCACAGGTTAGCAGCCACCCCGTTGCGTCCACACAAGCCTCTGCTTTCTGCTTCATTATCAGGTGCCTGCCTGATTTAGAGATTGCCTGGTGCCAGCTGCATCTTTAATGCAGTCACTGGTGGTGAAATGTGATGTCACAAGCACTGGATTGCAGCATCCCTGAAGGAACTGGGGCGATAAAGGGAGAAGACCACTTGTATTTACACGCAGATGTCTTCATAATCATCAGGGCCAGCAAAGGAGAGAATCATAGAATCATTTAGGTTGAAAAAGACATTTGAGATCATCAAGTCCAGCCATTAACCCAGGACTGCCAAGTCCATCACTAAACCATTGTCACTAAGCATTAGAATTAAGAAGAATTAGGCAGGAAAATAGAATTAGCATTATTTGGATGCTAATGTGTTTTGGATGCTAACTGGAAGAAACGTGATGCTTTTAAAGCGAGTGCGTGTGGTGCTTCCTGGAAAAGGATGTTGCACGCTGACACAGCGCTGGAGCAAAGCAAGCAAAGCAAGCTGAGGAGAGGCTCAGGCTTCGGAGGGGGGAATACAGGTAGAGAGAACATTGCTTTCTGCACAAAGACTTTCATTTCCAGGAGAAGTGAGGAAAATGGGAAGTATCTCAACAGACCAAGGTGACTGAATTTTGTTTATTCCAGAGAGGGCTGAAACTCGAGGCTCCACAGAGCAGGTCTGCAAGAGCTTCTTCCCTCCCCGCAGACCTCATGGAAGGGACACCAGCCTGGGGAGCTGTGCCCAAACTGCATTTTCTGCCACCTACCCTTTCCCCTTCCACCTCTTGCCTTCACCCTTCACAGCAGGACACCCACAAGACAGAGGTGATGACTTCACGCTGTCAGGCACCTGCTACTGTCACACAGGCACCACTAAGAGCCATTCCCACTGGCATATTTTTTTAATCCACATCCAAGCAGTGTCCATCATTCACAGCTCTCTGCTTCCTCCCTCACACCCCTCGCCAGCTCTCGCAGCGCTGCCGCTGCTGATCACAGGATCTCTGCTTTTGAAGGCAGCCTGGGGTGGGCTACCTCCTTCGAGCTCTCAGGGAATACAAAATAATGACATAGGTTTTTTACTTTTGTGAACAGGAACCACTCAAAAGACACAGTGCTCCTGGCAGCTCCTGGAGAAATGATGCCCCAGTGACAGGCTTCTTTTCTTCTTTTGAAGCCTGGGCTCCTCCTGATGCCCATCTATGGCCCCTAGCATCATTAGGAGATGTTTACAGCCATTGCAGGGACGGCAAGCTCCAGGTTTTCGGTCTGCAGAAGAAACACAACTTTGCATTGAGCACTATCTTCTGTTCAAGCTGTGCAATTTGATTACAGAAAATAATAAAGATACTATCTGATGGAGAAAAATTTTCCAGGAGTGTGGAGGTGCTTTTGAACAGCAGCTTCATGATCCCTAGCCTCAGGGCTGCCACAGCACTAGCTAGAGGCAGTAGCTTTCAGAGGACCACCTAGCAGTAGACTCTAGGCTAAATATTTAGAGGTAGCTGTGCTAACAGTTATGTTTACACATTTCTCTACATAGCCAGTGGCATGCAGGGTTTAGGCGTTCTGCTGCCTTCTTTCCTGTCCTGCTGTGAACTCCCTGTGCTACTTGAGAAGGCCGGTTTATTTGCATGGATATTTAGAGGTGGAAATAGTACCTTTCTGCCCCACAGACACTGATGCGGCAGCTGTGAAGCTGCTGGTTAGAAAGTGCCGTAGCAGTAATAAACTACCATTACCAGGTTCACAGACACTCTAGGAGTCCTTATCTACAGCCTCCCAGCCTAATTTTGCCTTTTGATTTGTACAATTGATTGCTGAACTGTCCAACCTGAAACGGCCTAAAGGCAGCTGGTTTGCAGCAAGAGGCATTTCTCGTCCCTCCCCCTGCTGAAACCAAAGGTGCTGCACAGAATCATAGGTGCTCAGCACTGCCCACGGGCAGCAGCATCCTCCCGCAGCCACAGGTCACTTGGAAGCTGAAACCTTTTTCTGGTCATCTGAGCAACCCCCTTCAACCACGTCCCCCTGGCCCCGCTGTTTGCAGCCCCAGGAGCTCTGCCGTAAGGGGCACCCGAGGTGCACTGCACTGGGGGCAGGGGCTGTGCAGGATGAGCACCCTGCTCCCCTCGCACACCCAGCGAGTGCACAGCACAGCCTGGCAGGGCTTTGCCACGGGGGAAAACACAGCCCGACGTGGAAAAGTGCAGCCAGTCAGCCGGGCACCACGGTGTCCCCTTGTGCTGCCAGCCCCGCGCCCCGGCACAGAGCCAGGTTCGGGGTGCCCAGCCCCTGGGCAGAGGATGCCCAGGCCCCCCGGCATCCAGGGCAGGATTTGCACACCGCCGGAGCAGGGCCCTTCCTGGCACTTTGGTGGGAAAGTGGCGAGGGAGGGAGGAAAGGGAGAGGGGAAAGAAGCAGGGGCTAGGAGGGAAAGGCGAGCAGGGAGAAGCTGTGGAGAGCGAGGTGGAGGCAGGCATGGGCTGCACCATCACCCAGCAGCAGCACCTGCCCCAGCCCGGAGGCAGGGGTCTCCAGCCCCCCCGGGGGCCCCCAGCACTCCCAAGCCAAGGCAGCCCCTTCCAAGACACTGGGGGAGCTGCGAGTTCCTAATAACCTTTTAAGGGAGGAAAAAAATAACCAAAGAAACAAAGAAACCACCCCGAAAACAAAACAACCCAACAAATCCAGCCCTGGCACAGGTCCCGTGCAGCCCTTGGGGACGCTTGTGGCACGCCGTGTGTGCGACGGCTCTGGGGGAAGGACACACGTGTGCCACCCTTCACAGCATGTGGGCCTTCTGGGGGAAGGACACACGTGTGCCATCCTTCACAGCACGTGGGCCTTCTGGGGGAAGGACACACGCGTGTCACCCTTCACAGCACGTGGGCCTTCTGGGGGAAGGACACACGCGTGTCACCCTTCTTACTGCGCCAGGCCTCACAGCGCGGTATTGTCACTGGAGGCGAAGGAGAAATCAAGCCTTACCGGTGGAAACCCAGCACCTGTAGATGCACCCACTAAAAGAAACGTTTTCAGATTCATGTACCTGTTTTTCAAAAGGCTGAGAATAAATCTGTCTTTTTTGCAAGATAAGAAACATTTCACATTTCGTTTCAAAGAGACAAAGTTTAATAGTTCTGTACAACAAGGGCAATGTTTCAATCAGAGCCCCAGTAATAGATGCTCTATGCTGAATAGTCTCATGTAGCAATGGCAATATAATCAATTGATGGATGAGTTAAAATCTTTCAGGACTCACTCAAAACCCACTCTATATAGCAGCATAAGCATGTCCATTTTCCAGATAGGCTGCATCCATCAGTAATACCAAGGGAAGGGATAGGGAAAGGCTTCTGAAATCATGAAAGATATTTTGAATGTATCAAGCTTTGCTTTGCTTTTCTACTGTGCTTAATCTTTCCCACCCAACCCAGTACAGGCATTTGCCTTACAGAAGTATTTTGTGATATGGAGAAATTACGTAGGAAGAAACAGGAGTATGGGAATTAGATTATACCCATAGCCCAGATCCATCTGGAACTGGCTGGTTTATGAAGCCAGAAGAGATCATACAATTTCCTTACCTTCCTGCTATGATCTTTCCAACTTATCTTAAAATTCTTTGTCGCACTTGAAACCCATCCAGGACTGGAAATGAGAGGGCTATACTAACACAGAGACTATCTATTCTGGCTAAAAACAGAAGTCATTCATTCTAGCAGTACCCTGATACGTTTGGCAGGCTTGTAAATTTGGGAATTAGACAATACAAGCTCTGAACCTCATTTTTTTCCATATCAATTTAAACATCTGAGTTTTACCCACCACTGCCCAGTGCTGTAGTTCGCTTCATAATTGCCTCTTCCTAATGAGCTGAAGCTCTGCACATCTTGTCGTTTGTATGGGTTTGTGCTGTGGATACAAGGATTAGCAAGTATTTAGGATTCATATCTCATCTGAAACATGAATAACTTACTGCGTGTCCTCTACCAGTGGGACAGTTAAGCCAAGTGCCGTGCGCTGGTGCCCTGTGGGCTCCCATCACCAGGGGAGGTCTGGAGAACAAGCAGGTTTTACCACTTGACCATAAAATCATTGTATCTAGAGCTGGCGAAGAGGACTGAGGTGAACCCCAGAGTTTAGGAGGCTACACCATGAAAAGCCCCCAGCACTGCATGCCGAGGGAGGGACCAGTGCGGAGTCGGGATGTGCCTGGAGGCAGCAGGAAGCCTCCCATGTCCAGTGGGAGCAGCCCCTCCTGTGCTCCCTCCCCTCAGATGTTGTGGCAGGAGCGAGGAAAACTCCCTGTCGAGCTTCCGTCAACTTCATCCAGCTTGAAAGTTAGCTGCAACACCCCCACAAAACCTCCAGCTGGGAGAGTGATACAAGAAGAGAGATGACTGCTCAAAGGGGCTAAGCCTTCAGCCACCGGCGCTCTCCCACACATTCAAACTCCCTTCTCCCCACTTATTTTCTCATTCTTCTCCCAAGCACCACGACAAGCCAGCTCTCTGTTCTTAGTGCTTTGGTTACACCCTCACAGCACTTGAACTGCTGAGCCCTCCCAACAAAATCAGGATAATGAATAATGTTCATCATCTGCTTCGGTGTATCTGTTTCCGCCCCCTGGACTTGCAACATAACTGGTGAGGCACAAGCCCCAGCAGCTGAATGAATCCCACACCACCAGGGTGGACAGGCACAGCAGTGTGCCCTGGCAGCCTCCTCAAACCCTGCAGCTTGCTTCTCCAAGCTCACGGCTCCTCTTCCCAGCTGGCAACTTGCCGTGGAGGACCCGGCCCCACTTCAAAAGCAAGATGGCAAGGGAGCCCTGAGGTACTGGGATGTCCAGCACAGCAAAAAGGGATGCCCCCCCTCCTTGGTCCTCCCCAGAAGTGCTGCTCCCCACACCGCCCACATTAAGAGCCACCTCCAGACAGGGTGCCAAGGCACAGAAGGGGGAAGGATCAGACCTTTTCAACCTGGGCCGCCTTTAGCAACATTAGGAGCCAGGATCAATGGCCAGCTAGCTTCTCTCCGTCTAGGCTTGAACTGGACTGTTCTTATCAAAAAATCGAGAAGCACAGAAATACGCATAACATTGCATATAATACAGAACTTAATTGCCTTTACTCATTCCTGCAAAAGCCTATTTCTCGAGCAGAAGTCGCTGTCATTACTGACTCCCCAGTCGCACATACCTGCAGCCGGGAGGCATCACTCACTCGGCCGTCGATACCCTCACAACGGAGCTTTACAACGGTGGAAACTGTCGCTCAATTAATCGCTGGGTAGTTCCTGCCAAATTGCCTGCAATAGTTCTTCCTTTGGCACGGAAGGAAAGGATACGGCCCTTTAAAGTGCTCTGAGGTCACATTAGCCCCGCACACGCTCCATTAGCCGTGACCTTGTCTCTCCAGCACAAGTGGGAAGCGCGTCCCGGCTCTTTGCTCCGTGCCCCCTCTGCCGTGCCCAGGCAGCAGGTGTGAGGGCAGGGGGTCCCTGCCAGGGGACAGGGGATGTGGGGCAGCCAGAAGCACAGCCCTGGGGGCTGGGAATGCTGCCCCCGAGCTGCCCGGCCGCCTGGAGGGACGAGGCGAGCGGCTCCGAGGGGAGGGTGCACGGGCTGGGGGGAGCCGGGGCGCCCTCGGGAGGGGAGGGGGGGGCCAGGCACCAGGAGGGAACTCGCACAGCTCCCTGCCCCCGCACATGGAGGGTGGGACCAAGGAGAAAAGAAGTGTTTTGCTTTACCTGCTGCCATGGCCCCATGGAGGCTGCCCCCCGCGAGGGCTGCAGGAGGATCAGCCGGAGGCGCGGTGCATTCTCCGTGGGAAACACGTGGGAGCTTTCCTTCCCTTTTGTCAGCTGGGAATATCAGCGGGGTTGAGAAGCCCACAGAAACCCACCAATTTCTTGCTGCTCCAACAGCAGAGGAAGGTGAGGGTGCTTTCCAGCCGAGGGGCGAGAAGCGCCCACTCCCCTGGCACAGGGGTGATGGAGCAGCGCAGCCGCGTGCCCTGGGTGCACCCCAGTGCGTCCCCCCCAGGGACAGGG
Source organism: Falco naumanni (assembly GCF_017639655.2). Lineage (NCBI taxonomy): Eukaryota > Metazoa > Chordata > Aves > Falconiformes > Falconidae > Falco > Falco naumanni. The sequence goes on from NC_054055.1 coordinate 121,569,959, forward strand.
CTGCGGCGGGACTGCTCTGTGGCTCGCCCAGGACTGCACCACGGGAGCAAGCTAAGCAAGAAATTCATTAAGTGTGCAAAGAATATGAGGAACCTTGGTTGAAAAATATCACAAAATACACTGGCTGTCATCACGGGTTACAGCAGATTTTGGGTAGAGAGCTGCCCTGCTGTACCCTCGTCCTGTCTGTGAAAGCTTTTCACCAGTAACTTGCCTTGCAGGAAAATTCAGAACTGAACACAGCAAAACATTCTGTGAAGCTATGAACTTTGCAAAATTTTCATTAAAAATGTTTAAAACCAATGACATTTTTCATGGAACACTTCAGTCTTGAGTTTGGAATGGCTTTCAGCATTGAAATTAAATTTCCCTTCTAAAAATGAAAAAAATGAGCATTGAAAAGAAATCTTTTGATACTTTTACAACCCAATGTGACAAATGAGCCATTTTTCACGTTGCCGATTTGCTGAAAATACTTTTAACAGGTCATCCCAAACAGGCTTTTTTTTCCAAAATATTGACAATTTAAACAACTCTCATAGGTTGTTTGGCCTTGGGTTTGTTGGCTTTGGGTTTTTTTGCCTAGCTCTAGGACTACATATTTAGTGGTGGTGTTTTTTGGGGTTTTTTGGATGCAGTTTACCACAGATTCCAGTCATCCGGATACTCATGATTTTTAATTAATTGCTTTGCCACTCCTGGCTGTAAAAATAAATGAAATATTAACAAATATACTGCATTCTACTTGTATTCTGCGGGGTGAGGGAAAAAGAAAAAAAAAAAAAAAGAAAACTGGAACTGTGAGTTGCAAACTTGGCCTTCCTCTGAGTGAGTTGTTGGTACATTTGAGACTCTACAAAGGATATGTTCTCATTTCTTCTAAGAGTTATTCCACTCTTCAACATTTAGCAGGACTATCTGAATGCTGTGATTGTCACACCCTTCCTAAAAAGCTCTTTTACTCCTTTTTCAGGTACAATATTACCTCTGTTGTTTCAATTGCAGATACCCAAACTTCCCTCCTACTGTAACACTTATGGCATTTTCCACCGGTGGTATCTGGGGCGGAGGGGGCGGGGGGGGGGGGGGGGGGGGGGGGGAAGAAAAAAGATGGAGTGCAAAATGGGGTGGAACAGAATAAATTTAATTCAGTATAAAATCATACAATGCAAAGAGGTTCTACTCTGAGTAACTATTGTAAGTTACCGAATAAAATTCTCTACTGTTGCTAATGTAAGTGCTGCTTTATTTAGTGTATTATGTTACTGCTATTTCTAGCGTGGCCCACCGACGTGAGGAAGGGACCACCACACCGATCCATCTAAATGTAGTGCCTCGGAGCTGGCAGTGACAGGGACCGGGTGCCTCTGATTAAACTGCAAGGAGGCGGCAAAGGATGAAACCGTGAATCCTTCTGGAAATGTGAGCGGGGTCCTGCTGCCGTGGGTTCAAATGGAACTGGATGGCCTTGGGGTGGTAACGCCGTGCTCCCAGCCCCCCGGGACCTTACCCTCCAAAGCACAAAGCAGGAGCCAGGGCAGCACAGTGCTGGCTGCTGCAGCCGCCCCAGAGCCTGTCGATAGCTCGCAGAGTGGCAAGAAATTGACTTTGCCATCCTGAAGCAGTGGCTCTCACGGCTATTTACAACAACTTAGAAAGTCAGCACAGCGTTCAATTATTTCCCTGCTCCTTCAGAAAGTTAAAGAGGTAAGACAGAAGGTGAGAAACACATAAAGACAAAACATTACCAGGATCTGCACAATCTGCTGGGAGCAAAGCATCGCTATATGGCCCCATTCACAGTAGCATTATCTGTCTTCCCCTCCCAGCTCACCCACTGACTCCGAGCAATTTCAGTTTTAATGAATGCTTAAATTCAAATATCATCACAAAACTATCCAAGACTCTGCATACAAATATTTGTTTTATTCCTTTTGTGCAAGGTGGCATCCTTTTCAGCCTGACTGGAAAGAAGCCCAGCCAGAACCTCAATGGGTATCAGCAGAGCCTGCATTACCCTATTTTAAACATCTGCACAACGCACCCTGGCATCACAGGTAGTTTTGGTGCCTCAGTTAAGCAAAGCTCTGCTGGAGATGGAGCTTACAGGCAGCCAGCCCTTTCCTTGCTGGTGGTGGACTGAGGCATCCAGCAAGCTCCAAAGGCCAACTGGAAATTCCAATGTGTTTTCAGTTTCAGTGCCCCTGCTTGCTTTTCTCCTACAAGAGAAAAAATAGCCCTCAGTCAGCTTTTTTTTTTTTTTTTTTTTTGTATTTGTTACTTTACCCTCTTTCCCAGCCAGCCTTAATAATCTCCTCTAAAAAACTGAATTCTCTCAAAGCCAGTTGCACAGAAGTTTTTCCGTGTCTTTGAATATTTCCCCATCCCGTGGAAACCCCTGGCATGCTGCAGAGCGTTGGCCCAGCTCATCACAAAGCAGAGGTATAACTCATGCTGCTTGAAGACAAGGAGAAAGAGCACAGGAATTACATTGATGGATTCACTCACTAATTATTCATTAAGATAATGAGAACAAGCTATCAGAAGGATTTCTGAAAGAAGCGTGTTTGAAGGAAGGACCCCAGAGGTAGAGCGAGCAGGCCTGAAAGCAAAGAATTTGGAGGTGATGGGAAGAGGTGGCACAGGAGAGTGCTCGGAGGGCCACAAAGGCAGGGCGGGAGACGAGCCACCCTCCTGGCGATGGGGAGAGAAGCCTCCAGGGAAGCCATTTCTCATCGCTTTTTTATGAGAAGACCCTGGGGAGACCTGTCCCCCGGATCAGGCACCACACACCGTGGCTATGAGCACTCCTCACAAGTGGTAGGGCAGGCGCTGCACAAAGGAGGATGAAGGAGCTGCCTTTTTCCTCCTCCCCTACGTGAGCAATCCGTAATATGTGCTCTCGCTTGGGGGCCTTGCTCAGAGAGCCAGGAGGAGTTTGTACAGGTGCTGATGTGCTCACTAACAAATTTTGCAAGAGCAGAGCTCTGCCAGTGGGGAGCCCGAGAGGTGAGGAGGTGAGAGCTGAGCACCGCCACCGCATGCGGTGTTCCATTATATACCTGCCTGCCCGCACAGGGATGCGGAGGTGGGGGGAGCCCCCTCCCCGGTTCCCCCAGGGATGCCAGGAGGGTTAGGGCAGAGAGGGCAGCTTGCTGCTGAGAGGTGCTTCTGGCTGAAAGACGGGGCATTTGGGAAAGGTGGGGGAGCACAGGTGGGGTGAGGGTTGTGGTGGTCTGTTGACTGCAGGTACAGGCGCCTGCTGGAAGGAAGTGCAAGCACGTGTTGGGCTCGGGGCAAGCTGCTGCGCTGCCTGGGCACCCCTCTCTGTAGCAGCGCCCAAGCTCTGCTTGGTGTCTGCAGCTGCTGCCTCGATTTCCCCCTGCTGAAGTCCCATCGAGCAGCGCAGTTTTAATTGAGTGAGGGCGAGGGGCAGCGGGAGGAAGCTGTGGGGGGGAGGACAGAGGTACTTCCCCAGCACAGACCTTTACTCCCTCCCAGCTGCCTTCCCAGCTCCTCCTGCTGCCAAGGCTATCCTCGCTCAGACACCTGCGCCCGTGCCCATGTGCCCCCCTCTCTCCCCCCTCCTCTTGCCCATGCACCGATGGGGGTCCTGCAAGGACAAGCTTGATTCAAGCCCCCTCTGCAGAGCACCCACCGAGCCTGGCTGAGGTACTTGGTCACCTGTGTGCAGCAGCCCCTGCCGAGCCCTGGACACCAGCCGAAGCAGCAGCACACCGTGCAGTGATCTGTTGCACGGCTGCTCACCACCAGTATCCCACATAGGGACAAGTGAGGAACCAGCACCTGATGTGCTCTCGTACTATCAGCCCTACCAAGTTCTAGTGCATCTCTCTGGCTGGGTTTGCACTAAAAACTTCTCCAGGGGCTTTTGAAAATCCAGGCTCAAGCTTCATGGCTAAGACATGGAGGTGGTGGCCACGTTCACCCCCTCACCTACCTGGACTGCATAACACAGCAAAGGGTTTGATGCTTTGGCTGCAGTCCAGCTCTTTGAAACTAGTCTCACCTGCAGTAAACCCTAAGGAACAACAGCACCTTCAAATTCTTCTGGAAATGAAGCATTGAAGGAGGCTCTGGGATATTCATGTGAATTTTCCAGTAAAGGAAACTGGAAGAAAAAGTGCTGTAGGTGGGATGATGAAGGGACCTGAGACTGAAAGGAGCAAAAAAAGGACAAAGCATGTCAAGAGGGTAGTGTGAATGTTGGTAAGAACAGGAGGAGCAAGGAAAGGGAGAGATGAGAGAAAGGAGCAGAAGAGCACTAAGACAAGGAAAGCCCCAGAGCAAGTCGAAGAAACCTCTGTAAAAAGGACACCGATCAACAAATACATGTTGTAACATACATAGCAAAGGAAACGGACAAGAAAATGAGTAAAAAAAGCACAATGTAAAGGTGATGGGAGGGAAAATACAGGGAAGGGAAGCGAGGCAAACGCAAGCCAAAACACATGAGGCAGGAGGAAAAGATGAGGCAAAAGGAGGTCGGGTTTCCGCCAAAGCAGGACCTTCGGGGCAAGGGGGGAGCCTATTTCACTGCAAAGCCAGGTGTAAGCAGCGCGGAGCTCTTCCTTGGGGTTTGCCCTTTCCCTCGAGTGCAGGGGGCAGTGGGCCGGGGCTGCTGACCCCGCCGGCCCAGGGCACAGCATGGCAGCTGGCGGGCAGGACGCCAGGGCTCTGCCGCTGGGCCAGGCACGCGCAAACCTGCCGGAGATGCCGAGCCAGCAGCCAGCAAGGCAAGGGGGAAACCATTCTGGCCCTCACTTGAAACTCCCGTTTTTCAATTTCGAGGCTACAGGCTCGCTTCTTACTGATGACCTACATTTCCCCAATAAAGCCAGATGATTACCAGCGCCTATGCGAGAGCCATTTCAGACGTAATCTTGCATTATGTCGAGGCTCATTATGTCTGCATTATGGCAAGCCTGAAACACTTCCCTGGTCCTTTTTCCACATCTGCGGGAAAAGAACAGAAAATTTTTCAAGCATTTTCTAAAAAAAATCGCTTGCTGTCAACAACACTGTATCTTTTTGAGGATCTCCACAGTGAAATTCAGCTAGTTTACTGCAACACCCATGTACTAGTCCTCAGCTCTCCTTGGCGACTTCCACCAGCTGGAGGAAACATCCAAGACTGGTGTGAGAAGTTCCCTTACCAAAACCCATCATCTGGGGAGGAGATAACCTCCTGCTTTTCTTCTGGTCATCTGGGTAGTCTAAAGACCAGACGAAGACAAGACCCCACCACCCGTGCCTGACATCCTCGCCACACCGAGGAGGAGTCACCTCTGATTCCTACTGTGTCGGCAAAGGTACCCCTCATGTAAGGGCCAGCTGAAAACCTCAGCTGTGAGAGAAAAGCACCATTTCTTTCCCATCCCAGACAAAAAGAATAACCCTGCCTGACCAAGAAATCCTTTCAGAAGTAAGTACGTTCCACACCACAAAAGAAAGGAATGAGGAAAGGGAATGGTCACCTGCAAAAGAGAGATGCTGGTGAGCTGGAGGTGCCTGAAGGCAAAAGGGCAGTTTGAAGGACTCCAGGAAATAATTAAAAGGGAAGAGAAGCACACACCTGGTGGAAAACACAGGAGAGCAGATGTTGTCAGATGCAAAGAGTATCCACATCTGTAACCAAGATTAATTGTGAGAGTAATGGGTTATTTGCCCATCTAGAATGCAGAAGTGAAGTGTTGTGTAGAAATGCCATTAATCTCCCTTGATGGGTACATTATTTCCACTGAATTCTACCTGACATTTCAAGTTGCTTTCAATATATTTTGTTGTATATTTTTTCACATTTTCAGTGCTCTATTGCCAAAGATTCTGGATCATCAAAATTAATCAGCAGCCTGGAACAGAGCCAGATACAACAAATAAAGAACCAGGCGCTTTTGATATTCTCCCAATCCTAGACGGATGTATAACTCACATTTATTGGTATGGGAAGGTCTGGGACTGCTCAGAGAAGGGAAAAAAAAAAAAGTTAAAGAAAAAATAACAACACCCATGTGCATTGTTGGGAGAAACTGATAGGCACTGTCGATGAACAAATGGCTACTACTTCTGCTTCGAAGCATTTGTTTGACTCATCATTTGAGATCAGCAGAGAGAGAGGAGAGCCCAGGACTCACTCCTCGTGCCTGGTAAAACACCAGTAACTGCGTCAGACGCAACGGTGTTACACCAGTGTAACTGAGCGAGGTCTCTGAAGATGACTGCAAGTATCTGGGCTCCACACATAAAACCAACCCTGAAGGCCTGAATGCAAATTCAAAGATACTCCTTTAAGGGAGGAAAATATATTTGCTTAATTACCCCTGAAGGACAGCCTGATGCAATGGAAAAAAGCTTCCATGTAACAGAAGTAAATGACAGCCCCTGCGCCGGCTGCCTGCCATGGGGTGCTGTTACCCACACCCCAACACCGGCTGTGCCAGGGGTGCCCTGCCAAGCGCCAGCTCCCAGCCCATGGGCACGGCAGCAAGCGGCCGGCACAGGTGGGAAGGAGAAGACCTGAAGCAGAGGCACAGCGGTTCCCACAGGCCCTGAGACAGCCAGGCGAGAAGCTTCAGTGGAAGAAGCAGCAGTTTTGGAAAGCCGGTGTGCTTTCCTCCTCATTGCAACTCGCCTTCCTCCCAACAAGTGAACCCTTCTTGAGGAGCCCGTGGTGGCTGCAGCTGAGCTAGCCTGGGGGCTGAGCCGGGCCCCCCTCCCCCTGCAGGCACCGGCGGGGCTCCTCGCCCGCAGCCCTCTGCATGGAGCCAAAATTAAAAATTCTGTTGAGAGGAAATCTCCTGCCAGCCAGTATCCCTGAGCTCAGAGAAATGCTGCAATAACAAATGCTGTGACAGGAATTTCATGCTGAGCCCCAGCACCAAGAGGACACTATCATTTTCCCATGCTATTTTGAAGTGATGCAAAGATGTCAGCATCAAGGGGACTTAAAGGACCCATTACGCAAAGCTCTTTGACAAATAAATAAAACATGAAAGTAGCTCCCTTTGCAGGGAGAGCAGGGGAGAAGAAGGATAAGGGGAGCGCTAGGAGCGGGAACACCATTTTTGTTATGGATTTTGCATGTTTAAAACCTGCCTCTGAAGGCAGCTTAGTAATTAGCAGCAGCTTACATTTACAAGGGTATTTTCCCACAGCTCCATCGCACTGGCTAATTGATGGACTTTCTGCTTTGCCAGCGAGGGAAGCAGGAATGGCCTTGCCTGCTGACACTCCTCGGTGCCCTGGCTACTACAGAGCCATCTCCGTTCACACACATCTCCACATACATAGATAGATACATACTTACACAGCAAGTGTATTTACAAACACTGCAAATATTTGGCATCTTAGAAAAGCTCTGATAGAGGCTTCTGTTTTCTCAAGGTATTTAGCATAAATGTACTAGCTAGGAAGCAGAATTGAATAAAACTGTTTGCCCTAAAAATAACTGAAACTGTGGCAGAATAAAGTTACTCTGAGAGATGCGCTTGCTTCGCATATAGTTCTCGACTGTTATCTACACTACCTGTTGCAGGGCTGGACAAATTAAAAGATGATGAGATCTTGCTACTGTGCTGTATTTACTGCTATGGGCCCATTTAAATAAGGCACTTCTGAAAGCGATTGCTCCCAAAACCAAAAGTGAAAGCAGGAATCTTGTTGTTTGTTAACTGAGTGCAGCAGCCTGCTGGTGCATACCGTGCTCCTCATCTCCACAACTTTTCCCACTGACTTCTGAGAAGGAGCAGACAACGGGCTGCCGTTGGGTTTTTTTCAAAAGGGAAGCCAGGAGTCAGTGCAATTATTTTTGGCTCTTGCACACGGGGTATGGTGCCAGATAAGAATGCAATTGTTTGTGTTCTTTAGAAAAATCTTTCTAAAAAAAAAGATGGTTCTGAAGAATTCCTATCAGAATGCACGACCTTTATCAGTAACTAATGCAAGTTGAATGCCTGAAATACAGGAAGAAGTCTTGGGGTTACCTTTTTCCCCGCTGGGAGGAACATTTCCGCATCATGGGTGAGACACCCGCAGACACCCTCCATGCCCGGCAGCAGCACCCACGGAGGCTGCGGGTCCCCTCCCGCTGCCTCGGGGGGTGCGGGATCAGCCCTCCCCCTGGAGCGGGGCAGGGAACACCGGGGCACCTGCACTCAGCTTCGAGCCCGGGGGCTGAGGTGTGCTGCAGGGATCCGGTCAGGGAATCTGCAAAAGAAAGTGAAAGCGTTCCTGGAACGAGGGAGACCAAGCAGCCCCCTTTCCTGTGTGATGCCTGCTTCAAACGCCACCCGCCCGCCCCTCCCCCCCCCCCCCCGCCCCCCTCCCCCCCCCCCCCCCCCCCATCCCAGCAGGCAATGCAATACTGTGCATAGATTGCAATATGCAGATATCGGTTTGTCCGGTGGTTTTCCTGGATGGAATGTGCTCTCTCCCCCCTTCCAGCTGGGTCCCACCAGAAGGTGGCCGGCTCCTCGCGCCAGCGAGCGCTGACCTCCCGAAGCAGATGGGTGCCACATTTCCCAGGCTGGCACCCACAACCCTGCACGCTCTGGCATCCTCCGAGACACCGCCCGCCCTCACATGGCTCCGTGCAGCTGGCAGGCAACAGCTCCACTGGCCAGGGGAAATTTCAGGGAGGCCAGGCGCTTTGCACGGTGCCGTCCGAGCCCGGTGCTGTTATGTGCATGGGATGAACTGCAAGGGGAGAGAGGCTGCGCTAGGCTTTTTCTCAATTCTTCATCTGCAATATATACCCTCCTACAACCAGCCATCATTCCAACACACCTGCCAGCCAGCCCGGCCCACGACCGGAGGGGCTGCAGAGGGACCGTTAGGTCAAATTTTCACACACACACTGATTTCCACAGAGGATGCAGTTCTCTTGGAGGGAGGTGGCCTTTGCTGGAGTATATTTCACTTAGCAATTAATTTTGGCAAAAAGCCTTCCCTCAAAAGCTGCATTCAAACAGAAATGCATGTTTTCCATAGAAAGAAAACCCTCCCCTTGAAGAAAATCATGGTAGACTACAAAGCTTAGGCTTTAGTAACCCACTTCAATAACTGGAAAACTGTTAGATCTATCATTTTCAGCCTTTGCGCAAGTTTCCAGTAGTCTGAGAACCAGTACCAGCAATGACTTTCCCTTTGCAGCAACCACTGAGAACTAAAAATGCTGTCAGCTTGACTTTGTGTTTCCTATTGTTCTTTCAGGGCCCCCAGCGATCTGATCTGGCTTTGAAGCTGCCCTGCTTGGAGCCAGAGGTTGGACCAGGCCAGCTGAAATTATTCTGCAACCGTCAGATGCAGATGGAGAGAAACCACTGCGGCCACAGGAGACCCCCTGGGCTGGGGTTGCTCCCTCAGCGGCCGATGCAAGGAAAGGGGAGCAGCCTGACACCAAACTGCTTGAAAGTTAAAGGGCATGGAATGGGATGGCAGAAAATGGACAAGTTCCAAAATCCAAAATTTTGCATGCAACCCATCACAGTGCCAGGATGTTTTGCTGTCTCGGTTTGGCTGCATAGGAAGCAGCGGCACAGCTCCACCACGTATCACAACCCCCTGCCCTGACAGCCGGCAGGAGAGGGGTGCACCCACCCCACCCCCCACTGAAGCTCAGCAGGACGGCTTGCACCCCCGTACAAGCACACGCTTAAATGCTTTGCTGAGTGCAACTCCAGGCAACCGTCCCATCCCATCGGCAGCTATGAGCCATCTTCCCACAAGCATTCATGCTCCACTACATCATATAGGAAGGTTCAAAAGCATGTAAAAAAAAGTTACCATTTTCTATTAAAACTCTGTAGTGCTTTTCTATAAGGCTAGTAAATTCAGTTTATCGAGCAGTATGACTGCCTGAGCATTTTTGGTGTGCTATAATGCATAAGAGATATTGTATTATCCAGTACATTTCAATCTTTGAAAAGGTTTAAAAACTGAAATGCTTTCAATTTAATTTTAGGAATGTATTAGCACATATACTATAAAGAAAATACATTCATATTCAGCCAGCATTATAACAATTTCTGTTATCGCAAAGAAATCTACTCTACTGGCATTAAAAACGCACATGAAGATGGACTGTATTCACTACAATTATCATTACTGTTAAGTGTTTAGAAAGCCTGAGCCCATTACAATTTGATGACAGTTAACGAGAGAAGAAATTTTGTGATTAAAATCCTAAAGATTAGAAGAAAAAGTCCAGTATGACATTATTTGCAGAGAAACACGAGATTCAGAGCTCTAAAACAGGATTTAAAATAATTTTAAATCCTATATTTCTTTGATGAATCAACAGTGTGTGCCCGAGTAGACTTTTTAGCATTCTGTGGAGGATCACCGCTGGAAGGCCAAGAGTTTGTGTATGACAAGGTTGTTCACTTAGCATTGGAACCAACGTTTAAGGGCTCTGATGTAATATTTGAATGGGTACCAACACACAATTGGTCTGCAAAGAGAATGCTGATAGTTTAGGAGAGGAAACTATCAGGCAGCCAAAGACTGAGATCGATAATGAGTGATGCAGTAGCTTTCATACCGGGAGGGTGAATTAGGCTGCCTGCTGTAAGACGAACAGTGTTTGGACCAGCTGTCATAAACTCAGAATTTGCAACAGCAAACCTGACATCATGTTCAGAAAGTTAAATTAATATGGAAGAACAGATATGGGGGTCTTATCAGGCATGGTGACGTTACCACAGGCTGGTCTTCCGTTGTATGTAGACTGTATACGATTGAGGAAAGTATGACTGCATCTCCAACGTGGAAAACTTCAGCCATTTCTGGGTATATTGTGGTAGGTTTTGTTTGCAATGACATACTAAATAGCAGGATTAAAGAAATACATATTAAACCTACCAGCAATGGAAAGAACAGTGATATTTGTGCAGTGTGTCAGCACACAACAGCATCTTCCAGCACCGAGGAAAGTCCTTGACAGATAAGGTTTGACACACCAAGACGATTTTATCAAAATTCGAAAGCTCTGCTGCAGGCTGAAGATGCCCAGGCTTCTAGCAATGCTGAGCAAATCAGTGGGTAGCCGAACACAGCAAGACAAAAGAAGAAAGGGTAATTTAGCAGTTTGGTTCCAGCTTCAGAAGCCAGTCTCTTTGTTATAGCATCCACCTGCAGCTGGCAGAGCTGCCGCCAGCTGTGGAAGACTCAGCTTTGCAACCATGGCACAAGTGGCATTTTAGGAACATTTTGTCTGAGGGCTCAGAGAGGCACACAGAGTAACATTATGCCTCTGCGCATGAACTAATCTCTCAAGTAGAAGTGTAGTACCCATGTGAACCAGTCAGCCAAAAATTCTCCTGAAAAACAAGGTCTTTTCTAGTTGGAGGTCTGTTCCATGAGGAGTTCCTCTTAATCTTGAACGACAGCAGGATTGCAGTGGGGCTGGGTGAGTGCCGCCAGTGCATCCCTGGCCCCACATGCTTTTCCTTCCCCCGTGCTTCATAGTTTCTGCGCTGCATTTTCCCTCCACTGCGGAATAAACCTAGCAGCACCCGTTCACCAAAGGCGACTGTGGTCTAGGGATGAGAAGCTCTATGTGCTCTCTGTAATCATGGAAAAGCAGAGTCCTACTCTGGGATGATTTGGAGAAGGGCCCCAGCACAAGTGATCAGTCACCCCTGGAAGAATTAAAATACTTCACTGGCATAGAATAGACCCTCTTCCTAAAATTGCCTTTTGTCAGGCTCCCATGTCTATTTTCAATCACACCTGCCCAAACACGGGACGGAACAGTCCCTTGAGCAGTGCAGAGTATTTTAACTGCAGCTGCTCATGGGGAGGCTTTATCCCCTCCACTGCCCCTCTCCAGCGCGCAAACACTCCAGCTGGGGACTGAAGGTCACTCCAGGCGCACACGGATGAAAATCGTATGGAACGTTAGCGTGAGTTCAGCCAGAGGAAGGTCTTCACAAAAACTCCCCTGAGGGCTCAGGTAACCCCCATCACATTCATGAGGAGTTTCTTGCACACCAGTGTTAAGAGATAAGCAGTCCAGACCAGTCGAAACGTCACCTTTTCCTTTGGTTTCATTTTCTGTGTATTTTGATTTTATTTTTTGTATGCATGGAGATTATAGGCAACATGAATAATGTCAGGGAAGAGGTGATTCATTTTTATGACACTTTTTTCAGCAGTGGCATGTGAGATATGAGCAATATTGTGTCAGCTGCTTTGGCTCACATTTGCATCCAATCTCATAGCTGCCAACATTCAATTTCTGAGGCTCTCAGGATTTTCATCACACATCCACAACAGACAGAAAGTAACTCCCAGATGAGTTTTGCTTTAAAGTTACAACATTATATCTATTTTTAAGGACAAAAAGATAGAACCAGGATTACTTCCAGTAAGTCACTGATACTGCATGCTATATGCCATTATACAATTATATTGAACATACTTAATAAAAAAGTTTATGTTTGTGCCAAAAATGCCAGGTAAACACATTTATTCACTGTGTATCAGTCTAAATTGATTGCAGTTAACATGGCAGTCTTTCCTCTGAAAGCATCTCGGGACGGACTGCCAAGCTGTACTGACAGATACATCTTAGAAGCCTTCTAATACTCATGCCTCAAAGCAGAGCAGATCAGCCGCTAGGAGGAAGTTTCCTGCTTATATGTGATGTGAGAGTTCTCATTCAACAGATCTCAGGTAGCCATTTCAGCTGATAGGTGAGCTTAAGGTAAAGAAAGCTCTCAAGGTGTTGATGGATCTAGCCTTTCAGGCTTCAGCCACTGTCCTCTCTTTCTCAACCCACTACGTGCATTCCAGAGCCTCTCAATCCGCTCGCTTGGGCAAGGCTGGGCACAAGGTGCCTGGTCCACACCTCCGGGAAGTCAAAAGCATTTGCAGTGACTTGAGTGGAGTTGGACCCAGAACCATGGAGGTGCTGTATAGTCTGTGTCTGCATTAGCAAGGTCCGCGAGGAGCGGGTCTGTAGAGAGCAAGCTGTGCTAACGCTTCCTACCTGTGGGACAGAAGGTTCAGTGCCAGCTCTCCCCAGTCTGCCCCCGTGGGCTGAATGCCCACAGCTCCTGCAGTGCTGCAGGAGCAACGCTGCTGGGGGTTGTTCACTTGGAAGGTGCCTGCTTTGTGCAACCCAAGACTGCTCTCCTGGGCTGATCAAAGCGTGGGAAGCGAGGACGGGCAGCTTTGCTCCAGCAGCAAACTTCTCATCCAGCCTAAAATCCTTCACGAGGCATGGCCACACTCACCAGTGTAATTATGTTTCTTGATATTTTGTTACGCGCGGAAGCCGTAGCTGCAGTCCCAAGTCTTGAACATGAAAGTGTTTAGTCATGAGATCATGAGGCATCTCTGGCATTGTCATTATTTGGCTTATTAAGTAGCAGGCTTTTTTAGATTAAAGATTCTGAATTATATTGAGATAGACAGACTGAGTCAAAAGTCCACCTAATACAGACTTTTTACCTGTTCAGCAGCTGACATCAGGAGCTCCTGAATCATCCTTTAAATTACCCTGACCAAAAGTGTGTAGCAGTGATTTATCTCAGTTAGACCTCCGTGTTCAGGTGGCAGCAGCTGCACAGTTCAAGCCCCTTGCCATAGCTGCCTTCATAGCAGAGTGCTAAACAATCAAACAACTAACGAAGCACAGCTTTGTTGCCAGAGATAGTGGGTGCAGACCTTCTCAGGAGTCAGAAGACCCGCAGTCTTGAGGGCAGCCTTTTTGGCCACTAGGCATGAAAACTGCAAATTGCTGAGCAGCGTGTTTGGGAGCCTACCTCCTGCAGGTACTGCCCCTGGAGCAGACTCCAAACGCGAAAGAAAGCTATTACTATTCTTTCCTGGAATTAAGAAGATAACGGTAATCTCCTGTGTAACATGCTTTCCGTTATCAGTGCTTAAGGCATGTTTTCAAGCACATGGCAGCCTGCCATGCCACCAATTACATATACACATATATAAAATATAAAATAAAGATTTTTGTCAATCCCAGCTTAAAAAGAAAACAAAGGTGAGTCTACACTCTTCTCAAAGTTTATCATGTTACATGAAAAACTCTCCCCATCAGCAACATCTCTTCAAAGGATTTTGAAAGTTTTACAAGCACATCTCCCAGGGAGTTTTGTTGGAGCCTCCCTGACAACCCCACATTGCTACAACGCTGTGCCTCACAGCCGAGCTCTGACCCCCGAGCTTACCGGCAGAGCGCCTGCCAGCACACCGAACGAGCACGCATCTCTATCGCATTCGTTCATGCCACTCGGTCCACACTACCCTGGTCATGTACCAAGTGTCAGCTGAGAGGAGAAATGCCTCAAACCTGGGTAGCAAAAGTACAACCCTGCCATAAGCCACTGCGCTTTCCCAATTTCCCCGTTCCCTTCTGTCAAACAGTGCGGGGCAAGCCATCTTCACAGGTCCCCTTAAACACAGCCCTGAGCAGGGCAGAGGAGGAGCACAGCCCCCGACCTCTTTGCCTTTGCCTCAGAAGGGGGTTCCCAGAGGGACCTCCAGACAGGGAGCCGTTGGGAGAGCGGCCGCCTCTTACCCGCTGGCCACCTGTGCCAAGGGGAAACTGCAGCGACTGCCTGCGGGGGGGCACCTCCACTCCCCAGGTCACCAGTGCAGAGCTTTGGGCTGCTGCTTCACATCTGGCTGATCTGAAGATGCTTGCTCAGGCGTGGGACCAGCATCCTGCCTCTCTTAGTTTACTCAGCAGCTGTTTCACACTCTGGCACCGCATGGCGCTTACCTGCCTTGAGGTCCCAGCGAAGCGCCTGCACAGACCTCCTTTCACCCACCCACAAGGGCATGTTTTCAACTCCCACATTGCAAATTTCTTCATGAGCCCAATGACCATGATGGGCAGCCTAAAAAGTCGCCCACTAACAAGTGCCATCAAAGCAAAGAGGTGCGGAGGGAGAAGCAGCGCGCAGTTCGCTTCCTACCAGCTGCAGTTCCTCTCCTGCAGCACCGTCACGTCTGTGTCCACACAGCTGGACGTTGAATCCATTGAACTTCACCTCGCTCAGAGAACCTGTGCTTGGTGCAAAGCCCTCCCAAAGGGTCTCCGCTCCACCCTGTCAGGATGGTATTCTGTGGAAGCTATTTTTGCTTTTTATTTCACAGAAGAAGTATGGTATGGTTTTGTTTTACTGGAAAGACACTGATACAGATACTCTCAGCCTGAAATTCTGTACCCTAAAAGCCCTGAGTACTTTCAGGTACAAGTCTGTCCCCTGCCAATATTTTTGGTTTTACAGTCACCTTCTACTTTGTTCCCTTTTTGTTTTGCAATAAATTATCTTCCCCACTGCTGAGCTAAAGGTCTGCACAAACATTACGGGAAGCTGCCTTTACATAAATTGTTGTCAAACAAACAAAGGACAAACGACGCTTGCCTCTGCTCTAAGGTACCACGGGACACAGAACAGGCAAATAAAACCACAGCCTCGAGCACGAGGTTGTACACCAACCCCGTCTCTTCCGTCCCTGCCATGAAGGTGCCCTTCATCTGGCACAGCAGGAGCTGCTGATAGAGCACTGGTCTCCGTTTCACCTTCACCTCCCAGAGCCTGGGATTCACCCTGCGCCATGCTGCAGTGTGTGATCCAGGACAGGTACCTCCGCAGGGACCTTGCCCGCGTCAGGTAGCTGCATAAACCCCTGCCAGGTCCAGGGGTCAGCACTGCTGCATCAAAGCCTGGCTCTCCACCTGCCTCAGAGAAACCTCCCTCAAGATGAAAATAAAACAGTTTGGGGGGATGGGGGGGGGGGGTGTCTCCTCCACGTTTTAGCCATTCTCAGAACCTTGCCCTTTGCCTCTCCGAATAGAAATGAGAGCTCATCTGATAGTAATTGTCATAAATGTGAGCCGGTGGCATTATGAACTATTGAATACGTTAAGAAATATTTAGGCTTTGTCACTGTGAGCACTGCATAGTGTCAAAGGTGACAGCTGCTGTGGAGGGGGTCTAGCTTAAGGTGCTAGTTGACATTTATTGAGTAATGTTTGTGACTTCAATCTATAGAGTCTGATCTCTGACTTGTGTTTCAGACAACTTCGCTGTGTCAGTTAAAATATGTAAATACCCTCTCAACATTAATACATCTCAGATGCCCTTGTATTATAGAGTTATCCTTTTCATCACTTCTGACCAAGTCTTTGGAGGCAATTATATTCTTATAAAAGAATTTTTATGTGTTCATGGAAATTAAATATTTATACGGGAAGAAAAATAACGGGAATGGTGTGTAAAGAAAAGTTCATATACTTCCTAAAGGCTTGAATCTTTTGAACCTAGTGTTTTGGAAAGGATAGAGATTCAGAAAAAGCTTGCTACACTGTGAAAAAAAGAAAAAACTCAAGTAAAGACTCAAGACACTTCACTAATAAATCTTGGCTGTCTACATGCTTGTCTTTGTTAATTCATGTGCAAAGTATTCCAACAGAACTCAAATGATATACTGAATCCAAGTTTTAGTAGTGCTTAGACCAAGCAAGGACACAATCACGTACCTGGTTTTATGGCTCTGTGCAATCTGCAGTTTTTCATTAATTCTTCAACTTTTCGCTCATCTCAGACCCAAGGCAGCCCACAGCAAACAGTGGCTTCTGTCTGTGTTCTCCAGCCTCGGAACAACATCCATTTCTTATCCATTTCATCCACATTCTGGTTCTTCTTTAACTGAAGGTACCCCACTGCAAAGATAAGTAACATATTACCAGCATCGGGTTCCCCTCACGGCATCGCGCCGCTGTAGGCAGTGCTGTGGTGGGAAAGAAACAGTTCTGGTGCCTGGAGCAGGCGAGCAGGAGGTGTGTGTGAAACATCTTGCAAAATTACACAGACCTGAAAAACATCGTAACGTGGGTAAGAGACTAGCGGGAGAGCACAGCAAAGCAGAATAGCAGTGCCAAATAGTTTCTGGTGTGGGTACGAAGTAGCACGACGAAGACACGTAAAAGCTAGCAGGAGGGCGTGCATCTGTCATTAAGAGCCTGCCAGCCACATAGCTCTTAACTAGAAGAGCGGTGGCCTTTGCTCATGTATTTTATTGTGTTGTGATGGGCTCGGGCAACCCCTGTGCTGGCACAGATGGATCATTAGCACTATGAACGTACAGATACTGCAAATGCACGAGGAAATGTAGTTGTCAAGACCCCCTGAAGAAGACACCCCTAAAAGAGAGAAAAATGTTTACCTGGAAGAGAGGCATCATGAAGGGAATAGAGGAGGGGAGCAAAGCCGTAAGAGGAGCAGACCCATGCACAGATATCCCAGCTAAGGAAAAAAGCACACAGAGGGAGCCTGGGAAAAACACAGGATTCAACCAGGACTACACCAGTACTTCTACAGGAAAGAAGTAGCAGGTTATTGAGTGCTGCTTAATAATGCCAGGGGAAAGCTTCGATCGTACTGCTCCAAAAGGAGAGTGATTTTAAAGGGGATGTTGCTTGAGAGGGAGACATAACACTGATAATCGTTACTGTAAAGGACACAAAGAATTTTCTTCTCCAGGCTTTCTTACTGCAGGGATTTAAGAACGAGCGTAACTGAGCGCAGAGCAATTACTGGCAGGGATGGCGAAAAGGAAAGATACTGCTGTACCCAGCAAAAAATAGCAGGCAGTGAATGGTGCCAATGGCATCGGTGCGAAACCTACTGTCCAAATGAGAGAGGAAGGCTTGCCCGTTTCTTGCCTTTTACATTCCAGTCCCTTTATTCCACAGACTGTGTAGTTATGGGTATGTCAGGGACCAATTCCCACTTCTTTCTACAGTCATTCAATCCCATACTGAAGGTTGGAGTCCCCAGGCTGCAACATTTGCTCTGTATCGCTTCAAGCAGGAAAACAACTTTCCCTGCAGGGAAATACTGATCATCTGAAAAACTCACTTTAACAGCAATAAAAAAATCAAAACCATCATTAATGTTATTTTTTTTCCCCTCAAATTTGATTCTCCATGCCGATTTCTGAGGTGGCAGAAGACACATTACTTACAATGGCTGAACAGAAAGTTTCGTATATGAAAGTTGAACTTTCTCAAATGTTTCTACCCACTTTTGACATACCTATAATTAATCCACCACGAGAAATCTTTCAGGGTACTTTTAAAATTGAAGCTCCATGATCCTAACCAACAGTTTTCTGGAAAAAGTGAAGACCAAAACAAAGAGATAACAAAATCAAAAAGCTGCACTATCTGAGAAACAGAAACTTGAAAACTCAGAGCCCCGAGCTGGAGATGTTGGCTGGCTGAGATGGAGAGGGAAAGGCAGCGTTGGAGAGAAGCTTTGCCTCTAGTCTTGTCTGGAAAAAGAGGTGATCTAAAGCTGTTGGTAAAGTTTGTTATCTGCATTACTTGGAAGCTTCCACCTGCAGTACAGCAAGGAGCTGGGCTCTTGCAGTAAAAGGGCTCATAGTTCATACCTTTGTTACTAGTAACCCCTAAAAACATTTCAACTGGATGGTCACGACCTCCACTAAACCTGCTTTTTAATACCTGCAATCTAGGGCAGTAGCAAAAAAACTTACTTCCAAGAGCACATGGAAATGCCAAATAATTCTTATCATTCTGCAATTACACTCATTCACGGTTTAACTTTCTGAAAGCATCGTTATAGTAAGATTAACAACACTGGCACCTACTGAGCAGAAAATGCTGAAGTCCTGCTACGGTACATGTGCTGACCTACAGGAGAACGTTACTTCGCTGCAGTTCAAACTTATTTTAAGTATTTAGCACTTGTTCCTCTTTGGTTTATCATTTAAAGTTCTGACGCAACCTCGGAGGAGGTTGCCCTTTGGGTGTTTTTTTGCTGGCTAAGATACTACTCTGTCTGAACTTTTTATTTTGAAGAATCAGAAACTGGAACATAAAAGGAAAAGGCACTGACAACTCTGCGCTGCGGATTAGATCACACAGTACCTGATGCCTACAGCTCCTCTCTCTGTGATGGAAATGTGTGGTGATGACCTTTGTCTGTGGCAACAAGTTGGCGGGCTTTCATACGTTTGGAAAATTTCTCTATGAAATGAGGGTGCATTTAGGCTCTACTTTTGATTGTGCACCAATAACAATAAACAGTGGCCTCTCCCATCCCATCAGCTGCTTTGCTTAGGAACATACGGCTGGAGCAGACTCTGAGAAATGGTGTGACGTCTGCCATTGCAGGCAGCCTACCATCATGGCACTCAGAAACGTGACAAGATCCATCTAACGAACCAGCAGTCACCTTGCTTTGCTGTTTCCTTGGGAAGGCTTGCTCCCTGGTCCCCTGTTACTGCACGCCACACTAGGGCATCACATCATTCCCCTTGGTCATGCCAGTGGCCTTTCTTCACATGTGCTCCAGCCTGAGTTACTCTTTCAAACAAGAGGCACCGGTGTGTGAGGTGTCCATAGATACTCCTGAGGGCTCATACTGTAGCATCGACCTCTGTCCATCTACCATGGAAGTCCTCCCTCTCTCTTCTGACACACCACAGGACCGCATTGGCCTTTCCCACCATGCCACGCGTCACAGGCATCCTCTACCATTTTAATCCTTGTCCCTTCTAGCTGATGAGCCCCCAGTTTATAGCCAAAAATCTTATTATTTAGTCTCAAGTGCCAAATGTCTTCTCCATCGCACTACTAAACCTTACCCCACCTTTGTTGCCCCAGATCACCAAGATCATTCAGGTTTTACATACCTAAATTTCATTGGCTTTAAAGGCATACCCCAACTTTTTTAATCAGGGGCCTAGTGAAAAGATTAAAATGTCTCTGTTCCAAGACAATTCATTAAAAGGGAAGTGTTTGGAGTAGAGGAAATGTAATCCAAACCACCATGGTTTCCTCTCAATTAGCTCCTTACATGCCATATGGTTCTTGGAGTAAGCCATGTCCCTCCAAATACAGATGGCGCTTTTTTTACCCAAAAATGAACAGTAACAAACATTTTTCGATGTTCAAGAGACTAGATCTATCATAGTCTCTCTATTTATTTTCTGGACATCTTATCAGAAATGCCAGATTAATCAACTGGAGTGATCTGCTAGTG
Organism: Falco naumanni; assembly: GCF_017639655.2. Lineage (NCBI taxonomy): Eukaryota > Metazoa > Chordata > Aves > Falconiformes > Falconidae > Falco > Falco naumanni. The sequence goes on from NC_054055.1 coordinate 121,590,022, forward strand.
AGTGAACCCCGGCTGACTTTTCCCCCTGTCTCCCCTCCCCGCCTTTTCCCACTGAATTTTCTTCCAAACATGGTCTAAAACTTTTCCAAGTCAGTGTAAAAAGTCTTTCCTATGTTTGAGGTCATGCTACAGGATGAAGAGTTGTTCAGATTCCTTTTAATCCTTTTTTAAATAGAGGTATCACACATTCTGCAGAGCCATAACCTTGCTCTTGCTCTGTTCTTTCAGGGCCAGGGCAAAAAGTTTACCTGAGACCAGGAACTGTTGCCTTCTGCCCTTACACCCTAACATTACCCTTCCTTAAAAATGCAGCAATGTATCTGGGGAGGAAAGGAGAAGGGCACTTCTGATATTTTCTTTAAAGTCTGTTTCATCCCAGTATTTCATGGGGGATACGTGATACACCATGGCCATTTCTTTCTCTCACGCCTGGTTGGTTTTTTTTCTTCTTCCTTTTTTCTTTTTCTTTTTTCTTTTTTTTCCTCTTTCTTAAGTGGTTGAAGAATGCTTCCTGGGTTTTAGCCTGTGAGAGCACCACTTGAGCCCGTCACTTCTCAAGGCAGTCCTGCACTTCTCACTGATCAACAAGTTTTTCCATTCCTTATGGACCTCCTGCATATCCCAGATATCTCCACTGCAGCACTCACTCATTCAGTTAGATCTGGAGCTCGTTCCAGCAAGAGTTTTCCCTTTGCTCGAGAAACAACTTCTATCTGACATGTTTTTGTATCTTTGCTTTGAAATTCCCAGCCTCTTACACTATCATTTAATAAAGCCTTTATATTTCAAATGAAAACTCTGATTAGCTTTAGCCATGGGTTTGGTCATTTTTTCAGCAATTTTAAACTGCAGTAACATGGGCTAAAGCTGTTTTCCACATGCAGCTTCATCTGTGGGCTACTGCCTGTCTAAGCCCTGCTGTGCTTGTTTTTCCCTCCCATTGCCTATACAGGCCATAGGCACCCACAATACAGTTCTCAGTAGAATTTCTACTCTAACGCGTTGTCTCTAAGTACAACTCCTTTTGTTGTTGTTGTTTCTTGGCTCTAACCACTAACATGACATCAAAATTACTTTTTCTTTTTTGTCTTTTGTTATTTCTTTCCAAGACCTGACAGAAAACTGTTTATCTTCAGAAAGACTGACTAGGGAAAGGTAGGAGAATAATGTCTTAGCTGCAGAACTAAGGTGACATAGTACTTAAGTCCGTTACTTTGCTCAAGACTCTGTTCATACAAAAAAACCCTTCCATTTCAAGGTGTAGTGGTTTTGATTTACGTGGTGTTGCTATGTATCAGCTAAAGCTCTACAGCTGCTCTGTAAAGAGACTCTGCCTCCAGTACCAGAGCAGACAGCTGTGCCCTTTCCAGATGTGCCCGAAGGCACGCCTGGCTCTGTAGGGTGCCTCAGAGCGTTTGGCTGGAGCTATCCTCAGCCCTTCTAAAGCCCTCCTATACCTTGCGCGCCCACTGCTCAGCAGTAAGGCTTGAGCTATAAGGAGGCACAGAGGTGCCTGTGCACCTTCTGGGTTTATTTCTTCAGAACAACCAGCCTGTCCTGTATAGTCTCTGCCCTTGAATCCCATTTCTACGACACATACATTAACTACATTAACGCTGAGCAAAACCTGCTTTTTCAGCATACTATCATCACACATCTTACAATGAAAAACCTGAGGAGAAAAACCATCCTCCGGTGTTAACCAGGGCTGTCAAAGTGGGAGATGCTGCCGAGGGGCACAATCTTCCTTGCTAATCCAATCTGCAGTCAACCTTTGCAGCAAAAAAGGGCTTTGTAGCCACTTAGAAAGTCTACAGATAAGGACAAGGAGATGCAAAAGCACTGCCTGGAGATTATAAAAGGACTAACAACCTTGCTCCTGACTTGACAGAGTGCAACAAAATCTTTCAGCTGTTGTTCTGGCCCTTTGCATATTCTTAATGATTATTACTAATGCCCTTGACAAGAATAGCTTTGAGCTCTTTGTTGAGTTTTTCAACTCAAAATAAGAACTGCTTTTCTAGTCTGCAAGATAAACAAAATTAAAAAAAAATATGACGGCAATAGGCAGCTATAAAATTATCAGCTCAGTGTCTCATCCTGAAATTTTGAATATTTGTGTAACTGCCAGTACCCTTGCATTTTGGTTCCATTTATAGTTTTTACATCATTTTTCACTGACATTTTAACCTGTTTTAAAAATAATTAAAGCAATAATAAGTGATAATAATGGATACTCCTAGCCAATTGTATGTTTTTGAAGATACATAATAAACGTCTACCATTTTCATGTCTTGGGAGGTTGTATTTGTGTTTTTTTTAAAGTATGAAGATTATACTTCTAGATTTAAGAGACTAGATAAAGGAAATAGAACAGTGATGATATGAGAGTTCCCTGCTTCTCAGTTGTTTAAGGAATATTCATTAAAAATTCATAAAAGAAAAACATCAGTCACTGTCCTTCGGAACAGGCCTACGAATAGCATCTGAACCAGAACCAAGAACGAGTGGCTGTTGCTGGCTCCTGGCATCTTTTGATACCCAAACCAAAACCACAATAGTTCCACAGCCAAATACCCACACGGCTGGTGTTGAGATTTGATTTTAAGTGTTAAACAGGGGCTAAAACAAACTTGAGGTAAGACTAATCACTTCCTTAACTCACCATTGTACTTGAGAGATGTATGTAATATAATATGCTGTCTGATATGTTATAAAATTGAAAAGTGCAAGCAAAACCAAATTATAGGTGTTTGGCTTCAAACACTGAGTTAATGCAGCTCTGCAATAAGTCAAAACGCACCAAGGTCACGCAATCCCTGTCACTGTCCTAGCATCTTTCATGAAATGCTTTGCAAACATGTACATTTTCCATACTTCAGGTAAATAATACAGACATTTTAAAATATTACTAAAGTCCAGAAACAGAAGGTGGGTGTTAAAGACAAACCCATATTGCAATATAGGGGGCAGACTCAGATATGTCCAGTCAAGAAAGAGAAATGCCAGTTCACCTCGGAATATGTCTCCACCGTATCACCTAGCAGAAAGAGGAGGGCTGGACACGGTAATCTAAGAGGTTCCTTTCAGTCTTGTCACCTACAATTTTATGGCCTGAATCTTTCTTGACTGGATAAACATTGCATACAAACACCAGAAAACGCAGAAGTCTGGAAAGGCTATAAACCCTCCGGCACCGGAGCATAAACCACCTCCTAACTGGCGCAGGAGGGAACCCTTCTCCCCAGCACGTCAGTCTGTGAGCACCCAGATCTTGCCTCTCGTAGGGGAACATCTGGCACCAAAAAGAGGATAATTCCTTTTTCCTCTAGTTAAAGCTCGCACACCTGGGGGGAGGGGGCGGGGAAAGCAAGTGCTGAACACAGATGGCAACTCACATTTTTCTCTTGGGAAAGTATGAAGTTGTGAGGATTATGGAGTTAAGCCCACCTACCTGTGCTGCTTGCTTTGGCCAAAAAATGGCCGGGGTAATCCAGCAGCAGAAATCCAAATAACGTTAATAATAATTATAAGATAATCATCTTTTGCTCTGGCCGCGGTCGGGGGCCACTCCCACTGCTCCAGGACTGCCTTCTCCACGTTGGCCATGACGGTCAGCAGGGCACTGGCCGTGGGGCAGATGTGCTGCTGGAGTGCTCCAGAGCCTGCCTGCCCCTTTGGAACCTCTGGCCTTGGCAGCTTCTCCCTCCACCCACGCACCACCTGTATCCATTCGCTGTGACACCGAAGAAACAACAGTATTTATCAGTTTTCACCAAATTAAAATGTATATGTCTGTGTGTAGGAGAAGGAGATCCGGGGATTTAAACTCAAAAGAAAAAGAATCATTTACACTTGCAGCTGAATTCTTGAGCTCATTTCTTCTATCATTAAATGAAGAAAATTATCACAAGAGTTTATAACTTTTTCAAGTGCTTCTTCCACTTCTTTTTCACATGACCTGAATATGACCCAAACTTGCAAAGCAATGTTTATCACTCCAAGACTGCATTTTTAATGTAGGCTTCAATTCAATAAATTCACTAAGAAAAAAAATGTTCTTTTTTATCTGTAACTACCTGACTCCCACATAGTATTTTCGCTAGTCTTATCCTAGTGTGATAGCAAAACATGATTTATCAATATTCAGTGATTCTGCCCATTGAGCTATGAATCTACATTTCTTTTCCATGTCTGCTTCTCCACAAAAACATGTATAAAACCATCTTTAAAAGAAACAATTTCCACCTTATCAGTTGGGTTGTTAGATTCCTCCAGGTAATTCTTTCTGATCTGTGTATCTATTTTTATTATTATTTATTCCATTTCAAAAATTAATCTAGGGCACAGGCTGAAATCTGAAACCAGACCAGTTTCCATGATGGAAGCCCCACCAACTTCAGTGGAGCCGGAATTCCCCCCATGGCTCAAAGCCCCTGGCAAGGAGTTCTCTGACAGAGGCCACTGAAACCGATGGGGGTTGGGGGTGGGGGCGGGCTGCAATGTTCTGTCCATCCCAAAAATATTCCTCCCATCTATTTGATTTATTAGATTCCCTTACTCTATAATTTCTTTCTCTCCTGAAAAACTTTCCCTGCCTTGCCCACATGAGAAAAAACAATATTTCCTGGTCATGAGGAGTGCTGTACTTGTCCTTTGATATTTCTTCTTTAATCTCTGTTTCTATACAGCATATAATCAGATTTGTGGAAGAAAAGGGTCACCTTTGTTCTTATTACACTAAAAAAGGTTAGAGACATGTTCTCAAAACTGACTTCAGGGAAATTAGAAAAAGAAACGGGAAAAAAACACAAAGAAACACGATGACCAAAGTGCTAAGGCATGAAAGAGAGAGGATGCGTTCCAAATATTATGCCCATCCAGCAAAACGCTTCTGTTCACATTTGCACCCAGAGGCTGGAGTAAAAATAGGAATGCTTTTCCCACGCCTGTGTGGCTAGCTGCCGTGTAAGCATGCACAAACGTATCTCACAAGTCCTAAACGGCCACAGCACAAGATCTCCTCAATGGTTTGTTGTTGAACACATGCAGCACTTACTTATACACAACAGCAGTATTTTGGAAGTACAGTTAATGTAAAAATCAATGTCCCTTTATAATGAGTGAATTTGTAAATGAGATTATCAGAACTGCCTATTAAAATATGGTCTGTAATAAAAAGATACTGCATGATCTGCAGACGGGAAGACAGAAATACAGCATGACGGCTGTCATTTGGTGGTTTGCTGACACTGCTGTCTTTTCCCCAAATTGTTCTCCGCATCACGCAGACATTTTCAGAAATAAGGCCAATATTATTTTCAATTCCTCTACTTTTTCTTGAATATTTTTTTTATGGCAACAGAAATTACCATACGATGAGTAAAACTACCAATCATATTAACTGAAATGCATGACATAAAATTCAGCTGGCAGGAAGAGTAATAAAAATGAAGAGGAGATAAAGCAGGGGAAGATAAACAGCCAGGAGGGAGGGAGGGAGAGGGATCGCTGAGGGGAGTCACAGCACGGTCCCACAGGGTATCCAAGTACCTTCGCAGGTAGCACCAGATTAAAATTATTTGCTTGGGTCTAATGCACGCCCCCGGCGAGGGACTGTGAAAGCAACCGGGTGTCCGTCAGAACAGTCGTGTCACATGTGGGTTCAGGCGGAGCCGTGTGAGATGCCAGCAGCTGGCACCTATGCTGGTGACTGGGTTTCGCGTAGGTGCTCTCTGCTCATGGAGAGCGTTTCTAACCCTGCCAAAAGGGGCCACGGCACTCCGCCAAGAAGGGTTCTGGTGGATTCAATGCAGTGACTGTGCAGGGTCCCAAACTGCTCTGTTCTCCCCCCCATCCCTCCCCATATCAATTGCTTCCTGCACTCCAGCCCACGTTTCTCCTCCAGATGTACAAGAAGCATACACTCATTGTTTTCTGCAAGACTTCTGGGACTTTCTGTGCCAGTTCTCCTGCAGCAGAGGTGGACAAGTGGTAGGTACGTGCAGCTTAACCAAGCTGAAAATTCCCGGCTGCCTCCAACCATGGCAAATGTCCCAGAGGAGATAAGTTATCAGCATTCAACATGCCCTATAAATGCTGGTAAGATACTAGTCCTCCTGTCTGCACTGCCACATGGACGACCCTAAAAAATAATGATTTAGCAATCAAGACACTTGCCCCCAGGATAGTGGGCATATAGTGCAACATAACTTTGGGTACTATAAGGCTCCTAAATTTCCTTAATTAATCCCCAAGATCTTGAAACGTTAATTTCAAAAAAAGGAAGAGAGAGGGAACAGAAACTGGTAATGTACTCAAGTTGGAAAGAAGGCTGGGTAATATATTCATTCTAATTGTATTAACCTTCCCCCATAATGAGAGGGGGGAAGCCTACCATCTGTTTAAGTCATTAGTCAGTTCCATAATTAAAGGATTAAGATTAGCTCTAACAATTTCATTACTTCTCCTAGGAAACTGAACATCCAAATATTTAAAACTAGTCTACTGCCATTGAAAGGGGCTATCGATTCCTTTTCTCTCTCTCATACTTTGGGAGATTGCCATCACCTCAGATTTAGTCCAATTGATTTTATACCAGGAATATTTCCCAAAGTTGACTACCATGTCCAATATATTAGGAAAAGTTTTCTGTCAATCTGATATAGGCAAAAAAGTATATCGTCAGCATAAAGTAATGGTTTAACTTCACGTGCTCCTGACTTCATACATTACAGTTTATGATTAGCCCTAATCTGCATTTCCAACCATTCCAGGACAATGTTAAATAACAGGAGTGTAAGGAGATGCCCTATTCTTTTGCACTGCTTTTAAGAATTAAGCAAGTACCCTCCTTTTAAGTCAAAGTGATTGTGGAGTATAATAAAGCAACAAAATCCAGGTGAGAAATGATCAAATCCGCAAAATCTACATACAGTACCAAGTCAACTTAATCGCATCAAAGGCCTTTTCTGTACCAGGGCAGCATTGCGGCAAGGATTTATCTGAGTATTGACAGACACTCATTAATTTGGTCAGTAATCTTGTACTATCAATGCCCGATCATTAGTTATTAAATTAATGTAATTAGGATGGTAGATATTATCTACTATTTTATTTGATCTTGTACCCAGCATTTCAAGGTGATATTTAAGTTGGCAGAACCTAAAGCACTGTTGCAGATCTTTGCCTGGTTAAGCATACTGAGGAGCCTCAGGAGAACGCTCTCCTCCAATACCTGCAGCTGCTTACATAATCCACAGCTCTAGGGACTAACGGGTACGTGAAAAGCATTGCTAAGGTGCGGGCATCTCTGTTCATGGTGCTTTTATTCAAATCCTTCATCACATTTGCCATATCTCTTAGCAAAACAGGAGAGAAACCCTGAAGTTACCACCTGCTACCCACCACCAAGGTCTCAACACCATCCACCAGGTGGGTTCTCTGTCACTCGACACATCCAGAAAACAACCTAGAAAACGGGAAGTGTAACGGTTTTGATATTTGCCAGTGACAACAAGTAATTCCTAGTTGTAATCTCAAAACCATCAGTAAGGAGCTGCAGAAGAATCTCACGGTACTGCAGGTAACCCAGAAATAAGGTGGTAGGTGAAGCTCAGGGTTCTGAGAACAGAGTAATATACTACATTAGAAAAAAAGGCTGCCTGAACTGTATGTAGGTAATGCACGGGTTTGCATTAGCTATAAGCAAAAAGAAAGTCATAATGGACACTTTTCAGATAATACCAACAGAGTTGTCTGAGGAGTCAGAAGGAAAATGGAATATCAGCACTCTCTGTAAAAGGGCTTGAGAGGAAAAAGCATTTTGCCATTGCCCCAAGCCACAACATGTTCATCCCACACGCAGCATGCAGCCACAATCAGACCACGCCAAATGGAAGACCTGGAGAAACTAAAAACTGCACAGAGAAGGATGACAGATAATCTAAGATGCGCAGAGATTAAACTTTAGCATGGAAAAGGCACACTTGTTACAGGAAATGTGACAGAAGGCAAGAAAAAACTGGTAGAGACTGGTACCCAAAACAAGGTATGAGGAACAATTGCTCTCCACAGTACCCAAGTTTTCCCAAGAGTGTCGGGCGACCAGTTTAAAACAAATGGATTTGTTAATTTGGGGGGATAATGCATCACTGTATGGTGGAACTCAAAGCACTAGGGTGCTGGGGTGGTTAAATGGATTCATGGAGATGACCCAGGTTCACAGAGGGTAAGTCATTAAGTGACTATTTCTAATTTTTCTAATGCAGGCTCTGGTTCAAAGATACGTTAAGCCACTGACTGTCAGAAGCTGGGACAAAACACCAGGGAAAATGGTCATTAATACTTTGTCAGGATGTAAATGGCTAGCCTTGCTCATCTCAATTATCATGAGTTTGATGTTTGAACCTCCGTTTTTATCTAAAACCACAATGATTTTTCCTTCCTCTCCCGATCCCTCAAAGCTGTTGTTTTAGCCTCAATATCCCAAGCAGGTATCACATCTTAAACACATTTTTTGTTGTTATTAACCTTTCAGTCAGACAATGCAACAGACATTTTTATGCTGAGCAAGCCCACCCACACTCAGGCTCCGCTCCGCAGACACAGACACCCGGCAGACAGCTGGCGGAGCAGCTCTCTAGGCTCACTGACCTGATTCTTCACCAGCTATAACAGAGGCTTAAACAACTCCCTTACACCCGGACACCGATGCTTAAGTGTAATCACGTACGAGCTGAATCCCTGCCCTAGTGCAGCGTCCACCTGATCAGACGTGTTTATGTTCAAATGTAGGACAGCCAGCATGGACATCCTTTGTAGACGAGGGAGATAGCGGCTGCCCACTTCAACTTCAGATGTATGAACAAATCCGAGCAAACAGACCTTGTCCTAAAGCCCCTGCTTCCCAGCCACCCCACCGGCACGGGGGCAACAGAGCGTGAGCTCAGGGGCAGACATCCACACCGTGAGGTTTAAACATTGATGTTGGCCAAATGAGACCTTCAGTCACATCCACGCGATTCAGAACTGGCAAGGCATTTCGGATTTCCCCAGGTGTAAGGTACACAGGACACCCCTAAACCGACGTTCAGCCGTGCAAACACATGAGCGTGCACATCACACACCGACTCCTGCAGCCTGGGATTTTATCTTCTACTTTGCCAGGAAATTGAAACAACTCAATGCAATTCTAACATTAGTTTACTATAAATCCCTAGTCTTTAAGCTAATGGTGAAATAATGCTCCCCTCATTAGTTTAATGATCATATCATGCCTAATACAAGCTTCTCCTCCCCCTCCCCCCGCCCCCCCCCCCCCCCCCCCCCCTTTTTTCCTCTTTCATTAACTCTGTCTAATAGTTGCGGGAAATTTGCTTTCACTATGAAGCTGTCGATCGTTTTGTTGCATGTAGCATGTCAGTCTGTTATACACAGAGTCAAGGCAATGCATTTATCAGACTAAAACCTCTTTTCATTTAGTGACTCAAAAATTATTCTGAGCAATCTATGATAAATCATGTTAATGGAGCACATTTTAAGAAGCAAACATTTAGATCGTTTACAGGTTTTCTTTTTTAATTATGACATGTGCTTCCTTGTCAGTGTTTGATGCAGAATAAACTACCTGTCCCTTGGAATAGCGGGAAGGCAGGTGAGACTGATGCAGAGAAATGTCCCTCAGCTCAGACTGAGCTGGCTGCTCCCCTGAGGCACCCAAACAAAAGACTGGCTCGTAGCAGTCTGCAGCAGTACAGAGCAACAGCAACATTCCCTTCCCTCATAACTGTGCAGCCTTTCCTCAGGAGCATGAAAAGGAGGAAGAAAATAGGCATTTTGATATGCTAGATTTTAGAAGCAAAAGTGGCTATTGTATCAGAAGGGGTGAGGGAAAGGACAAAGTGATAATGGAGGATGCGTCCGGAGCTGTCGTGTGAGACTCATTAGATGCTTAAGAACTCTTATCCTTAATAAGAACTCTTAAAAATTAAGAACATTATAGAAGATCCTTAAGGTGTTATTTGGCTTGACTAGAAATTTGGAGATGCTTTATTCTAGGCATGTGATGTGTTCAGCCTTTCTGTTGGGGTCTCCTACACACAGGAATGCCGCATCATCTAAGCTGACATCTGCTTGCTAGGGAAGGACAGCCCTGCCCTTCCATCTACACTCCAAGTTTGCATTTCAGTCCATCCATACCCCAGATGCATCACTTGCAGCTTTCTGTCTCTTGTTGGTGTTTATCCCAGCTCCTTCAGAGTTCACACTGCTTTAAAATAGCAGAAATTTATCTTTGTCCACAGTCCTGCCTCTGGTTGGTTGCAGCAGAATTTCCAGAAAAGCTGCTGTTTTTTTCTTCAGTTCCATACAAGAAAAGACTTTATCAAACAAAAGCCAGCAGCTGGTGAAAAAAAAAAAAAACAAACAAAAAAAACCCCACAAACAAAAACACAAGAAACCCAGCATTGCTTTGGCTGCAGGGAAATGTGAGGGATTGCTGTGCTTACCCTTTGTTCCTGATTACCGCTCCTCTCAGAGGCTGCCATTCCCATCCGGATTTGTTTCTTCCCTGTTTCCATGAAAGCTTATGTTAAGACCACCACATTTTAACTTCCCCATTTAATGTATGAGGAACACCCCTAAGTGTCCATATCTCAAGCAACCATTCCAGGGATACCCGATCAAACACTTTTCAGTCAATGCAGCAGTAATTTTATTACAGTTTGGCCTTTAAAAATGAGGTACTTACAAATCTCTCACTTGTTCCAAACTTTTTTTAGAGCTAAACCAGACTATTAAGCAAACCAAGAAATGTAAATCTTGCCATTCTGGGCTGAAGTCAGCAGTCGCCAGCTTTTTGAAACAGGCGGCACTCTTGATCCCAAAAATACATGCTGAGGGCCAACACAACACTTTTCAGGGCTGTAGGAATGTGGCAAGGGAGACATTAAACCGAGCAAATATCTCAAACTACAGCTGCTCTGTTGCCTACCTCAGGAAAGGGAGCTGGGCTTGAAGCCGCAGTGACCTGAGCACAGCACAGGGCAGTGCTGATCCTGGCACCAGCCTTCGTGCTGAGAACGGTACCGTGGGATTTGGGATGACAGAGCATCCGCTGGCGCTACCATAAATCTCTTAGGCCAGCTTGGCAAGCCAATGCTCTTAGGGGAAAAGACACAGGGAATAACCTAGTTATTCGTCCACGAAGGAACCATGCACATTCATGAGATGGGCAAAGGGGAGAAGGCTCAGGTGCCTTGGTCACACTAAGCAAGCGCTGTGAGCCTGCCGCGAGCTCCCTGCGCTCCCCAGAGCAGAGCATGCCTTTCCCTTCAGTTCACGGGTGGTGTCGGTACATTTAGGGCTGTGACTAGAGCCTCTGCTACATGTCAGATGCTCGGTGCCCTAAAAACACACAAGCAAACCACCAGCCATGGCCAAACACCTCAGGCCGGAGGGGGATCAGAAACGAAGACCAACCGCTACCAATAACTGCATCACGCAAAATGCACTGAACCAAACCAGTCGTATCTACCTGTCCCCTTGCAGACGCCGGGTGGGGGCTTTGTCCCCTTTCACCAGAGCACACCCACACTCCCTCCCGCACAAGCTGCTCTGTGTAGCTGAAGGAAGATCAGACTATTCTCTCACACACTGTTTCAACCAGACTGATTCTGAAATTTTCATGGGGCATTCAAGGACAAAGAAAGAGGGGAAATAAAAAAAATGACTACTGGCTAGCAAGCTGAAAAGCTCTTCCAAGACATATCTCCCTCACTGCTCCCTAAGGTAGAGCTGCAGTGGCTATAGCAAGATCCCAGAGCCTCTGTGATGAACTAACCCTCATCCTTGCCCTTCCCTCTGGATCCCAGCCATTCCTTTATCTCCCCTCTCCTGTAAAAATATGAGCGTTTTGGAGGGAAGTGATCCGTTTTCTAATTCTTTAATTTTAATTTGATCTCCCAGTGTCATTCACATGGAGACTGTAGTTTCCAGCCAGGTCTGAAGTCCCATTCCTCGTCTCTAAATCTGCATCCCCCCCCCTCCTCTCCCTCCTCCTTTTTCCCAGGCTTTGGCAGCCGCACAGGACCCCCACCGAAGCCCACCAAGTCATTATTAGCCCGTGATGCCCCGGGGGCCAGCAGCGTCACAGCCTGGCTCTGGGCTCGGCGCGCCGCCCCTGCGCCTCCCGCAGCACCCGCAGGGAGGGCAGCGCCCCGGCGCCCCCCGACCCCCTCCTGCCCCCCAGGTCAGGGGAGCCCCAAACCCACCCCCAGCTCCCACGGCGCCACCTCTCCGAAGCAGCCCACCGCTGCACGGGGGGCGCAGCAGCTTCTCCCAGCCGCGCTTCGGCCCCTGCTCAGCCACGGTACAACCCCTCGGAGCGCACCTCGCCCGTGCCGCCGGTGGCTACCAGGTGAGCATTGGGCTAAAGGTCACTTCAGGCACACAGCGGCGACCCAAACATGCAACAGCTGCTGCATGGCTCCCCCCATTGCACTCAGAACCAGATAAAACTGCTTTTTCAGGCACCCAGTGCAATTCATGCTGCTCCAGGCACTGGCATTCAAAGGTGAAAAATACCAATTTGAGGGCTACAAACTCGAATACACCACCTTTTTTTTTTTTTTTTTCCTTGCACACATTCCATATTTCTTTTTTTCAGCCTGCCTTTTACACTGCAATTCAGCCACATGCCTCTCTTCCTAAAGCGCACACCTCTGGTCTTCCTCAAATGGCTAAATATATATATATTTACTGTAGCAAGTCAACATGTGTCAGTGCCGTTGCCTGTCACAGCTGACTCTTTCTCCTTCTTTCTGAAGAGGAGAATGTGGTGCCCTGAAAGAAGGCATGCAGATGGGCAGGTTGTGCTGCAGTCTATATGGTTTTCTTTGAGATGGAGAGGGACAATAAATGCATGTCTGCTCCTGGTGTGGGGAGTCAGCAGCAGGTCAGTGAAGGAGGCCAATGTATCTCAGCAGCTTCCAAACTCAGGGTGCATGTTCCCAAAGCAGCTGCACCCTGACGAGTGCTGTCAGAGTAACTGGCACTGAATTAGGAGGTAAGTTAGATGTCTATATTTTCAGAAGGGTTCTCTTAGGAAAGTAGATGCTGAAGCCATTCAGAAGGACTCGCTCCTGGATTCATACTGATTTGTTGTACTACAAATTAATGTTACTCAGGTATTATTGAAAAGAAGGCTGAGGATGAATCAAAGAAGCTGCTTTTCATCACAGTGCCGGTGCAATACAGCCTGGAGCAGAGCAGACTTGAAAGTGTGTGGTATGTTTGGTGAAACACTAAAAGGAAGCCCTGTGTGATTTTAGCATTTCCTCCTCCTTTTATGTATGTGTAAGTCTCTCGGAGGCTTGAGGAAGAATGTGATTTCCCCAGAGATACACAAGTCTGCAAAACGTTACAGGTGGTTCGTGACCCTTCTGGACAGAGCTGCGCTCCTGGCACGGGGGTGCCAAGTGGGCCAGCGCGGGGGGGCTGGGGAGCAGGGCTGTGGTCCTTCATGCCACAGAGGGCTGCCACAGCACGGTACCTGGGCTCTTCATCGCTGTCCTGAGCGGTGAAACATCAGCGTCACACAGGGGCTCTTCACTGCCAGTAATGGGTTAGGAGCTCAGCTTCTGGCGGTGGGTGAAAGCTCCGAGGGGACACGAAAGAGAGCATTTACAAGATGCTTTTTCCTGAATGTGGGAGCGAATACTCTGCTCCTTCTCAAAACCCCTTTTCTCAACATTTCCACTGAGGCTCAGCAGCCGTGGAGCTGCATGTAACTGCTTAAATCAAGGTTGAGGAAGCCTCCGATTTTCTTCTTGGAGACAGTTCTTGATGCCAGGTGCCCAGGTTAAGCTGAACTCTCTCTCTCCCAGTGCCTTCAGACTGGTCTGCCTCCCCCACGTATGCTGCTGGAGGGCAAGTCCGTGGCCCAGCTCTGCCCTGCAGTGGACTGAGAGGGTCAGCCACAGAGAAAGGGGCTTCTCACCCCCCTCTCTAAAGCAAAGGAGGAGATCCCCAGGCCTGAGGCACTGAATGGTTGCCATTTGACAGAAAAAGAAAAAGGGCTAGGAGATGTCCAGGTCCATTTGATATTTCTTACCAAGCACTAAAACACTAAGATGCCTGAAGATGCTGTTTGCAAGGAATGCTGCATGCTCGATCTGAAAGCAGCGCTGCACCACCTGGGTAAGGTGACATCCCTGCCATGCCTGGCACAGCCCGGCAGGAGAAGATCTTGGGTGTGGAGCAGCTTGGTCTAGGAAGGACAACTCAGGCTGTCAAGCCATGGAGAGAGAAAAGAAGAAACTTCAGCAAAAGCTCTGCACGGCAAAGCCTAGAAAGCAAAGGAAGAGATTCACACCAGTTTTTTGAGCAGCATTAACAAATGGCTCATTGCCTTCACGTAGTAGATTGCAGTACTTTAGAGACGACTTCATCTCTGCTGAGAAAATGCTGAGAGTCCTTAACAAGAGCTGGTTTGTAAGCCTTTTAAAAACTGCTGGCCCTTAGAAACTCAGAGTGGATATTCCCTGCCTCTGTAAAATGCTTTACCAATCACCCCACGCTCTGCAATGGTTTTTTCACCACTTCATGCTTAAAGCAACCTAATGACCTTAGCTGCAGGACAAATTTCTTTAATACAAGTGCTAGAGGTCAGCGCTCGGGACAAGCAGTGGGAGAGCCAACGTGAAGCTGGCAGGTCACTTGGCACATGGACTGGAGGCATGTGCAGCCTGAGCTGAAGCAGCAGGGAGGAGAAAAACTGCTAGAGGAGGCTCTAGGAGAAAATCAGAACTGTAATTTCTCTCCTCTTGTATGTACCAAGGGACAGAGTTTCACGAGTTGCCTTTCTCCGATCCACCAGCATGGCTGCTTTGGGGAAAAACACGTATTTAACAAGTGTTCTCCAAATCACATCTTTTAAGCCCTTTTTAGCTGGCAGTCGTTTACGCCCTCCCCACTGCCAGTTCTCAGCCAGGTTTCTAACAGCTGTCTTGAAACTTCTGGTACTTCAGGTTTCTCTGCCAGATGTGATCAAGTTGTGTCTGTATCTTTCGCTCATAGCACCTGATCTGCTGCTCTAGTCCAAGTTATGGACAGTGCTCGTCCCCGCGGCATTCCTGCATGCGTACTGGATGTTGTCCAAAAGCCTCTGCGGGAAAGAGATACCACATACACAAAAAGGTGTAATCAGAGAGTGCTTAACATACAGCAGCTATATCCCTTTGTCTAGCCATCGCACAGCACTTCCTTAACCATCTGGTCTCTTTGACTGTGTCCACTCTACCAGATGAGCTGAATTAATTTAAATTACCTTTTTAAAAAAAGCTTTAAAATATTACACATTGATTGAATTCCACAGGCCAACGAGCACAGCTAGGAGAACTATTTGCAGTTCATAACTTACCTCATTTTGTTCCTGTTCATAAATTATCCACAAAGGACTTTGATTTTTACTAATCTGCTCATTATTCAAGGCTGTTCAGCAAAAAAATTAATGCAAACATATTTCAACATATGGATTCTGTCTGTGGGCTAGTCACTTCTGCTGCTTCCTTGACTACCTATTATTTATGGCTTGCAAATGGTCAATTACACAACGTGACATTCCCCACACCTTGGCTGGATGTTTGGACCAAACCATGGAGGCTCTTTCTCACACGGAAATGCTGTTCAGCTTTGGCCAACACATCCCATTGAACCAGCTTCAGGTTTGAAGCATCAGTTGTGAGAAACGTGGCAAAACCAGAGTAGCAGAAAGCAGGGGCCGCTGATGTCACCCCCTTCATGACTTGAGCTTAACTTAATTCCCTGCCTCAGCCGTGTGCACAGGCTGGAGGTATTTCCCGCGGCTTCCCAGATGGCTTGTTCCATAACTTACAGGTCAGTAACACAAATTATGTGTAGAGGACGACCTGACTAAGCAAAGGTGTATTCCTTTTTACCCTACTGTCCTCTTTTTCTGCCCTACCTCACCTTGTTTAGGGCAAGCTGGGGTACCTCCACATTAACGATGCAGCTACATCTACAGTTTATTCTAAAAATAGGAAAAAGATAGGTGGGATGTTTTGTTCCCCTACAACAGAACAGGCAGTGTACTTACCCGAGTGAAACGAAGCCCCCAGGGACAGCTTCCCAGTGCACAGCACCACGCTGGTTTCGGTAGATGTCCTCTGCAACACCCCCGCCCAGCCTTCCCTCGGGATGGCCAGCACTGCTGGCTCAGGCTCTGGCAGTGCTCGATGAAGCCTCCTCAGTCCTCATGCTTCCGAGTGCCTTTGGTCCAAATAGGGCTTCACATCAAAACTAAAACATCTGTCCCTTCATGAAGTTATGATTTCTAAGAGGCTTTGAAGCAAGGCAACAGGTATACCCACCAGTTTCCAGGGAAGTTTTACTTCTTACTTATCAAATTAGACAAGTCACAGAGGCAGCCAAAGGGCTTTTATACCTTTTTACAGAGCAGTGATAAAAGCCACCAAAATCATAATAGCTGCCAACTTCTTCTTTAAAATGCTCTTGCTTGGCTTTAGAAAAGAGAAAACAACTCTTTAGTGTCATTTTGATCAGCAGTGCCACCATCTGCACACGGCTTAACTCATACAGCAGGGATTTGCAGACAAGGCAGCACCAACCGTGTGTTTTCAGAGCTGACAAAGAATAAGGAATTAAACAAAGTGATTCACTGAAGAGCTGAATAGGCTGACCCACGTTGCCAATCCATCGCTGCAAAGTCTTTCACAGAAAAGCCTGATAGGAAGGAGGAAAGGAAAAAAAAAAAAACAAAACCAAACATAAATGAGAAAAAAGTTTCCCCAACACAATCAGATCTGCTCAGTGCGAAAGAAAGGGACAGGGAAAGCATATATGTTTATCTAGTGCATTGTTGAGCTGTAGCTCTTCTTCCAGACTCAATCGATACATTTTCTCTTTAAATTCCCCTGTCCACTGTACAGAAGGCAGCTATGTTTGTTTACCAGCAGATAACCATCTTAATTAGACTACTGTATCGAAGCCTTGTTCTCAAGCACAGAAATGGTTTTGTTTCCTCTGGCATTGTTTTCCTTGGAGGTGTCTCTTGCTAAATGGAATCTTTCTGTTTAATGAAACAGAGTAATGTAAATGTTATCCTGTGGTCTTTGTGCCCATGTCACTCCCACTCAAGTGAAACCAGACAGGACCCAGCTAATTAGTACAAGCCATTAAAACCAAAGAAAAAACCAGCATTAAGAGCCAGTTTATTTATTTCTAAGCATCTCATTTCCACAGCATCAAAAACAATTGGAATCGAGTAAAATGGTACCCAATTTCTCACGTTTGGTGGATGGAGCCTGTGCACACTGCAGGCAGATTCTTGCAGAAGCCATAGTAACTTGGCGAGCAAGTCCTGAGGGATCAAGCAAGCTTTTCCAAGACCAGCACATCCACTATGCAGAAGCCTTCACAGCACAGACCCCTGTGCCACGTGCTGCTACGAGAGGCCTACATCGCCGTGCCACAAGGGTTAGTGCAGCCTCCTGGCTAGCCAAGGCCAATTCCCAACACCAACAGTGCTCATCAACCCCTTCAGTAAAGAGGTGCCTGTAAGAGAAGGCAAAACCCGACCCCACGCTGTCATATCCAACTGAAGAGCTATTGCTTTTCATACACATGCTCCTTTCTTCTGATCCTCAACACCTCCCACATGCCAATCATGTAACAGGGACCTGTAAGGGCACGTCTTGGGGCACAGCAACACTAGACTTTGCCTGCAGTTCACCTTATACAAATTCCTGGTATTTTAATAATATATAAGGAAACTTACTTTTCCTGGGACAAGTTTTCCATGGTCGTAGGGCTAGCACCCTTCTCTGTTCTTTCCTCCTTTCTTCTCAAGAGGGCTATCAATAGAAGAGTTTTTCAGAAAAAAAAAAACCACCAAACAAACAACACTGGATCCCTCCCTCACCCCCTTTCTGGACAAAACAACCAAAAGTGCAGGGCCACATTCCTCTCCAATTTCTTCCATCTGTACATGAAAGCCAGAAGGAAGGTCCTTCCTCAGCAAGGAGCCCAAACACGAGGACGGGCTGTTTCAGTTCCCCCCCTCTCCAGCAATAAGGAGCCACAAGCAGCAGTGGCGGAGAAAGAACCACGCCAAAACACCCACCAAAGGAAAAACACTTTCCAAAGTCAGTGACTGCGTGAAGCGATCAAGGTGGAAAGGGGGGTTAGGCTGACAGTGTCAAGTACAGGACTATGCCCAAGTCATGCCTTCTAAATCTGGGCTTTCTGTGTTGAAAAAAAAGGAGTCACAAAAGCTAGCAGAGTATTTCTCTTCAGAGCATGCTTTGACGGCTGCCATTTTTCCCCCTCAATATCGTGCTTTTGCCACCTAAGAAACTGCAGGCTTTCAGCACAAGTTAAAAAGATTGGCAGAAATTCTTACTCTGTCACTGGCTTTTCTTGAAAATTGACTCCAGCAAACTGCTAGCTTTTTCAGTCACAACCTAAAAATAATGTGAAGCAGATTAAGGAAGACAGCATAACCAGTTCTGCAGAGCCATAGTCAAAGACCCAGGTTAAACAGCTGTTCTAGTGTACACTCTCCATCACTGCTCACCCCAGCAGACACAAATATTAAGAGCTGGGTAACACTTTTCCACATAGTTTCAGCATCAACCAAAGCAGGTGATGATGGCAGAAGAGCACAGGTTTTGGAGCAGGCACATTCCACAGGATCTGCACGTTGCTTCTAACCCAGGGCTCCCACCTCACCCCTCCCCAGACCCCATGCACTGCCCGCATCGCTGGGGGGAGGGACCCAGCCGCCCTTCGGCCGGGGACCCTCCTGCCCTGGGTGCTGGTGCCAGGCTGAGCGTGGGCACGTCGCAGGGACGCTGCCCACAGCCGATGGAAAACGGAGCGAGGAGGGCAGCTCAGTGAACTAAAAGGTCACTCTCAGATATTCAGGTTATAGCACGTGGTCATTGCAGGGATATTTTGGATCCGATCTAGCAGCCTTATCATTGTTAAGCAATATAATAACAATTAATAATAAATAATTCAGGCTATTGTGTGCTAAATAGCAGGAGGAATAATAAAGGCATCTTTAAAAAAAAAAAAGTTAGATTTCATTTTCTCTGCAACCTTGAAGTTGTACAATGACTGTTTGCCAATTCAAATACAACATTTACTCATCTGTCCTTTACTGCAAGCAGTTATGATCATAGAAATAGTTGGATATTCTTCAGCTGCTCCCCACTCCAATTTGCTTTTTAATTAGTAATGAATCCAGAAGATTAGGTGGTTAGATTTTTCAATACTGTATGCTTTTATATGCTGTGGTATTATACAGTGACATGATCAACAAACGTCCCTTTCTGGCCCTGGAATGCTGCACCCATGCCTGTCCTGCTTGCTTTCCATCCATGGTCCCATGAAAGCGATTAGAAAATGAGTATGCCCATGGACACAGATCCGGTATGGAACGTTATGACACAGCTTAAATGAGACCATACATGACTCCCAGTATCTTGGTCAAAAGTTGAATAAAGTTACCTTTGCTCTCAGACACCACCAAGCTAACAAAGTTCATTCCCACTTACAGATGCGTGCAGATGGCGTGTTTGCCTTGTCACCCTCCTCCCCCCTCACATCTGCTAAAGAATCCCCCAGGTCTCCAAAGCCATTTTTAATTGTGCCTAGGCTTTAATATGGTGAAAGCCAAGTGAATTCTACAAATTTCATCTGGGCTTTACTTTAATCCCATAGCATTTTCAATCATTTCATTTTTTTTTAAAAAAAAAAAGTCATTTCTCTCTATTTCTCCCTCTTTCTCCTGCATGTGTTAAGATGACTGCACATCAGTCTAGAAATTAGTGTTCAAGAACTGGGGAAGCCCTAGAGATCAGATGCCACTCACAGCCACCCAGCTCTCTCTGGACCACCAGTACAGAGAGCACTGCCAGGGCATCTGGCCCAGCTCCATCGGCGTGAGGGTCCAATAAGCTTGCTAACTCCCCACTGCTGCACCCACTCGTATGGCATCGGTTACACGGCCCAGTAACCCAGGACATGACAGCGCACAACATGCAGACCTTTCAGAATTTCAATAGCTCTTTAGCTAGGAATAATAATTCCTTTTGAATGACAATGCACATCGAGATCATGAGGATTTATTAAGTATAACCTACTGTAGTCTATCTATCAAAGTGACACTCGGTCGCTTACAAAGTTCCTGCGCTTACTGTACTTAATGAACACTTCACAGGTTCCCGCAGTATTATTTTTGCCTAACAGCAAAAACTCTCATGTGATTCTTAGGAAGGCAGAGGACCTTCCCTGAGGAGCAAAGAGCTCTGCCCAATCCCCTAGTAATCATGCACCGGCTGACGTTTCATCGATGCTGCTCATGTATCATCATTTCCCACAACACAGCACATACTTTAAAATTAATATTTTCACGGCTGTTTTACAATGCAATCTCATGACCTGCCCCAGAGCAGCAGGGGAGCGCAGCCCTCCTGTGCTTCTGACCGCCAGCATCCCTTGAGTGGCCAGCAGAAGCACAACTCCTTTGAAACGTGAGTGACTGCAATGATGGTTTCCTTTCTTTCTAGGGGGAGAAATTCAGAGTTTTCTCATTTCCAGTGTTCTCTCTATCAAGAGCCCTACAAATGAACAGTAAGTAAAATTCACCCTGAAGTCAAAGAACTAAACGTAAGAAACTGCTCATCTTCCCTTAAGCTGTTACTGCATACCCTTGAAGACATTTCTCATCTTCCCTTCATCGTTCTTCAAGTTCTCCCATCCTTGTCTCCAGTTTTATTCTGGATAAACGATTCTGTGACCTCCTGTTCTCCCTCTTACTTCTGCCATAAAGCAGAGGGCAACTCCTCCACACTCCCTAACTCTTACACTGGCCACCTCCCATTTTATGTTATTAGCAAGACAACTTCCAGGCCAAGTCAAAAATCCTTCTACCTACAAGTCCTGGAGGGCAACCAAAATGTCCACCCTGCTTTTCCTCAGACTTATGATCAACATGCAGATACGACCTCTGGGGCAACCAGCCAGCTTCAACAGCTCCTCCCCACACCCCCACCCCCCATCTGAAACCTGTAGCAATCCTCCAGCAGAAGCCCCAGCAGGGGACAGTGACCCTGGAAGAGCACGGACGCTGGCATAGTTTGGAGACAAACTTCAATGAGAAGTTCCCGTTTCATGTGAACAAGCACATACACCCCTGCTACACGTCCCCAAGCACCCAGACGAGGACAGTCACTGGAGAGTTCCCGACACCGCTGCACAGCCCAGGGGCAGCCAGGCTCCGTCCCCCGCCCCTGGCAGCCCACCCAAGCCCTCCCACCACAGGAAAGTGCCATTCTCCTGAGGAAGGGAATAACAAGCCTCTCGAATCGAAAAGCTTCAGCTCTTTTCCAAATGTTTAGCAAAATGCAACGGTTTCCCTGCCGGTTTGATAAGACAAAGACCTCAGCTGCCCAGATTGCCTGAGAGAAGGGCCCACGTGGCCGGGTAACTGAGACTCGCTGGGCACATCTCAGCAGCTTCTCTCGCTCAGCGCAGACACAGGCCGTCAGAAAGGTGTCCCAGCGACCAGCCTAACTGCTGCTCAGATTCCTCTGGTGCCTGTGCAGCAGAACAGCTGCCACAGGGACACTTCTCCCAGACGGCCCTACAGCCCCTGGCCTAACGAGGCAATGCGCTTCGACCGTCCCTCTGCTGTGTCCCCGAGCGTCTCTGCCTGCGCTACCACACGGGGTGCACGCTGCTGCTGCTATTGCGCTTCTCCGAATGGCATCTCTCTCCTAAGATACTCTCTTTCTCTTAATATGGATTCTTGTGTTTGGCGAACATAACCCAAGTTTGTGCCTAGCTTCTAGACAACCCTACTGGTGTTTCTCATTTAAAACCTACCACAAAATAATTGGTCGGAGCATCTTCCAAATCCTCTCCATAGTCAACAGGGGAGGTAGCCCCTTTGTCTGCAGAGAAAGATGTAGGCCGCTCCAGTCGCCTAAAAGATGCCAGCTAGAATAAGAATGTGCATGTCCTGAAAATATTTGTATGTAGGTCAGAGAGTCTAAATATGCACTGAAACATATTAATGTCACTGACCTGTCTGATCCGAAGTGCAGCTGCTGCCTCAAACCATCTCAAAATTGTTTCTTCTGAGAGCAAGTACCTGCTGCTCTTCAAAACCTTCTTTCATCTGCAGAGGGGTGGGAGGAAATGATTTATGATCAGATGTTCAGCTATATTTACTGGTTTTAATAAAAAAGAAAACTTTAAAAAGGACGCTTGGTTTCCATTTAATGGCCCCCAAACGTTTATCACTAGACACACTTGGCGCCAGCGCTGAGGGGAAGTTGGTATTGCTGCTGTTCAGCTGCGCTTTGCCTCAGGTTAACTCGTCCTTCGTGTGCTGGTGCAGCTAATCTTCCGGTTTTCCATGAGCACAAAATACTTGTTTTCCTTGGAGGAAAAAAAATAAAGACAAAAAAATAACAAAAAAGCCCCATATGTCCAGAGACAGCAAAGATTACTTGTAACTGCCATCATTTAAGGGCAAAAAGAATCCTCTTATCTCACCTGCAGAGTGGATTTAAAAAATGAGAGCAGGAAGAGAAATGACTTGCTGAAAGGAAGTTTTGGAGGACGTTATTAGGGTACAAATATGGATTTATATGGTCTCCATGCCGTGCTCTGCTATCTTGCATGCACTTTGGCTTAGACAGATGCTGAAAAGGACCTGGAGTGGCTACAAGTTCATCATGGGCACACAGTCAGCCCTGGCATCTCTGGTACATGTTTACTCAGTGCCCGGTAATATGGTAAGTTCTCTCCACATTATAGTCCTAAATGTACAGAGAAATGGCTAGGAAATTATTTCTATAAATATTTGGGGTGGGGAGGAGGTGCACATGTGTCTATTCCCAAGTATACACTACACCTGTGTGGGTAGAAATTGTGCTGCAAAGGAGAAAGCCCATTTCTTCCCCATTCCTAGCCTCGTCAGTCATTTGCTTCTGTGAAAAATGAGCAAAAGTACACTAGTTTATTAACAGTGGTGCTTTATGCAGAACTATTCACACAAGTATAACCAGGTATTATTGATTGGGAGTTAAACTCATTCTTGGCGGCACCAACTGACCCGCACCAATGTCAATGTGTCAGTTCGGTGGCATTGCTAGTAGTGCAGCGGTATTCTGCACGTGTTCTTTCATGAAGAGCTCACAAGAACAAAACTATATCACCTCCACTATGTAAAGAACTTCTGCTAGTTAAATATGTGCTCATACACACACACACGTGTGTGTGGCCTGTGGCTCAACAGAACAATTTTACCTCTGAGCATCCCCAGAAGGGTTAAGCAAAACAACCTTCATGCATGGACAAGCCGTAAATAAGGAACACCTCTTCAGGAAGGTTACAATACTGGTAAGCAATTAAGGAAGGTGGTAATCCTGCTTGTATAACTGTGCAATTAGGATAATGTCACTTTCTATTTCCACTTTGTAAAAAACTTCGAGAACCTCAGATGAAAGCTCTGTACCAGTGCGAAGCATTTATACCTTCGTCAATGAAGCAGATGGCATGTGGTATGCTTGTTTGTGTGTGAAGTACTCATCACTGTTATAATTAGTTAAGAGTCATCTCCTGCTCCGCTGCAAGCTCTGCTGTTCAACAGCGTTTGCTAGGAGCTACCATTTCCACATGAGCAAGTGTATCTTGGTGTACTTACACTGCTTCCATCGCCGTTGGAGCTGCGCAGTGACGTGTTAAAAGTATTGCGTGTGTACGGCTGAAACACAACGCGGCAGAGGTGTACACCGACTGACGAAGAGCAGGGGCGACTGAGAGGCCATCTGGTCCATTGCTCCACACTGAGCAGGGTCAAGGACTTGTAAGCATTTCCCAACCAGTTATTCCAACCCGTTTTAAAGACTTCCAGTGAGAGAAGCCCATGTCTTCCTCAAGAAATATTATTTTGTACTAAATATGCATTTTTCTAATATCCAGTCTCCATTTCCCTTAGTGAAATGTATGCCTATTATTTCTAGTCGTCTTTCATAAAGAACTTTTTCCATCCAAGGCCTCTTTGCAGCTATCTTTGTGTACTTGAAGATTATTGTATCAGGTATATTGTATTCTTTTTCATTTCACTGAGAAATACGCAGAGCGCTATGTACCTTTAAGCTCCCTCCATCCTTCTGCTGCAAGTCCATGGCTGAATAAAAGGAACACTGGAAAAGAAAAATGAAAAATTTTTAAAAATCAGGCATAGGACCTATCTTTCAAAGTAATTGCTGTTCAGCAGACCAAGGCTGGAAAACAAGCATAAATGTGTTCTAATTATATCAGCCCGAGTTGTGTTTTGGGTTTATTCACATGAATGGGAATCATAGTGCTTCTGCCTTTGCCAACAGGAACAAAGCACCTTGAACCAAACACAGATATATCTAGCCAAATAAGAGTAAACATATTAGTGATTCTGACTGTGTGACAATCCACAAATAAGCACAAAAAGAAAATCTGAAACAAATTTGAGTAACCCACATGAACAATATCATCGCACGCAAGGACAAGGAAGAGGCTCAGCTGCACTTCCCTCGCAGCATGATGTGTGCATGCAAACGCTCAGGACCCCTTTGGCATCTTTGAGCACCTGTACCCTGTAATTAATTTCTAAATTATGGAGATTCTGTACATTTAAGTTGTTCTTAGACAATAAGTCGTTCGCTCACAGAACCATTCCCTCTATTTGTAATTCAAGTTTTCCAGTTGCAATTATTCCTATTCTCCGAGAAGAAAAGCAGCAATGCCTAAGACAAAAGAAAAGTGGCAGGACTTTGCTCTACTCAGCGGTTTACTGGGTAATAATTCCTACAGAGGAAATTAATTGCTGGGCTGAATCAGGCAAAGTCTGTCATGCCCATATCTCGTCTCTGACAGGTACCAACCCCAGGTGCTTCACGTCCTCACAGGCAGGCGCACAGTAATGTCCCCACAGAGGATGCTTCTTCTAAAACCGAGGCACTTCAGATTGCTTAATGCCTTGAAGCAGAAGGACTCAAATCTTTAATATTTACTTTATCCCAGCTAGTGCAGCTACAGGCATTCACCCAAGTGGAATCCTCTCCAGTCAAACTTAGTAGCTCAGTATTAGTGTCTAGAAGCAGTGAGTTCCACAGGTTAAAGAGAGACAGTGGAAAAAAATAAATAAATATGGATTTCCACATACATTTTCATAATTTCCTCCTTTACTTTACCAGCTTGTCTTCATTTCTAAAATAACAATAAAGGTCCAAATTATCCCTTTAGATGTTTCCTTCCTTTATATACTTTTATTTTTCATTACAATCTATTTGATCAAGTCCTAACATTTCTACTGCTTTCCTAACGTATTTTGCATCTTAAATGCAAAGCTGTGTAAAGAGCTACCCTTCGCATCTTGCGAGTAATTTCCTTGAACGATTTAACTAAGCATCAAGACCTCAGGAAGTTCTCTAATCTATTTTCTAGCACCGAGCACGGATCAACTTAACAAAAATCATTCCTTATTTGTTCTTAAAATCTTTAGGAAACAGAATTTAATAAGTCTATAGATAGACAACTCCAGTGCGTAACTACTGGAAAGCTCGTCTCAATGTTTAGCCTACGTTTCCGCCACTGCCATTTAAACCCATCAGGATTTGCCCTGTTCGTATGTCATTACACACCTGTAATGCAAACGACTCCTCTCGAAGCAGATTGCCTCCCGCACCCTTGCCCTAAGTGCTCCGGCCGCTGAGCAGTTCCAAACGGCCATTGAAAGCACAGCGAGCTGGGCAGAGTGATTCCTGCCCACACCGCTGCAGCGTCTGCAGTGCCAGCAGTGATGCGATGGCTGCAGTGAAATCACGCACCATGGCCTGACTGCTCTCCAAGCTCAACTCTGTGCACCAGATCCATCCCTTGGGGTGACCTCCGGAGATCCACACCCTCTGGACACTGTATTTGTGAGGGCCCAGGATCTTCAGTGCTATTCGGTAGAAAGCCGGACTCAGTCACTGACCTGAGCAGGGAAACAGAAAATTCAGGTTGTACCTCTGTTCCCTGCCATGACCAAGCACACCCTGCCTGCCGCGGCTCTTCTCAGTGTATGGAGTGTATCTAATGCAGAGAGCACAACTGTTGGGGCAAAACCAATCTCAGCTTAAGGCAAAAATTGCTCATTCAGGATGATGTCAAAAAGGTTCATTTCTATTTTAATTTTTCTGTCTCTTCAACTCCTTCTTATTTTTTAAATGAATAGATCAAAGTGTCAGAAAAGAAGTTGCTTGGGATTAGGAAAAGATAACATCTTCTTTCAAGGAACAACATGTTCCATAGAGAACATCAAAAGAAAGCATTTTTGACTTTCTGAGAAAGTTTTGTTCAGAAATAAAAAGGAATAAGAAAATGGCCACAAAAAAACATAGAAGATCCTTTGTCACCAAACATACTTAGGCACAGCATCTGACAGAAGCCTTGGCACGAGAAAGCCGCCCGCCCAGCCCCCACCCTGCGGGTCGGGGTACCTGCCCGTGCTGAGCAGAAGTGACACTGCTCCCCAAGACGCAGCTCACTGTGCCGCCGGAGCAGAACACAAAGGAATGAAGCCCCTTACCAGCCACAGCCACTCTCGTTCTGGAGCTGCAGGGCTACTGCCCACGGGCATCCCACCGTCGAGGGGGCACTTCTGCCTTGGCCTTCCAGCCCTGCGGGGTCAAGGGGTCTCACACCAGCTCTCCGCGCTTTAGATTGTCCTGCATGGAGTAGGTATTTCCCTAAGAAGCTTTATGCCACCATCCAAAGCAAGGCAAGGGCTGGCGGCTACCCCAACGCAAGCATGTCTTCAAGCAGGCTGTGTTATTATTTACATACGTACATATGTATTTACATACGTACATATGTACATAACCTTAGCAACAACCCGTAAGTACATGGGACAGATCAGCACAGATCAGAGCAGGAAAACCCATGAGGCCAGGCTGTCCTCCTGGGAAACTCTGGTTGTCTTTAAAAGTAGTTATATCACACCATAATATTATTAATTTTTCAGCATACTCCAAGAAGAAGTGAGACACTGTTGAGCACCTGATAAGGCCTTAACAATTACAAAGCTCCTTAAATATTGATGTGAACTTAATGGGTCATTTTGGTTTTTGGTTTAGAAATACGTTACCTTTTATTACTTTGAAAGTATGCAAATATGGAAACGGGAGCAGGGTGTACTGTTATATGGGTAAACTGCCAGAGAGAGCAATATGAAGAATAAATTGAAATCCAAATCTCACACACAAATTATTATTAACACTAATTTCCACATATTACAAAGTGGCTTCTTTGCATGTATGACATTGCCTTTTGCACCCAAACATGACTTTAATTAAGATCTAACTTATTCATGACTATAATTCAGATCTAACTCCTAGTCTAGTCAAATGAGTGTAATTAGTCCCAGCGGGCATATCTGAGAGAACTAGGTTTCCCTTTTCATCTCTACATTTAGGCAAACACAATAGATGCTAGAAGATCAGTCTGAGAACCTGGAAACGTAAAGGGCTTTACAGAGCTGGTGGGGAAATTCTAAGCAAAAATATTGTTAAAGAGAAGACTTTCATAAAGGCTCATTTAGTTTAATTTATTCTTGCAGACTACACAATAGGAGTGAAACAATGGAGATGATTAACCAACATAAAGCTGATAAACTTTTCATAATTATTTCCTTGTTTATTAAGAAATAGAACTGCACAAGCATGTTTAGCCCATGCTTACATTACTCAAAAGGGATTAATCAGGTGAGTATTCATTTTTGTTCCCACCCTGCAGAGACTACAGACAAACCGACCTCCTGCGTAGCCTGACATTGGCATAACCGAGTCAGGAGAAAGTCCCACCAAACGCTCTGTATGTACATCAAGCGTTCGGTTACCCTGGTGTGCCGACCCATAGCATGCCCTGCCCAGAAGGCAAAATAATGAAGACAAATCTGTCCCCGTGACTGGTTCGTCCTCCCAGTGCATCATGCAGCCGCTGCAGCTGCTGTTTCTCACCCAGCTCCTCCTCCCCACCCACCTGCAGCGGTTTCCCCCTTATCCACAGGCACTAACCTCTCCTCCCCTACCAAACCGCCCCCACCCCATCCCTCCCTGCCCAAGGGATGCTCGCGGGAACTGGTCTGCAGGAACCACCTCATTCCCCAGCTGCTCCATTCCTGAAGCAGACTCCAAGGCAGATTGCAAGGAATTGCTGGGCGCAGCTTAAACCTTCACGGTGCTGCGCTTAGTGACCCAGCGGCTCAGAAACCAGCTCACACGTCCACGGTTGTGCCCTCAAACCATCCTCTGGGTCGGCCACCGGTGAGGTCTGACCTGCGAGGTGAAGCCTGAGCTTGCACACGCTGAGCCTGGTGGCTGGGACTCCTCGGGCTGTCCACCTGTCTGCAGCAGGGACTCAGCACCATCTCCACGCTGTGCTTGAGAAAAGCCAAACTCAACAGAGTTTCAGGTAGAGGAGACCACCACACGCCCACCCCAACTCACCCTCTGGTCCAGCCAGAAGACTGGGAGCTACAGCACTGGGTATCTTACTGGTCTTACCAGAGACACAGCAACACCATGCAGGCGCTGTCACGTGCAGTCAGCCAACTTCAGTCTTCAGAGTGATGTAGCCCTGGGCATCACCATGTAGATAACAGCAACTATTTTTCTTTTTATATTCAGTGCAGAAGAAACTTCACATTTCCCAAGAATAAATCCACCAACTCACTTCCCAAAGTTCAATGACAGACAAGCGCTGCTTTTTAGAAACACGCACATGTTCTTAATACTTGCTTGAGGTAAACAGGGCTCGGTACGCACCTAGCTTCAAGCACATGGTAACTGCCTTCCTGAACTAAGACTCCTCTTAGTATCTGTAAGTACAACTTGTTTTGAAAGGATTTCCAGAGAGAAGGAAAAGAAAAGCAAATACAGTCAGTTTCACAAGGGAAGAGGAAAGCTGAACCCACAGGGTCACGGCAGCAGCTAATGCCCAAGGCTCCTACGGCCACCCTCAACCGATGCCATGCCATTATGGGGGGAATTATTAAATGGCAGTTGTGCAAACTTGGATTGCTTTTGACAAAAGTTAGACAGGTTCTTTTAACATTTTATTTCAGGATACATACATACAAAAAAAATAAGATTTTGTAAGCCAATGTTTTGTGCTGAACTCAGTTAACCAGGTGACAAAAATCAGGGTTTGATTCTCCTTTCAGCATGCTTTTCCACCTGCGTGCTTCCATCACCGTCACTGCTTTTCACCTTTGTGTGCAAAAAGACAATCAAACTTTCAAGAAAGTAATAATTTCTTTAATTGTTTGCCATTTGTCACAAGGTCTCTGTTAAGAACAAGCATGACAGGTATTCAGTCAGTCATGAACACAAGATGGTTATTTTGATCTTAGTCCCAACCCAGAGAAGAGCACTCGGGTTCTAACGGGGAGGTGTAAGGCTTGCTTAATTTCCAGAGACATTACTGAATTTTTACATCCCACACAACCCCACCAAGA
Organism: Falco naumanni; assembly: GCF_017639655.2. NCBI lineage: Eukaryota > Metazoa > Chordata > Aves > Falconiformes > Falconidae > Falco > Falco naumanni. The sequence goes on from NC_054055.1 coordinate 121,619,618, forward strand.
AAAGACAAAGGCACTTCAGGAGGAGGTAACTGGATTGTGCTTACTAAATTGCTTTTGACTCACTCAGGTTTTAAGGTGATGTACTGCCTTAAATGACAGAAACATTTTTTTCCAAGAAATATACTGCGCAAAGAATATATGTGGCTCTTCACGGTAATTGACTCTACGTGGTGCTACAGAAAATCTAAATCTGAAACAGGACTAAGGCTGAGAGATCAAAACTGTCATTTACATTGCCACTTGCAACAAGTTGGGGCAACTCTACCGGGGGCTGTAGGAGGGACGCAGTGCCCGGCAGACCCCCGCGCACGCAGCAGCAGCAGGATGCTGCTTGATCTGCCAACTTGAACGGCTTGTGCATGCTGCATAATGAAAGACAATGGAGAGTAAAAAATATCTGAGAAGAAATATAAACCTATTAGATTATCTGTTTCATCCCCTTACCACTATAAGATTTCACTCTATAATAATTTCATATCATTTATTCTAGTCTAGTTTAAAAACGCCTGGGGTGAAGAAGCTTCCCTTGGGATATTATTCACAGCTTGATGGATCTCAGTGTGAGGAAGCATTTTCTAATACACAACACTCATGTTTCCCTTTGAAATTTCATCCCATTACTCCTGGGCGCCCATCCTAAATCAATGTTTCTTTTCCTTCCGTTATTTGTCACCTTCAGGTTTCGGCAGCCCACCCCTCCCGCTCCCAGCTACGCATGCAGCTCTGATCCCTGCTGGCAGCACACACCGGCTTCCTCCGTGCCCCTGTCCTCGTGCCTTCCCCCGGCATTGCTCGTGGCCCCCAGCCCAGCGGAGGCCAGAGGGGCTCTGGGGACCCCCGGCCCGCAGTACAGCGCTGCCCCCGCCCGGGGGCGCCACCTCGCAGGTGCGTTCTGCCGCTTCGCACACTGCGCAGCGCAGCGGTACCGACGCGCGTGTAAACCCTGGGCTGCGGATTTAGTGTGAAAACGTGGCGATTCAGGCAGCTAAAGAACAGTGCAATTAGCAAGGAAATCTGTCTTCTTCCAGTGCATTTTGCGCAAAGGCGGGCAGGTGGCAGTGCATCCTTAGGAATGAGCTGTGAAAGCCCGGCACTGCAACTGCTATTGTCATCTGTTGAAGAGGGGTCCGGGGCGTCACTTTTCCTTTTCTCCTTCGTCTTTCATTTCACATTTCTACTTTTTCATATTCTTATTTTCCTTCCTAATCTCAAAGAAATTTTTCACATTCATTCCTTCATTTATGAAAAACAATTTAAAAAATGCATTTCAGGTCCTGACTGCACATGTTCAGGTTGATGACATTCCTGGTTTATTCCTAAAGACGCTGTCTCCTCACGGACATTTGAAAAAGTTAACCTGCAAGGTCAGCAAGAGAGACACCAAAATGAATCAAGCTATTCTGGACAAAAGCTGAAAAGAGAGGAAAATCTGGATTAACAATTTTGCCGATGCAAAGGATATCAGCCAGCTAGCTCAGTCTGCCATGGAAATATGCATTGCTGGTCTTTAATAAAAGAGTAAAAACTTATCTGTTTGCTGCAGGAAGCGCAGATGAGGCCGAGTACACCACAGGAGAGGAGGAGAACAGCGCTGGTGCCGCTCGGTGCTGTGCCAGCTCAGGCAGGGTGGGCAGCCTCGGGTGGCTGTGCAGGGAGGGCGACGGCCCCCAGCAGCATCTCCCACAGCAGGGACGGTGCCCACACACTGTGGGCTCCAAGGAGCCCCTCGGCCTCGCTGCCTGCGCCCAGCGCTGGGTCCGGGCTGGGGAAGAGCCCACCAGCTGCCACCCAAAGGCACGTTATGGGGGGGCTGTAAAGCCTGGGCACTCCTGTTGCCCTCGGCCCAGCCCAGGGGGCTGTGGGGAAGCGGGAGTCTGAGCAGCCTCTGACACTGCCCCAGCTTACGTGACTGTGGCGATAGCCAACAAGCTCCTTACTCGGGTGTAAGCCCCCTCGCTCCTCACCTTCCCCACCCTGGCTGTAGCATAGGAGGCCAGTGGCGGGGCAGCGGCTGCAAAGGAAAGGGCAAAAGCAGTTCAGAGAGCTCCAGGGCCAGCTTTCTGGGGATGGAGGAAGCCCCTGGGATGGTGCCCAAGCAGGAAGGTGCTAGAAGCAGGCAAGGCACAAACAGGAGAAGAAATGGCACACAGCTACAAGGCCAGAGCAGAGAGGTGTCCAGCTGGAGAGACAGACCCTGGGGAAGAAGCGGCCCCTGGCTCCGCTGGGTGCTGAGCCACGGGCAGAGCAGCTGGCACAGCACGCGGCTGCTTGAGGCGGCAGCGTGGTGGGGAGTGAGGAGGTGGGACGAGCACGGTCCTCTGCTGCAGGCAGGCTCTTCCCACCACCCATCTGTACAGCCTTTTGTGAGAGAAATTCACATGGGCAGATCTTACCCCAACGCCACGAGAGCAAAACACCCCGTTTCTCAGGTGTCCTGCTGCCTCCGGCCTCTGCCTGACCACGCCACTGCCTTCCCAGCGACAGCGGCCTCCTCCTCATCCTCAGGATGGCAGCAGGGGCTGCCTTCGGCAGCGGAGAGAGCCCACATGGAGCCCGCTCACAGGCACAGCCCTCCCAAAGATGCCAGGAGCCCACCCTCCCTGCGGATGCTCCCACCAAACTCCAACAAAGCAAACTGTTGCTGCACTGGCAGTCTGTGACCAAATCCTCCCAGCCCTCCAGACACCCCCTGCTCCCCCCCTGCCCTCCCCAGCTCTCCTCTCACCCCAGAGCCCCTGGTGAGCACCTCGGGCTGCACCGCTCCCAGCCCACCACTGCCAAGCCCAGCCCTGCCCGCCCTGCCAAAGTGCCTACAGCCACCTCTGGCTCCAAAAATTGCTCTGGTCATTTTTTAATTGTTATATATATAGACACACATCTATTTATTTTCTTAGGATTATTAGCTCTTGGCTATGGCTATGCTGTTGCCTCTTGGTTATGGCTGTGAAAGACACTTGGCCTTCAACGCCTGCATCTTTGCAGCACGATGCAGGCTGACATTTCAGTGTTTTAAGTAATGAACCATTATCTCATTCCCTGGTTCTTCATTATGGTCCTGATCCAAAAATGAATGGAGGCTTTCCCCTGGCTGCATTGCCTTCTGGATCAGAGCCACAGCCCCGGCCCAGCAGCATCTGGCACTGCTCGGTGGTTTGAGCGAGCTGTTATCCAGAGAGAATTCAGAAGGAAATGGCCAGCAACGTCCGAGGGCAGGGGCACAGCGTTATGGAAGAGATCAGCAGCGGGAATTTGAAAAGCACCGTGAGGTAGAAAGCAACAGCTCCCTGAAACGGTCCTGACGCCCCTTGCAAGGAGGTGTGGATGTGGACAGCAATGCTGAAAGCACATCCAGCTTGGCTGAATGAGCACGTAGGCAACAGCACAGGTAAGAACAGAGGGAGAACTGGAATGAGATTTAGGAGTAAACACCAAGAAAAAAAAAATAATCCCCAGACAGATCATTGCTTAGCTTCTGGAATACTCTCCAGCAGAAATGAATGCCAAGCTATCAACTGGTATATTTAAATGCAGATTTGGCAAAGCATCAACAAATACTCTGCTGGGAACAATTCTACAGTGATAAGGCATGGATGCTCTTACAAAGACTTTTCAGTGCTAGACTTTGTGATTTTGGGGATACTAAATAGAAAAATGACAGTCCTTTCCTCCTATGAGATAAAAACCAAAGGAGCCATGCCAAATTACTGTACCATATATGCAAATAATTGAATGCAAATTATGTTGTTATCCTTGCCTGTACTCCCAAGGAGCCATAGCATCTTTTAAGCTCTTTCTTATCCACGTACAGTGGATGTAGCCGTCCGTGACAAATTTGTGTTTTCTTTTCTGAGAAGTAATATACTGTATTCCTCAGTGGCAGAGAAGTGAATGGAGCTGCCATTTACCAAATTTAAATGTTTACACCCAGAGGGCAATTAAGTCAGTTTTATATGATAATGTTATAAATGAAATGCTAATAAGTACTGTAAATGGCCATGTAATCACATCCCGTCACTTGCCAATTATTGGGGGGCGGGGGAGAAGAGCCGAAAGCCAGCTGTAGAGCTGAGGATGATGTACTGCTATAAACGAGCGAATGCAGGTACTGTGTAATGCACAGCCCTGACAGTGGCATTTTATAGCAGGAATTCAATTTCCTAAGCAATGTCTGATTTCACCTTTTATTATCATGTCAGTAGTAATAATAATTTGCTCTGACACAGGCATTTTCTTACAAGGATCGCCAAGGGATTTATAAAGCTGAAAGCTGGGATTTCAAAGGGACCGGGGAGCGTTCCTACCTCAGGAGCTGCACAGTGCTCGGGGGTGGCTTTGCTGGGGCTCCAGGCTGCGGTGCAGCGCTGTACTCTGGAAACGGCTTGGATGCTCTGCTGTGCAGTTGCGACCGAGTGAGAAGTCCTTCGACAGAACTGATGTGCTGTACCCCTGTGCCTAAATGGTTGCCAGAGCATCCCTCTTCCTACCACCTCCAGGGGCGAGTCTAGCCAGACTCTGTCCCCACCGGGAACAGAACCCTCTGTTCTGACCGGGCTTTGCTAGGCAGCCCCTGAATTTTCTGCATCTCCATCCTTTATGGGTATCGATCATCAGCACTGGCCAGGAGACTGCAATAAACATGCACGATAAACAACTATAACTACTGCATAGGAGAAAACTACTTGGCACTGATGGTAATTAGCAGGCAATTTGCATGCTTGTATTTGGTTTGAATCAAGACCATGAAACATTTTTTTGTTCCTATTGTCACAGATGAAGCATGACAGGCAAAGTGAGACAAGAGCTTTGCCTCTGACTCAGCGTAAAAAGAGAATAAGGTGGAAACGATTCTAAAACGCACAGAAACTGCAGCTCAGGGGGGAGAAGCCCAGCTGCCCACCAGCACCTGGCGAGTGAGATGTCAGCACACACCGGTCAAGAAGAGTCAGCCCTTCAAGCAGCGATGCAGTGACATCTGCAGCACTCGCAGCTTGGAGCAGTGAGAAACCGGCAGGCAGCCCTGTGCAACCCAGCCCTAAGGCTGAGGTTGGTTTTGGCCTTCACCACTCCCGCGAGCCAGGCGAAGCAGCAGGGAGAAGGGTTAAAATTCCCCTTTGCCTTCCACCTGTGCTCGCGGAGGCACGGTGGGCACAGCCGAGGGCTACGCTCCATGTCTCGGTTGCACTGGCCAGCAGCAGTTTGGGTGCACGCTTGATCTCTGGCTCTTGCCTTCCGATGAATAAAGGGCAATCCACTTCTCCTCCGCGGATTCCGTACACGCCCTGGCCTACCGGTGCTACATGAGCTCCAACCCATGAATACTACCAGTAGGCTACAGGCGAAACACGGGGGGGTGTTTCTCCTTCCAGTTCTGCTCGGCTCGAATTCACCACATTCCCCCATCACCACATAGAGCAATATGAGCAAGGAAAAACCATGAAGCTCAAATATTTGAAAGACCAGCACCACAGTCACCACCCAACTTGACACGACCAAGCCTGCCAACGTGACCAGCGCGTACACCCAACACCACCGGCACGCTTGGCTTGCCTTCGTACGTGTGATGAGGAGCATGCACAGCCCAGACAGCTCCAGTGGAGCCCTCTTGGCCGGGAGCTCGGGGCCTTGGGAAGGCGCCGTCTCAGGGCTTTCTCTCAGAGCCGCGACCAGCAAGCCTGCGAGCAGGGCAGCATCTGTGCCCCACTGGAGCACGGAGGAGCGCGGTGGCAGCCTGGAGCTAGCAGCTGCAGTCCTGCCGGAGGGCTGCCCGCAGCAGGCACGGGAAGGACAGGCACGGGACCAGGAGCTGCGGTGTGTTTGATCTACCACGCATAAAGCACTCGAAGGGGAAAACCATGAACAAGAAATGGGAAACAGCAGTGGCAAGGCTCTCCCCGCACAATGTTTGCTCACTTCATACTCAGCAACAGCTTTCAAATCCTGCCTCCCGCTGGAAAGCCTACTCCATGCAGAGGAATTAAAAAATTCACCAGCATTTCTTGTAGAGTGTTTAATACCCACATTGCCCTGTTGGTACATGGGCTTGTTTCTACTTGAAACCTTTCCAATTTCATTCCACATGAAACACTAGTACCGTTACAGAAGGAAGCAAAGCCCAAGGAGTTTACGTCAGCTGTGCGTATTAGGAAAAAAAAAATCCTACACATTAAACAGGGAAGCCAAAAATCCAGCAAGGATATCAAAGAACTGATGTGCTTAAGCAACAGAAGACAAATGGGAGGAAGTTTCAGACAGGTGAGCGGGACAGCGCGTATGGACTCACACAGCTGGAAAGAGTGGCTTAGCGCCTCTCGTGCGGATGGGAAAACCAAAAAATTACTTTTGTAAAAATTATGTAGGAGGCACTCGCACCTGAAAATTATTCACAAATTACATACAACTGACAAGACGGGAGAGCCTCCCCACCTTTCCCAGCCCCCTGGGGTTTGGGCAGCACTGGGAAGGAGCCCGGCACAGGACCTAGCGGGATGGCTCCAGCCAGCGGTGCAGGTGTGAGACAAGACTCTGGCTCAGCATTCAGTGTTTTTTTCTGCAACATTAGCTGCAAGTCAAAGAAATAAAAGTCGTAACATTCAGTTTTACTCAGAAAAAGAAATAAATACAGCTCCGTACGCTCAAGGAACAAAACCGTTACACAGAGAAATGCTATTTCTACATATTGCCATTACTTTTCAAAATGCCCATTTTTAATGGAACAATGCAGAATAGCAAGATATGCATAGTACACATAGAATGCATAAGGGATTCATATTTCCAGTGGCTGAAGAACCATTCAAAGTTATCTTCATTTCTCCTGAACACAGTTCTAGAATAACTACAAAATATTTCATGCGCTCAGAATACATCTACATTCTTGTAGCACAATCTGCTCTAGGTATAAGTGTCAGAAGGAGTTATAAGGTGAGCAATTATAACTGAGCTCCACATAGCCTGTAGCCAAAGTACAAAAAATATGCAAGACCACAGGGTTTTAGAATGAAGGGAGAAATATATTGTTTTTATTAAGACACATTAGGATCTCATTCGTCTAATTCCCAGTTTAATGATGCAGCGTCTTGGCAGAAAAATAGCTTTTCCATTAGTTAACTTGATTCCGTTGAGGGTGGATTTTTTTCTAAACAGAAAAGCTTTAACACTAAATTGATTTTCTTCTCTATTCAAATGAACAAGCACAAACAGAAAGATCTTTTTTGTGGGAGCATTTTTTACTGGGGAGAGGCATTTTTGCCTGTTCTATTTTGGGGAAAGGCTTTGGGAAATGGATCATCACTAATCTAAGTTATTTCTAATTGTAGTAGCTTATTTCCATGAAACTATTCCTGAGTGAAATGTAATTTCAATGGAAAAATAACTGTTGAAATGCCTCATTTATTCCTATTGATTTGAAAAGCAGCCAAAAGATCATTGTCTTGAACCTTTTGCAAATTTGTTACATAGCAGTAAGTTATTGACATAAACAGCCTCAATATTAAACTACTAAAAAGTTAACTCCAGGAAGACCTATTGGGCATTATTTGACCAAAAAAAGAAAATCACAAAACTGGAGAAGTCAAGATGTTATACACTTCAATTTTGCTTTTGTAATTTTCCCATAAACTATTTAATGCATCCCTACGCTGTGTGTTTAATTGGAGCAAATGCTAGGACACAGTTTTCATCTCAAAATTAAGACGCGATTTAAAGTTTTCAGTAAAGGTATTGGTATCAGTATCAGTTGTCAGTAAAGGTATACAGGTTGGTCTTCACCCTGGGTTTGAAATGGGAGGGAAGGGACAATGGCTGAGAGAGAAGGAAAAGGAAGAAAACTCAGGAGCGGGGAGAATGGAGGATGGCAGGAAAGGTGGGGAGGAGCAGGGAGCACGGCAGGAGGAGCCGTGTCACAGCTGGGGAGCTCTTCCAACCACGACGCAGAAGGTGGAGGCAACCAGAGCCCAAACAGCGTGTCGGGCCCCAGGCACACACCGCCACCCCCTCAGCCCCAAGGCGAGCCAGCCCGCGGTGACGTTACGGTGGCTCCCACCTACTGATGTGCCAGCCGGCACCCGCTTTCTGCCACATTTGTTTCAAACACAGTTTTGCAAACTCACTTATTGGGAAACCTTTCTGTTTTCACACATTTAGTAAGCTACAAAGGGGCCGAGATGAGATTAAAATTCCCACGAAGCAAATGTTTCTGAAAGATACAGCTGTTCAGAAACACAACCCATCGTGGACCTTCTTATCAAGCTATTATGAGAAGTAGGTCACTGCAGCTCCAACTATTCAAATGTCACTTCTTCCTTCCAAGAATCAATCACTGCTAGGTCTTGGCTAATAAAAGCCAACTCCAGCAAGGAAAAAAAAATAAAAAAGAGAGAGAGAAGCAATTTCCCAAAACATCAATGGCTCCTCACGAAAGCAGTTCTGACTTTGCGGTATCTGCTGATAGATAATTGTTATAAGAAGTAGAAGGAGCGTAACCACAAAGATATCTTTCTTCAAATAACACTTCTGAGTTCCTCATACATCATTTAATGTTTAGGGAGGTTTGCTGGTTTGAGTCAGCCATCCCTAAGATGTTTTTCTTTCTCCTTGTACAATACCCTCACTTTCATTCCTAAGCATGGATTAAATCCATGCTATCACGCTGAGGTTTTCTGTTCTGTCACCCTTTACCTGCCGCCATCCAACAAACAAAACAATATTTGTCTCCTCTTGCCTGCAGAGAGGTTACTCCCTGCTTTGCAGAGGACACCTGATGGCATTAACAAGACTCCACACCGCACGGTTTCCCTCCACCGCCCTCACCGAGGACACCAAGAAAATGAGAAAAACACGAAACGCAGTAAGCACGTACACGTGTGCCCCGCTCCGGGCAGGGCAGCTCACCCAAGAAACCAAACCGCAGCAGAGGTTCTGACCCCAAGTGCCCAAGGCTCTCTGCTTATGCCCTGAGGAGCCCAGGGTGTAGCAGCTACTTGCTCGTGAGACCACGACAACTCTAGAGAGCTCCTCCACCACAGACGTTGCAGGTTGAAGAGATCAAAGGTGTTCTAGCTGGCCCTGAAATGAATAAATGTGAGAGGGGAAGAGTGCAAGAATGCTTTTCACGGGTGTTTTAATGTCATCGGTGCCTGGCACTGAATTATCTCCCATTCTCTGCTCTGAGGTAAATGAGTGCTTTCCGTGTTCTCTGACTTTACTATACATTCCTATACTGCCTGTCTTCATGACTTTGCAGGGGTGAAAATAAATAAGTAAATAAATAAACATGGCATCAGTACCCTTCACTGAGGTGAAGCTGAATACTCCCAGTACCTGCTGCTCATGCTGCCCTTCAGCCACCGAACCAAAGTCACACGAACAAAGAGCTGCTGAGCATCTCAGGCACCTCAGCACAGACCCGTAGTACCCAAAGTGTAAGCCAGACCTCAGCCACATGACCTGCAGGAGACACTCGCCCTCATGGAGTGGAAGCCAGAGGCCAGGTAGAACATTGCAGCTGGGGGCTGGTGTTTTGGCACCTGCGGGTGCCACATCACTTTAACGTGGGTACAAGGGGACTGTTGGCCTGACAGTTTTGCGCTGTCAGCATTAGAGGAAGCTGGGGGAGATAAGGGAGCCTGGGTGCTTAGTGAATAATTTTTTTGGAAAATAGACCAGGGCCAAGCAAGACTGCTTATGTTGCATATAAACAGCTAACTGGACACTTTCACGGATACAGAGGTGCTACCTTCTGAGAATGGAAGAACTTACCTTGCTTCTTTTGATAACTTCCTCGGTCCTGAGCTACAAGAATATAAAGCAGAGAAAACCAGCAGAGCCAAGAGGTGGTTATAGGAACTCAACGTGGAGCAGAGCAGTCACAAAGCTGCTGGAGCTACCGGACTTCCAGCAGTTCTGTTTGTAACCTGTGGCCAGGTAGCAGCTCTGAAGCAGCGGTGCTCCATCCCGCTCGCCCTTGCCGGCACACTGGGGCGGCCCGAGCTCCGGGCGGGATGGGAGGCAGCGCTGGGAGTTGCCCGCTCCGTGCGGGACGCGCAGCCACAGCCACAGCTCCAGCCCGCCCCGCGCCTCAGCACCGCATCGCTCGGCGTTAATAGAGATACAAAGCATGTGTCTGGCAGGTGCTGGATAGCAGATGGTCAAAAATCCAAACGAAATATCTAATTAACCATAAATCCATATTCACTGAGATCTATCAAGGAACTCGTCCTTACCTTGGCTGATGGGGATATGATGAAGTCTGAAATTACAGACTTTAAATGCATCCCTCCCGATGAGAGCACTGTGGGCCTCACCGCCTTGCAACACCATCAGTACTGCGCAAGCACCCACTGCCAGCTACGATTTATTTATACATGTGACTTATTTATTGCCCATACCTGCCTGCAAGCAGCAAGGAGCCAAACCTTGAGGGTCCCAGACTGGGAGGTCACTGAAGCAAAGGTGATTTCTTTTTCTTCTTTTCTTGACCCCTGCTGGTATTTGACAGTTGCCCTCCACAGCTCCAACTCCAGCAATGGTTTTCCTGCCTTTCCCCCAAGGCAGGGGGACCCCCACCCTGCCAGCAGCTTATTCCAGGGCTCATTTTGGAAGGACAGCCCTGAGCAGGAAGACTTTCTAGCTACAGACACATAAGGATTTTTAGTCAAAAAGGTGCTGTTCTCTTCAAAACTTCAAACTGCTTCCTTAGTTTATTTGCCTTGTTTCTACAGAGAATAAAAGTATTTTATATTAGAGGCAACACATCTATCTGTACTTGCTGCCGGCTATTTAACTGCGTGGTCAGTGCCCCTGGAAAAGCAACTTATTCCTTCTTGCCATCACCAAGGAGTTTATTGCACAGGCAAAGGGCACCTGCTTGGCCTTTGTCCATGGAAAAAGCAAATAATTGTGCCACATTATAAGAAAAAACAATCTCATTGTATTGCAGTACAATGTACTGTGTTATAAAAGCAAAACATATTACTCTGTAGCACAAAGTCATTTTCTTGGAACTCATCTGGGTGATGTGAAATGGCCTTGTTCAATACTCTAATGATTGACAGGCACGATATAAAATACCGAGATAGATAATATGAGCTGCAGGGCTCTGATTTCTCCCACCATTCGTGGGATGAGCCAGTCCCAATAGGAAAGAGGTATTGAGCTGTCATTAGAAACCGCGGGACAGCAGCTTCACATCTTAACAGAAGGCAAGAGATAAGGTCAAGAATTTTAGGTCATGTGCAGATATATAAATTCCTGTTATGCCATACATTTTTATTTCTTAATGTTGTTCTTTAGTGTCAATACGTGCCTTCTCCCTACTGGTAGATATGAGGTGTGACAACTGCGAAAGAGTATTTTCACCAACAGTACTCCAAGAAACAGCCTCACACAGCCAGTGCTATCAGCAGAGCTAGCACGAGCAGTTTCTGAGCTTACAGCGACATCGCTAACACCACGGCATCGAGTATCCTAATCTGAATGATTCCCCTTATGTTTCACCTCAGCAGATTTACTAATGTTACTGTAAACAGCCAGCAGCCACTTGTAGGTCCCTCACACCAGCTTGTTGTGATACACTTGTCACACTTGGAAGTAACACACTTGGGGAAATGGTGTTACACCTTACTCCGCAGCCAGTAGAATGATCGGATTTCAAAGCGTGGCTGTGTGGGGCTATAAGGCACCCGGCCGATGTGCCCACCCAGGGGAGGGGCTGCAATACATCCTTACGACAACTCCAGCCTGGATTACCTGGGCTTGACACCTTTTCAGCTTTCACCCACAAAATCTATTCTCCTTCTTGCTTGTTGATCTTAATTCTGCCTCCTTTCTGCTTTTCCGTCATTATCCAACCCACAAAGTTAAATGTTTCCTCCCTTTGGGATGTGCCATGAGGAAGATGCTCTGCAAGACGCAGGGGTAGTGTTCCAGCACAGCCACACGCTCCAAAAAACAGGCTTTTGTCCTCCCAGTGCCCAGCAGGAGCAGGAGCACAGGCTAGGCAGGGATTTACGTTTTAGTTATCTTTTGGCAGCTGGCGCCCCACGCCAGGTGTCCTGCACGACCCTGGCAGAGGTGACGTGGGCAGCTGCCACAGCGCGGCTCGCAGGCTGCGGCGCTCGCCCGGGCAGACACCGCAGCGCCAGTGACCGGCTGACCGAGGGCGGCACCGGCACGGCTCACGGCAGCGGGGCTCGGCACACAGCTGATGGTGGGCCCTGCTGCCGAGGGGCTGCACGAGCCCCAGCCAACTCGCCTGCTAAGTCACCTGCCCACCTCCCTGCAGGCACCAGCCCCACCTGGCCACCACCACGGAACAGCCTCTGCCGCCTCCGAAGGAGCAGGCACATCGGGTCGAGAGGTGTTGCTGTATCTCACAGGAACATCTCTGCAGCTCCTTGCTTTTGAAGCGGCCTGACTCTTCAAACGGGTGAGTGAGTAACGTGGCAGCAGACAAGCTGCTTTCTGAGCTCTCCTCACAGCCTCCGCAGCCCCAGCGCCTCAGTGTGCTGGTAACCACATTTATATTTCACTGGAAGAAACCCTGACCAGCCAAGTCACCCAGCTACAGCAAAATGCAGACGCAGCACGCTCTGCAGTCTAGGACGACAGAAGAGACGTTTTGACCGAGCTGGAGGGATACGCAGGGTTTTTTACAAAGGACTTTGGGTACACAGCCCGCTTTGCTCCTCCTGGCTTTTATCGCTACACCTTAGCAAATACTTAGTCAATGGTATCTCACAAAGATCAACAGAGAAAAAAATATTCAGCCTACTGTTTGTCATGTTCC